>NC_071669.1:48075625-48388333 GCF_028554725.1 Zeugodacus cucurbitae
AAATCTATTGAACGAGTGTAAGGGCCAAATACATTACATTAAGCTATTTCCGAATTAAATTTGATTCAGTTCCTGACTATAATGGAGTCGCTGCAACCCGTAAAGATGATGATATTACAAGAAAAAAGACTATCGCTGCAATATATACATATATACTAACTAGAAACGAGTCAACGGAATCATCTTTCAATCTTATATTACTAAGACTAGAAAGAAGGATTACACAAGTGGACCTCGTGAGAGGTTGTCATCTCAAATTTGTCATCACCACATTTGTTATCTGCGAGATTCTTCCGGCTCAGATTGGTATACAAGAGGTACTACCTGGTCTCAACAAACATTTTTCTTTTTTATTTAATTTTTTTTTTCAATATAACTTTATTTATTGAATCTGCTCTTTGATGCCTAACAATAAGTTATAAAATCTTAAATATTATTAAAACTAGACAAGCTCAATGAAATATCAATCGTCAAAGCTGTTTTGAGAAAACCGATTTTTGGCTGTCAAAATTTTGCGCGGCTGAGATTGGAACAACTTTTTTAGTCAGTTCTTCGATGAATTGAAGAAGTTGACTGGAATCAATATTGACCTCAACAAATTTGGGATTGGCTCAAAGTACTACGTCAATACAAGAGAAACTCTTGATCTATATCTGGAACTTTTGGCAAGACTAAAGAGCGATGTTTCTATCGGCCAGTTGGTATTCTAAGTAAAGCCCGTCGTCAGATCACCATATTTTTATTTTTATTTTTTGCTTACCAAGAATACAAGAGCCATAGGGGCGATTCACTACAATAAATTGTTTTCTATAATTGCAATATTGCAATTTTGTCTTATCCTTATCCGGAAAGATTTGTATAAAAATATTGAAAGTTTTGACTTTAAGCGCTTATTGGAATGAGAAGATATGGATATTATTATAAATGTATGTATGTGATTGGCGTTGCAACCGTTTAGCCGGTTATAGCCGAATCGACGATAGTGCGCCACCTCTCTCTCTCTTTCGCAGTTCGGCGCCAGTTGGAGATCCCAAGTGTAACCAGGTCGCTCTCCACCTGGTCCCTCCAACGGATTATTATAAATACATAAATATATAATGAGTAGCATCGAACGATATCGCCATCTTTTTTTATTAGTAACAGACCTTTTTATAATATAACCTTAAAATTCGTGACAAAAGATTTGTTCGCCTTTCACGAAGAACATTTGCTCGGTGGTCTAGATTTCCATATTCAACACCACCACATTTTCTAAATAGGCTACACTTGCAACTTGTGGCACCTAAAACTACGCCGTCACTCTTCTTCTAAGCTAGTCACAAGCTGAAGCATCGCATAAAGCATATTCCAAAAAATACTACTTACTGACCCCAACGCACTTGAGTTCCTCGTAAATAATGCAATCTACGCTCTTTTGACCCAACTACCGCTGACAAGTTGATGCTGCAACTGCGTGGCAATGCGCCCGCACTGAGGCCGCAGACTCGGCATGGCTTTTACCACTTTCGACCGCGGCTGGCACACTTAAAGTCGAAGACACAAATCCAAGAATTGATCGCACATAAGCACTTTTAATGTGAATTAATTATATTTTTATTTGCGTGTAACTATGAAGCCGCGCAGCATAGAGCCACAGACCCATGTACATAGAACACTCTTAAATTTATGTTTCTATAAATCTCTCAGAAGCGGGGTAAGGAGAGAGAGGCTGCGGCACACTTGTACTGCTAGAGTTGTTGGCGGCGGTGTTGGTGGCACTGCGGCTTTGTTGTTGTTTTTCGCTGTATGACATACGCTGCGCATGCGTTGGTGGTGGCTCACCGCTAGCCTTAGCCTGGGAAACAACGAACCTCTTCAAAACGCTGAGCGCGGCTTAGATGTACCACTGCTGGCACTTTTTTCCCTCGATTTCCGCAGAAAAGATTCATCTCTATGCCGGAATAATAAAACAACTAGAAAGCAGGCTATATGATGTATGGCAACAAGCAAAACAACAGTGGAGGTAACAAATTTAAAACAAGAAAACAAAAACAAAAGCCACCACAGAAAAAAACGATTAAAGCGTTCGTAGCGGGCGTAAGAGTGGCACGTCGTGAAGACATCAACACCGGCGATTACACTCTTTCTCTTGCGCCGCGGTGATTTCGTAGAAGTGTGTGGCAAGTACGGCGCGGTAGGTAGCAATGCGCGGGCGCACACACACAACAACAACAAAAAACACACACACTCATGTGAGAGTGGTGACTGTCATGACATGCACGCACTTACACAGCTGATGATGAGCCGCGCCGCCGCCGCCGCCGCCGCCATAAACTTGCATTTATGATGACTTTTAGGTCAGTTAGTCGTTTGTTGTTGGTGTTGTTTTCAGGTTCGTCGCTTGAGTCTTTTGTTTCTTGTACTTCCCATTTCAACAGCTTCCTTTTATTGTTTTCCATATTTTCTCTTTTTCGATTATTCGCTCGCTGTTGTTGTTGTTCTTTTTGCGTGTGTTAGCCTCCACTTGTCGCTAACATTGTTGTGCGTTTGTGCTTGTTGTTGTTGTTGCTTTCTACACACTTAATTTTATCAGCGCACACAAAACACTTAACGTCTGCCGTGCGTCTGGCCAGTTGTCTGCCGAGGCAGCCCGCTCGTTCTTGTTTCGTCGTTCACACAAGTGCCGGTAGCCCTCGACAGTCCTCGGCAGCCGCATATCTGCTCCATTGATTTGATTCCTAGCTTTGTGTTGTTGTTGTTGCTGAAGATGTTCACTTTATTGCTGATGATTTTGAATATATGTTGCATATGTTTGTTGTTGTAAGTCGCTAATGTCACCGCAGGTTCTTTAGAAACATATTTAGTTTTTATGGAAGAGACTGTGAATCTAACTGGCTTGCGAGAATATTCAGTAACTCTATGAAGTTGCATTGTTTCTTAGGAGTGCTGAACTCTAAAATAAATAATAAGAATATTTGCTTTGGATATTTGAAACATATCGTTAGATGGCTAGATGTGGGCCTGTTGAAAAAGACAGTGGTACACGCAAATTTCCACAGCATGGCCATACTTTCAATTCCTCGTAAAACAGGGATGTGGTTTCCAAAAACAATAAATTTCATGCTTGGGAGTCGTGTTTATTGATAAACAACAAATTCCTCAATAAATTCTAGTTTACTCCACGATGCTTTGTAATTAGATCGAATTCGTCTGACCGAATTTAAAAAACACTATTTTTTGTATCAGCGTCCTTTCTTATCTCTTCTTTTTGGTATGATATGATTTTTGGCTTGATCCATAGAATGCTTTTAGATTGGTTTTTAATAGGAGCACTGAAAAGATTTCAAATAAAACAAAAACGGTTTGGGATATCAGTGGAATTCTTTATTCATGTAAAAATATATGCGATGGCATTCTGATTGGAACTCGATTCCTTTTGCATGGCCACCACGGGCACGCTTGAAGTCCAGACGCTGAACCCAATTTTCGACGGTTTTCAAGCATAAATCGACTAATATTGCTGCAATTTGACGTTCGACACTCGTACGAAGTTCATCAATCGTCGCTGGCTTGTTGGCATAGGCCATATACTTGACGTAGCCCAGGACAGGAAATAGTCTAACGGTGCACGACCGAGGTGGCCAATTGCCTGGGTCATTTCGTGAGATAACACGTTCACCAAACCTGGTTTTAAATAAATCGATTGTAACATTCGATGTGTGGCTTGTGGCGCTGTCTTTTTGGAACATATTGTCCAAATCCACATCTTCAAATTCGGACCAAAACTATTCGATTATCATTGAGCGGTAGAGATCCCATTTCGAAGAAAATCCTGAAGATTTTGAAGTTGTTGCTCAGCCCAATTCACAAACATACGACGATTCTGTCAAGCAGCTTCAGTTTTTGCATCATCTTGTAAGAATGTAGGCCTAGATCTTGTTGTAAAAATCGCCACAGCGGCATCATAGAGATGCCCAACGCTTGAGAATGACGTGTGAGAGATTGATTTGGGCCTTCCTCTATTGATGCGCCAGCGGCAGAAATATTCTCGACACTACGGGCACTTCTTTGTCTCACTGGCACAGGAACATTTCAATTGTTCATCTCACAGGACATTTATGAAGACCATAAATTGGACCCTAACGCTCTTAAAGCAAATTTAAATAATTTAGATTCGTTGTTGGATCCCATATCTTTCCATGATGGAAGGAAAAATATGTCTACTTTTGTAGCGTCCTTAGCATTCTTCAAGAAATGCAATGTCTTGAAAATGTTGGTTTCAAAAGTCTCGGAAAATGTGTTCTACTTCTGTCGAAGAAGATAAAAATTAGACTTCTTATTTGAATCCGGAAAAAAAATGCAAATAGTTATTGGTTATTTCCAAGATCGACTGAAATTCTCGACTAAAAAGTAGATAGGCTTCTCTCTTTATTGCCATTTTTCTTTGCACTTGCCTTATTTGTTTCAATACCAAAAAAAGATTCCTACAGGGTCGATTCACATTCATTTCATATCACTAAGCCTCTGCACTTAAACTTTTGTTTTAGCTGATTATATGATTTTTGTTGTTTAACTTGTATTATTGTATTGTTACCCCTTCTTCCATTTAAACTACTTTTTCGCATTGCTGTCATCGCTCAGCGCATTAAAAGTGGTGTGTGGTTTCCAAATATCAACGCCACTGAAACCACAGCACCTCCACAGTGCGCCCTCAATGTCGCGCAGATGACGTCGCCGACGTCGAAAACTCCATTTCTCGCTTCATTGTTTGGGATTTTATGAGGTTTTTTTTTGTGGTGTTTTTGTAGTTATTTTGTGTTTGTTGTTTTCGTAGAGTGCCCACTCTGTTGTATTATGTTTATCATTGTAGTGCTTGTTGACTTTTGAAGTGGCTCGTAAGTGTTTCGGCGTATTTGTGGTGTGGGAAACAACGTCGGTAAAGGAAGTCGGGTTAAACATTCAAAGCAAAGTTCATCAAATGTATTTTGGAAATAAAGGTTTTATGTGACTAACTAAACAGGCTGTGATTTATTATGAAATGTAGTTTGGAACATTGACGCAAGTAGTTTAAGTTTTTTGTAGCATAATTTGAAATGGAAGTTTAGAATTTTTAATTATTTTGACACAAATAACACTTGCTCCCAGTTTTAATAACATTAAGTTGATAATATACAATGTTTTGTGAGAATTTTACGCATTTTGCGAAGAGCAAAATATATATTTGTTGCCAAAAATAATGCTTGATTAATAATGAAAATGTCCAATATTCTTAATACCTTTAGAGGAAATCGGCTTTATATTTTATTATTTATAACCTATGTTACAGCCGGTTTCACGAAATTTTTTAATTGAAAATTAAGTTCCATTTAATTTTAATTTCAATTTTAATTTAACTTTGCACTTAAGTTTCCTGCGTTTCACCATTATTGACAGTTGGCATCCAAAAAATTAAAAGGTAGGGATGTTATTAAGAATAACAGCTGATTTATGTAAACAAATAAATTGTATTTCATTGTCAAAATGGTAAACAAATGGGAATTCAATAGAATAGATTCTGATAGAAAAGCGTAACCATGGTTACATATGACAGTATTTTACTAATATTTAAATGACAAAGCGTGACCATTTAAATAAAAATTAAGTCAAATGGTGAAACTGAAATTAATTATTTTTTACTTAAATTTGTTTCGTGAAACCGGCTGTTATAGTTATATATTTAATTTTTTCAAAAATTTTCACTACATTTTCGTATTTTCTTTGTTAATTAGTCAGTAGCTTAGTCTAACTCTCCCAATCGTGTTTGGTTGGAGATAATTTTTCCAAGTATCTTAGAGAAACGAAATAATAACGATGTTACATTCTTCGTCACCCAGAAGGCCAAAATCACTGTGTTGGGTATAAGAAGACCGACATTTCTAAAAATTGTAAACAGGTGGCAACTCGAAAATTATTTAGTCCAACTATATTTAATAAGATATATTAGAATTTTATTCACTTAAAAATATAACATCATATTTTGCCGCTATAGATCTGTAAGCTTTGTACTGATGCGCATATGACCTTCAGACATCTCTGTCGTCTGCAGTTTCTTCCCAACTTTGTATGCCAAATTGTTCTTTAGAGGTAAATCCTTTCACCTCCATAATTTTCTGCGAGGATCTCTTGGTGTCGATTGTCGTTACATAGTCGAGTCATCTTGACCTCTGCGCCTTGATAAAGTATATATATATATATATATATATATATATATATATATATATATATATATATATTTGGCGTAGGAATCGCTTTAAGCGATTATAGCCGAATCCACCAGAGCGCGCCACTCATTCCTCCTTTTTGCTTTTTGGCGCCAACTGGAAACACCAAGTGAAGCCAGGTCACTTTGCACTTGGTCTTTCCACCGGAGTGGAGGTCTCCCTCTTCCGCGGCTTCCTCCAGCGGGTACTGCATCGAATACTTTCAGAGCTGGAGTGTTTTCTTCCATCCGTACAACATGACCTAGCCAGCGTAGCCGCTGTCTTTTTATTCGCTGAACTATGTCAATGTCGTCGTATAAATCGTACAGCTCATCGTTCCATCGTCTGCGGTATTCGCCGTTGCCAATGTTTAGAGGACCATAAATCTTGCGCAAAACCTTTATCTCGAAAACCCCAAGAGTCGTCTCATCGGATGTTGTCATCGTCCACGCTACAGCGCCATACATCAGGACGGGAATAATGAGCGACTTATAGAGTTTGATTTTGGTTCGTCGAGAGAGGACTTTACTTTTTAATTGCCTACTCAGTCCAAAGTAGCACCTGTTGGCAAGAGTGATTCTGCGTTGGATTTCAAGGCTGACATTGTTGGTGTTGTTAATGCTGGTTCCCAGATAAACGAACGATCGTTTGGTATCGAACGGCTCGGAGAGGTCCTTCCCGATCCTAACGGAGCTTTTGGTGTTGCTCAACGTCAGCTTACATAGCCGTATTAGTTTTGCAGGGATACCAAATTCGGACATCGCGGTATAAAGGCAGCTCCTTTTCGTGCTATCGAAGGCAGCTTTAAATTCGATAAAAAGATGGTGAGTATCGATTCTTCTCTCTCGGGTCTTCTCCAAGATTTGGTGCATGGTGAATATCTGGTCAGTTGTCGATTTTCCAGGTCTAAAGCCACACTGATAAGGTCCAATCAGTTCGTTGACGGTGGGTCACACAATACGCTCGACAAAACCTTATATGCGATATTGAGGAGACTTATACCACGGTAGTTGGCGCAGATTGTGGGGTCTCCCTTCTTATGGATTGGGCAGAGCACACTAAGATTCCAATCGTCAGGCATTCCAATCGTCTTCTTTCTTCCGACCATATTCTACAAAGAAGCTGATGCATGCACCTTATCAGTTCTTCGCCGCCGTATTTGAATAGCTCGGCCGGTAATCCATCAGCCCCCGCCGCTTTGTTGTTCTTCAAGCGGGTAATTGCTGTTCGAATTTCTTCATGGTCGGGTAATGGAACATCTATTCCATCGTCATCGATTGGAGAATCGGGTTCGCCATCTCCAGGTGTTGTAATTTCACTGCCATTCAGCAGGTCGGAGAAGTGTTCCCTCCATAATCCCAGAATGCTCTGGACATCCGTTACCAGTTCACCTCCTCGGCCTCTACATGATAATGCTCCGGTCTTGAAACCTTTTGGAAATCGCCTCATCTTTTCATAAAATTTTCGAGCATTACCCATGTCGGCCAGCTTTTCATACTCACGCATTTCGGCCTCTTTCTTTTTACGTCTGCAAATGCGTCTCGCTTCCCTCTTCAGTTCTTGATATCTCTATAATATAATAATTTTATTAAAATCAGTATAAAATGCCTAGCACATGTAGTAGCATCGCCGTTGCAACGCTACCCAATTGCCATTAAAGTGTCCAGTTAACTTTGCTTTTGTCATTTCGCCGCGGCGAGTGTCACTATGAGCGCGATGGCTGCCATGCAACCATATTTGCCATATAAAGTGACTTAAATTGCTGTGCATTAAGGTATCAACGATGGATACGTGGTCATCAAGAGTATATAGATATGAGTGTAGCTGAGTTTGTGTGCGCTGAAAGGCTTCAACGATTGCCTGCCATGCCCGACTCTCATGCTTGACTGCTTGACTGCCTATTAAACAATCACCTGCGACTGCGCCATAGCGCCATCCGCATACACAGCAAACAAACAAAAAAACAAAAGCAAACATACAAAAAAGGCTGAAATAACAACAATGCGAAATCATTCACATTCACGACATCAAGCGCATCACCGTCAAGCCAGACAGCTACTCAGAAAAGCGCTTGCGCCTGGCCGCGTTGCACAACGGTGACATCATTCCATCATCATCAGCAGCGGCGGTGGCAGCGTCAACATCATTCTCTGCGCCTTGGATGTCTCCGATTTTGATGGTGGCATTGGATTTGAACGCTCGTTAAGCAATTATATCGCGCCCGCGTCTTCGTCAGCGTCAATCGCATTAACTGCGCATAAGATATGTACCACCGTTGTTGTTGTTGCTACATACACTTGCAGCGCCCCAACGATTTGGGGCGACTTGTTAATGCCAACACGAATGATGGATTGTGTGAATTTCTCGCATTAGTGAAAGAACTGTGGCGGCGCTTGCCGCCCAAGTAAATGCGCTGTTGCACATATAACGCATTTCATATGTTGCAACATGCCAATAACAGGCAATAAAACATATTCGCAGATTTTATAAGCTCTTCCTCCCTCAGCTGCATCTACTGTGTCTCCAGTTAATCTGTGTGCAATCCCTGCGTCCAACCGCTGCCCTCAAACAGCCATTAATGCAACACACACACTCTCGCATGCAACCATCCATCCATTAACCGCCATTCAAGCATATGTCCAGCTATGTTTGCGACGCGCCCGTCCTTGTCCGTTTTCTGGCGATCTCTACTTGTCATACACCTGACCAAGCCACCACGCAAGCATTTGTCCGCCGGCAACAGCAACAATCACAACAAACAACAGGAGCAGCAGCAACCACAACAACAATTAACAACAAATCACATTCGTGCTACTCAATAATATTAACCGCATGCAATAATAATAATAACAACAAGTGTATGATTCCTGCTCAGCTGCCAGGGAAGCTGGCTGGCGCTGATTGTGCCGACCAGCCAGCGCGCCAGTGAGTGATCAGCAGCAGGTCGACAAGCATTGTTAGTACACATTTATTAATATACTCATGTGTGTGTGTGTGTGTGCGTGTGTTTGCGCTTGTAATTGCAATTGATCTGATCGTTGTGCGCTGATAAATGAAAATAATGCTTGTATTCAATTGAAAATTGGATTTGATTGCATTGGCCTCGTTGGCATTACGCGTCATTGTTGTTGTTGTTGTTGTTGTCATTGTATTTATTATTAAGTACATACAATATGCATGTATTTATGTCATAACATGTACGCGCAGCCGCATGAGCGAGCGACTGTGGCCAATTGGACAGAAGGCATCGTATTAAGCTAACAATGCCTCAAAGGGGAGGTGCGGCGCATAAGTTGCTTGGTTGAGAAGTTGTTGCTTCAAATGGTCCTGGCGCTTTCTCTGCCGTATGTGTAGTTACATGTCATTCCATATCTTACATTTTTTATTGCAATTAGTTGTCCTTCTGAGCACCAACCCACATTAGATGACCAAGTGGACCGACCCACGGCTGTCTTTTCATATTATGGGCTTGCCACAGAGGCTTTTTCTAGTAACCATCGGAATGTAATTGTTCACCCTTTTATTGATTGTGATGGATGGTATGGCGGAGAAAATCTAATTTTTACTATTTAGGAATTCCATTGTGTCGTAATTAATAAATATTCAATTACTTCAAGTAAAGCTAATACATTTTGCAATTACAAATTATAATATTGTTTAAATTGCAATTGTAATCGTAATTGAAACTGGAATTGTAATGGTATTTGTAATTGTAATTCTTTATGTATTGGTAATTGTAAATATAGATGTAATTGTAATTTAGTCTATTAAATTGCCAAATTGTAATAGTAGTTGGAATTGTAATTGTAATTTATGTTGTAATTTCATTTCAAATTATTTCAAGTAATGCTAATAAATTGTGTAAATACATATAATGTCATTTAAATTGCAATTGTAATCGTAATTGAAACTGGAATTGTAATGGTATTTGTAATTTTAATTATTTATGTAATGGTAATTGTAAATGTAATTCTGTAAATGTAATTGTACTTTAGTCTATTAAATTGGCAAATTGTAATAGTAGTTGGAATTGTAATTGTAATTGTAATTTATGTTGTAATTACATTTCAAATTACTTCAAGTAATGCTAATAAATTGTGTAAATACAGATAATGTCATTTAAATGGCAATTGTAATCGTAATTGAAACTGGAATTGTAATGGTATTTGTAATTTTAATTATTTATGTAATGGTAATTGTAAATGTAATTCTGTAAATGTAATTGTACTTTAGTCTATTAAATTGCCAAATTGTAATAGTAGTTGGAATTGTAATTGTAATTTATGTTGTAATTACATTTCAAATTATTTCAAGTAATGCTAATAAATTGTGTAAATACATATAATGTCATTTAAATTGCAATTGTAATCGTAATTGAAACTGGAATTGTAATGGTATTTGTAATTTTAATTATTTATGTAATGGTAATTGTAAATGTAATTCTGTAAATGTAATTGTACTTTAGTCTATTAAATTGCCAAATTGTAATAGTAGTTGGAATTGTAATTGTAATTGTAATTTATGTTGTAATTACATTTCAAATTACTTCAAGTAATGCTAATAAATTGTGTAAATACATATAATGTCATTTAAATTGCAAAATTGTAATCGTAATTGAAACTGGAATTGTAATGGTATTTGTAATTTTAATTATTTATGTAATGGTAATTGTATTTTAGTCTATTAAATTGCCAAATTGTAATAGTAGTTGGAATTGTAATTGTAATTGTAATTTAAGTTGTAATTACATTTACAATTACTTCAAGTAATGCTAATTGTGTAAATACAAATAATGTCATTTCAATTGTAATCGCAATTGAAACTGGAATTGTAATGGTTGTTGTAATTGTAATTTTTTATGTAATGGTAATTGTAATTATAACTGTAGTCATTTAGATAAGTCTATTAAATTGAGGAATTGTAATTGCAGTTATATTTATTGTTGTAGCTGTAATGATAATTGGGATTGTAACTGTAATTGTTATTACTGAAAAATCAATGTACTCTACTTCCATATAAAGCTAATAAATTGTGTAAGTGTAATTATAGTTGAAATGAAATAGTAATCTTAATTGTAATTATATTCTATCTGTAATTGTAATTACTAATTAACTCAATTAGTGATTTACTTCCGATAAAGCTAATAAATAATGTTTTGTAATTGTAATTTAAGCAGTGATTGTATTTATAGTTGTAATTCTAATTGCTATTCAGTTTAAGAAGTCAATTAATTCGTTCAAAAGTAGTCAATTGGGTAATTTTGACTGTAAAATGTATTTACTAATCAATTTAATTAGTTAATTACTTAATTTGAAGCTTATAAATTGTGTAATTGCAACTGATAAATTTGTTAAAATTGTAATACCAACTGTAATTGTAATTGTAATCATAATAGTAATTGTAACTTTAATTTTAATCGAAGCATTATAATTTTTTCTTCAATTCAATAATGCTTTCTATGGTATGTCAGAAACTAATACTATTCTGAAATATATTCAACCTGTCGGATTCATTTTTACAACGAATAAGTAACGGAATTAATTAACCCGCTCACTGACTAAACAACCAAAAATACTATTAATGGTTTTATGTCTATGCACTGTTTCCTCATACCATATATAATTAATTTTTATACCATTTAACTGCTTTGCTGCTAATCAATCTCTAGTCAATAAACCATCAGCACAGCATATCCCACAATTTAATTGAAATCATCACATTTGACTTAAATAACTGGCACGCCAGCAATACTTAACTGCAAACGCGTGCAATTCCAAATGCCAAGCATTGGAAAGTTGAAAGCTACTGAAGGCTCGAACACGAGTTCATTAGAGTTGACGCTTCAGCCGTAATTGACACACGTAACGACAAAGCAGCGACATTTCATTTCGACTCGTTGAAAGACATTGCGCATTGCTGCATTGCCGCATTGCAGGCCAGCCAATGTGACGCGCGGCAAAATGATGGCAGAGAGCGCGTGATCGAAACGCCAGCGAAGGTACGCGCGCGCGCGGGCCAAATAGCTGGCGTCATTGAACACGACAATCGTGTGTTGGTATGCCCTACCCAAGGCAACACGGTGCGCTGTACTGGCTCACTGCAAGGGTGAGAGGAAAGTGTTTGCCAAATCGGCGTGTGTGAGCGCCAGCGCGCCAAATGTGAGCGCCGCCTGCCAATTTAGCGCACGGACATGCGACAGCAACGCGGTGGCGGCGGCCGCGCGCAAGTCAGACAAATCATTCAAAAATTTCACTGTCGTCGCGAACAAAAATTGCTGAATTGTCATCATTAGGAGCAAAGTGAACGCCGCGCACACAGCGCCAGTAAGTGCAGCGCTTGCCTGAATTGGTCGAATTTGCTGCAACTAAATGATGTCAAATGCGGCGACAGTTTGTCAGATTATTATCAAATTGCATTGACTCACTCACATTGGGCCAAAAGGAGGCGGCGGCGATCTAGATCCAGCGCTTGAAGCTCGAAGCGCAAGCTTAATGTGCAACTGTTGCAACTCATGTCCGCGCTGCAGCAACAACAGTCATGTTAAATGGGCGCAACGCCGGCGCTGCTCAAAACGTTTTGCGGTTAATGCGCCCGCGCACTGGCACTCGACACATCTCGTGGTATAGTATAGTGTAGTGGCGGCAAAGTATAAAGGAAATCAAAGTGAATGGAGAGCGACAACAACAGCAGCAGCAACAACAATAATAATAGG
The DNA here is from genome assembly GCF_028554725.1 of Zeugodacus cucurbitae. NCBI lineage: Eukaryota > Metazoa > Arthropoda > Insecta > Diptera > Tephritidae > Zeugodacus > Zeugodacus cucurbitae. The sequence goes on from NC_071669.1 coordinate 48,088,556, forward strand.
AGCAGTGACAAAGGCCACTAAAGCGATATTGACAACCCTCACCATGACAGCAGCAATGAGCGTGATCAACGCTACTGATATGTGCGGCAGCCGCCGCCGCCGCTCCCTTTGCCCCAGAAGAGGAAGGGTTTCACTACTCACACACATAAATATCATCCTAAAGTTGCATCAACTCTGGGTACCTGCCATTGCGCCAGTCCATTCACTCCGTAGTCTCTGCGGCGATTATTGTTTTTTATGAGCGCATAATGGCGACATTTACTCGTAATTTTATGAGTTGGTCGTCTGTGCCGACAAGGGTTCGCACTGACAAGCGTCGAGCGTTTTAACTGCCGCGTGGACAATGTATTTTTGTCGTCATATAGTATGTGAGATTATGTGTGATGTGGGTGGATTCCAAAGTCACTGTTGATACCTGTTTGTTCCCAACCAGCAGCAGCTAGCTGAATTGGAGCGTAGTTTAAATTTATTTACTGCCATTATCCTCTACGGGGTGCTGAATCGGATTAATGAAGCCTTTTTGCGGTTTCCGAGTGAAGGATTTAAAATTGTGATTGCGAAGAAATATTAAGTGGCTATATTTTGACTGACATTTTATGGGACTAATAAAGGCTTAGACTAAAAAGATCTTAAAGAATTATTATTTATTAATTTTTATGAAGTTCGAATAAATCAATCTTGATTAAGAAGCTATTATATATGTATAAGCTTCCATAATTTGTTCGCTGGCAGTTTTAGCTTTCCTCTTTTTTCTTTTGAGAACTCAATTATTTTCACCGCTCATCATCATTAGAGAAAATAGCTATATTACCAGTATCTATTAAAGATAGATCATTTGGCTTGCTTCTCGACATATCTATAATCTCAGTAGCGGGCATTGTTGTCCATACGTACAGTTTAGCTTAGAGTAAACCTATAGTTTGACCTATGTTCCGAGAAAGAATATCAATTCTTTTTTGCAGCATCGTATTTTGAACATATTTGTTGAAGTTACTTTTGGTATTGTTTTTCGGATCGTGGAAACTATATAGTTAATTAGTTTTTTGTTAATAAACGATCTATTGTCTTTTTCAATTTTTGTTCAACTCAAAACTGTGGGTTCCAGTTCCCAGGTTTCTGTAGACCATAATTTCTATAATATATATATAATTTCCGGCAACAAGTAGTTCGGAGTGGAATTATATGTCAATTTAAATAGTAAGTAAATTTTAATAGAGATACATCAGATATACATATGACTGATTTTAGCTACACTCTATGAGTTGATTATATAACAGTTTTGACGTAGAAGTCAAAGTAATAGAATCAAAATATGAACATGACATCATGACACTTCGACACGCATAGGGATAGGTTGCCTACTTTTTTAAAGAAAAAATACAGAAACTCAAATGTATTCAAAGATTATCTCTTTCAAATGTCGCGGCAACTTCCCAGTTGGTCCATCCGTTGCTTCCAATTATTGATGAGTCGTTCGAGCGTTTCGACTGGTGACTGGCGAATGACACGCGTGATGTTGTGCTCCAAGGTCTGAATCGAAACGGGATTGTTCGCATATACTTTAGATTTTACTTATATCCATGGGAAAAAGTCTAACGTATGATATTATACGATCTTGGTGGCCAATCGACCGACCCAAAACGTGAAATTATCTGCTCAACGAAGTGTTATCTCAAGAAATCCGTTGATTGATGTGATATATAGAGAGTGGTGCCGTGTGGATAAAACCAAATGTCGCCGAGATCACGAGCTTCATTTTCAGGCATCAAATAACGATAACTGTCGCCTTTGACGTTTTCACCGTCATCATTTTTGAAGAAATATGGACCGATGATTCCACCGGCCTACAAACCACACCAAATCGTTGTTTTTCTGGAAAGTCTTCAGTTTGCTCTTCGTCCCAAATGTGACAATTTTGCTTGTTTACATACCCATTTTAAAGGAATAAATTCAATCTATTACAAAAGTCTCATCTAAAATGACATATATATATATATATACGGAAATGGTGAGGGATATCATTAGACTCAAAACCATTGTCTCCAGAAAACAACTCAATAAGTTTATTTTGATGGATATCGATCTATCATATATAAAGTTCTGTATATACACAGATATCGGAGCCCTAATCACATCTTATGAATTTACAAAATACGTTCTGGTTGATAATTTAGTTATACAGGGCATAGTGCCTAGACTGGTGCTAGAAACTTGTTTTCTTTTTGCAAAACAAACTTCGAGTAATGTCATAAAATAAGTGTATGTCAAGAAATCATTAACAAATGACATGGTATAGTTAGTCCGCCTTATTGAACAGTTTTGGTTCGCTACGACCTTGTTCTGCTCCCAAAATAAAAAAAAAGTTTGCTTGAGGGAAAGCGATGTGAGACGATGGAGGTCACAAAAGAAATTGATTGGGTCCTATAATGGTGCTTTTTGAAACCGTTAATGAATATTTGTATTGAAAACCTTGAAAATGTTTTAACTTCTCACAGCATGGTTAAATTGTTTAATGAAACATACAATTACTTGATTATTTTAGTATTTATAGCTTGTTTAAGATATCAAAGCTTCACATGCTTCCTGTTTTAACTCGAACGAACTTTTACTCGTAACTCATGTCTCAAAAGGCTGGCGTATAACTTAAATTCCATTCATTTTTCGTATTGTTGTAATTTTGTTGTATTACTTTCGTACATTCGGTTTCGCTTTTTCGCTGTGTGCGGTAAATTTCTGTCGAATGATGGTCGTAAAATTTTTATTTTTATATTTTCCCTTGTTTCAACTTTTTTTTGTATCTTTGAGCAAACTAAACATTATTCTACTTAAATCTTTTTTAGCGTTTATTTTATGAGCTTAAGCAGGTAGCCATAATCGCCTTGGCCTTTTTAGTATTTTTAGTTGCTGTTGTTATTGTTGTTGTTGTTTCGGGCGCTATTCTCTGAAACATTGTTTCGGACAATTTGTCAACGAACATAAAAAGTGACTCGTTTGACGGTTTTTTCTTCGGCATTTTGCGTTGAATTTTATGGCCCCAAACAAGTAAGCCTACAAAAGCAACAGCAGCAACAACAAGAATAAAGTTTAATAACACAAGCGCGCACCAGCAATTGGCGGCTCCGCCTTCTATTGTGCGCCATTCAAAAGCTGTTTATTCATTTCTACTGTCTTTCGTTGTTGTTGTTATTTTTTTAGTTTTTTTTCCTCCAACTGTGTGGCTACTTCATTCTTTTGTGGCAAATGACTTGCTGGAACAATCTGCACTAATTAATTTTTGTGTCTTCCTACAAATTCAAAACGCAAATGGCAATCAGAGTGCAACATAATGGCGTGTTGCACATATGTACGCCTGTATATGTGGCATGAAATTCATATGTGTGTGTATGAAATACATCTTCGCCTTCTAGTGGCATAACATTCACTCAGCTGCAACAATAGTTGGTGGCAAATGCGGCGCTTTTTATGTGTTGCCACTGCCACGCCAGCGTGTTGCAACACACAAACACATGCCACAAGGTGCGCTGCAAATATTTTTTTTACCAAAACTTGCTCCTCTTTATGCTATACTATAGACACAGATGATTTCCCTCGCAATAATCCTGCAGCATTTTTTGTGCAACACTTTTGTGCCACAATGTGTGCAGTGAATCGGAACTGCCACAAAATGAAAAAAATATATAGAATCTCCGCTTAAAGCTGCTAGAAGCAAGGTATTGAGCTCATCACAATGCGCAAAGGCGGAAAAACGCTCGCGCGCTACTGTGTTGCACGCCGCCACAGGCTACTGTTGTCAGCTTCAGTTGCAACACTCAATGTAAGGTGCGCTGCAGCCACAAGAACACTGGAGTGCTGTGCTTTTTGCACCGGCAATAAAAGGTATTATCAAAAAGTCAGCAGCGGCTGCACTATTCTAAGCAAAAAATTCCAATCTTTCTGTTGCAAGTTAGCCTCGCTGAGGCAGGTTGGCTTCTGGGGCAGTCAAGGCGACAACAAACACGGCCTTCTGCATGTGGCATTGGCTTTTGTGGCCGCTAATGTTGCTGCCTCAGTGTTCACCTGCAATTGTTGCGGTCCATTTCAAGTCTTTTATTACAACAAATAAACAAATAAAGTAGAACAAATAAGTACAAGCTATGGTAAATAATACATATAAAAACCCATTACTCCATTGTTACTCGTATTTGCTTTCTTAATATTTGCTACTCCTTGCAGTTGAGCTTTATGTTGCATTAGTCATGCACCTCTGTGTTGAAGCGCTGAAGATGCATGTTTATAATAGTTGAAAATGAATATTTGGGCATCATATACGAAAAGTAACTAAATATAGATTCATAAATCGAAGTTTCTTCAATATTCTTTCTTTGGTTCCAATTTATCATTTTTCATTTTTAAATGTTTTCACAAAATTCTTCTATTCATCATCATCTCTCTCTCTTTAATATTTCATGAAGTTGAATAACTCACTGTCCCAGTCTGCTATATTTTGGTGATCTGGTAGGGCTAATGTCAAATTCCTCTAGAAGACCAGAAAAGTTTTTCAATATTTCATCGGCGATAATAAGACAGTGGTAAATGTTGTTCGAATAGCGGCTGTTTTTGATTCGGCCGCTCTGATAACTTAAAGCTCATCAAAACCAAAATTCTGTCCTTTGAGAAACCGGATACTCACACTATTTATACGGATAGGTTAAACGGTATAAGGACGTCATGTACTTCTGAGTTGACGAGGGGTTTTCACGACCCTATTATTGCTGCCGACAATGCCAACAATATCGTCGGCATAGGCCAATAACTGGTGACTCTTGAAAAAGATAATACCAATACTGTTAAGATCGGCAGCGCGGAGAGATTCTTCTCTATCAATGTCATTTTAGATATCCGTATAAGTTTTGCGGCGTAGAGGCGATCACTTTTTGTGCTATCAAAAGCAGCTTTGAAATCGACAAAAAGTTGGTGCGTGTAGATCTGTTTTTCTTGGGTCTTTTCTAGGTCCTGGCGTATAGTAAATATCTGGTTAATGGTTGACTTTACAGGTCGGAAGACACACAGATAAGACCCAATCACTACGCGATACTCAAAAGACTGATACCGCGGTAGTTGGCGCAGACTGCATTATCACCTTTCTTGTGGATAGGGCAGAGCACACTCCGGTTCCAGTCGTTGGACATCCGTTCTTCTGACCATATTTGGCGCATGCCTCAACATTATCAGATCCTCGCCGCCGTGTTTGAATAACTCGGCCGGTAGACTTTGTTCTTTTTAAGACGGGCAATTCTAATTTGAACCTTGTTATGGTCAGGTCGTTAACGACTTTGGGTTCGGGTTCTACTTGCATGATATCGATAGCATTGCTGTCCCCGTTCAGCAAGCTCGAGAAGTATTCGCTCCATATTCTTAGTTTGCTCTGGGCATCTGTCGTCATATTGGCTTCATTGTCTTTACAGGAACTAGGCCTGCGTTTGAAGCCTCTAGTCAGGCGGCAAACCAACTGATAAAACTCTCGGGCCATGTTCATGTTCGCCAGCATCTCATGCTCCTCTTTTTCCGTTTGGAAATACGTCTCTCTTTCCTCCTCTTCTCTTCGATACCGCTCCTTAAAAGCTCGCGTCGCTGCGGTACGCAGTGGCCCTGTAGGCTGCGTCCTTTTCTAGAGTGGCGACATGACATTTCTCAGCATACCAGTCAATTTTGGGCGCTGACCGTGATGACCAACAACCTCTTCAGCGGCGGTTTAGATTACTAACTTGACTTTAAGGCAAGGCCTCCGTTATTGTTTTAATTTGTGAGTAATAGTACGAAATTGTGCTTCGTGATGATCTTACACAGGGGTAAATCGCTTGACTTAACAATTCGTTCGGTTGGTTCCAACGGATAGACGGCGCTACCGTCTGTATTTTCACAGATTCTTAACAATTCTGATAAAATATTTTTTCGTACTCTTAAAATTGCCAATAAACATAATTAATAAGTGAAAATGTTATTTTAATTAATTATTACAAAAACATGTGTTTGCAACATTTCACACTTCAGACGCGAACCACTCGCGAATCACTTTGTATGCCAACCAGGCGCGCCAGCGTTGCAAATAAACATGCCATCAAGGCAATTAGAAGCATATACCAAACGCGAAACGCCCGCCAACAACATTAAGCGGACAACTGCAACACCCAAGCGGCCGTAATGAGTAGCGCGGTGGCAACAAAAGCGCAGCGCTGCACAGCGCGCTCTGGCAGTGGGAGTTGCTGACGGACATAAGCAGAAGCAAAAGCCAACGCTTTCAACAGCTACACAATCAGCGCGCAGCATCTCGCACTTGAGTAGCCTTTGTGGAAGCTGCCACTGCGCGCTGTGCCACTTCTATTGCCAACGCGCTGCTGCTGCGCACTCGTCGCATTCATCAGAATGTAATTAAAGCGATATTAGCATAAAATGTTGATGGAAGTGGGCGTGTGTGAGCGTCACTTATACATACATACATAAATTTATGTAAGTGTGTTGCCTGCTAGCGCGCAGCAAGTGGTAGTTGCAAGTTGCCGCGCGGCAGCCGATAACATCGCACACGTTTCCTGATGAGCGCTGCCTTGCTAAAGCTGCGCGCAGGCGTGAATCTCATATATGATTGTTGAGATCTTCCTACCTGTTGCTTATTGCTGCCATTTGTATGCTTCACACGCTGCTCAATACACTTTTTATTGCCACAATGCATATTGTGACTTGCTTAGCGGCATTATATATGTAAGAATTTCGTTTATTTCCTTTTGATAGCCTTATTTATTGTGTTAACACTCAACTTGCTCGAGTAGTAATCGCGATCCAGACCCAATTTATTGTATATGACACAAGCGCTGCCGCTTGTTACATTTGCTGCCATTAAAATGACACTACTACCACCACAACAACAATAACAAATATGTTAATATATTTTATTTTATTTTTTAATTTATTATTTTATTACACATTTGCTTCCTGGCTGCCACCTTTCGCCCTCGCCACTCAACTCAACTAAATTAACTGTCAACAGCGATTAAAAGCACATTTGCATTAATTAGAGTAAGAAATTTAAATTTGGTGCACCATTTTATGCCCTTACGTCACATCGTAGAACCCACGAAATTCCTGCACCTTATTTTGTTGTTTCTTGTTGTTGTTGTTGTACATAGTCACATAATTTCTCATAAACTTTAATTTAGTTTAGTGGCATTTTCGACACCTTTTATGCTGTGCAGCCGATAATGGCGTTGCGGCGCGTTAGACAATGGCACTCAAAGCCAATTGTTCCAAATTTTTCAGAAACAACAATACACTTGAGCCCTTTATCTTTGATATTTCTGTAGCTCTTCTTCTTAGTACTCTTCTGATCGATAGCGTTGTTGTATGCTCTAACTGTTAATCATTGTAAGCATTAAAATCGCGCTTGAAGCGTTTGTGTGTCCGTCTGTTTGCTTGTTTAATGAAGCTGCTGGGCACAAATTAAACGGCAGCTATAATTTAACTAATTCTTAAAACACGTGTGTCAAATTGCCTGCGCCAGTGGCATTCGAGTTGTAATGAGAGGTAATTCTATGTAGACACTCTTGATCACTTGCCAGTGGCATAAACAAAAGACTCACGGTACAAACTTTATGACGAAGCATGCGAAGCAGCCGCAACGACTTCTCGATTCTTTAGCGCAAAGTTCAACAAACATAATTTGATAAGATGGAAAGAGTTTTTGAAAATGTTAGCCTTATCTGCTAAGGTAATAAGACGAAGAGTGAACTCTAGCATTGGACTTTAAAAAATGGATCCAATGGATACTTATTGCATAATTTTTAGAGGGACAGCTTTATAGTCTGGTTTAATTAAAGATACCGCTGAGTCTGCCTTTATAATGGTGCTCTCGAGCCCACAGAATTCCTGGTTCCGGCGTGTGCTTCACGAGCGTGTAAATAAATTCGATATTAAGCGGTACAGGGTTTTAGCTGAGCACCATGATGATATCGCAAATTTAATCGAGTGATCCAACAAGCCTCGGATAACATCGCTTCTGTTGATGTAAACTATGGCCAACGGTAAAAATGCCATAATTTTCAAATACAGTTGAACATCGCTAACTCGACTCACCATAATCCACAAGAAAGCTTCGTGAACCATTTTCGATTGTTGTTGTGCACTGGTAAACAAAATACATGCCGAAATACAAGGTTCTTTAACATATCCTTAACGGAATAGAATGATGAGGTGCCCCAATTTTTTTACAACAGCTTGAATGATCTTATGGCCGTGTTCTTTGCCATTTTCTCCGTTAATGTAAGTTATAATAGGCAAAAAAGGAAAACTTTACTATCTTGACGAATTTTTCTGTAAACGATATATTGACTTCGGCTGCGACGACAACATAAATACTAGTCACTAGTCTATACAAAAAAAATTATATGGATTTGACAAATGATATGAACAATAGTCAGCACTCCAGTGAGGAAAGAGGACATTTACCCTGAACAGTTCTGTACTGAATTAGATTTAAAACGGAGATCTGTGGTGCTACCTTTTCATTACACTGGGAGTCGTATATCTATTCTTATTAGCTCCAAATATGTGTTTTTAGTGCATATGAAAATAGGGTTTGTGAAAACATTAGCTAAGGAATGATGGATCTTTAATGGTTTTGGGGCTTTGCTATATATTTTTATTTCAATTTTCCGAAAATAGCTTGGCTTGGAACAAACCATTTCTACTATTAAAAACCAATCACGAAGAATATAAATATAAATTCAACGTTCTTAACGAAGAAATTGTAAACTGCATAGGAAAACTGAGTTTTAACAAGGGAAGCAGAGGATAAAAGTAGTCTTGGAAAAAATAGAAGGTTTCCTTTACTAATAAATAACAAGTGACACTCAAATATTGAACTGGAGTCACAATGTGGAGAATCGAACGTACAACTATTCTAAATAAAATAATTTTGGTATTACTTGTACTTGTGAATTTTATGTTTCAAGATAGTGGAGCTCAAATATAATGATCAGAGAATTGTCGAAACTTTTTAAAACTGAAAACACTTTCATTTTGAAGATTTCGGCTGACTTTTTTCGAAAGGAGGAGGAAATATGATGAATTTTTATTTTTTGGAAATTTTCTTTTGTAATTTTTTAACAATTTAGCATTTTTAATCAAAAATTTAAATTTTTTAAACCATTACCACATAAATCTGCTTGAATAAAATCTAACTTCTGCGTTGTAAGCAATCAAATTTGATTTATTATTGTTTCACAATCAAACTTTATTTTAAAATACCGTTATTACGAATTATTCTTTGCGTGGAGACACTTGTAACGTCGTATGAAAATCAGTCTACAAATTTAGGTAGTTCCTTGTTGATTTCTACACTTTTACATATACATATTACATACAAACAAAAATTGTCCGTGATTGTGTTGTGTCCGATAAGCGTGCGCTGTAATTTATGTCGGTAGTCGTAGGCGTTGACAGTTTGGGGCGTTCACGGAGCGCAGCATAAAAACAGGCATTCCTAAGTAAACAAATAAAAATAACATAAAAAGTACTAATATGTTGTCCTCGCCGTTTGCTGGCTCACATCCTATTGCATCTTATCTACAAAGTCCTTTTTCATTTCTTGTCAAATTAACAGACAACTCAAAGATAAACCGCTACATGCGCCGGTGAGCGTGGAGCGCAGGTCATTTACGGAGCGGCCGTTGCCAGCGAGTTGCGTGGGAAAGAATGCGACAAAGCAGACAATGGAGGAAAGAAAACAGTCAGGCAAAGGATTGTGCATAATAAAAGGTGTATAAAAGTAAATTAAATAACTGTGTACAATTGCCCTTTATCGGGTTGACCAATATAATAAGCGCGTACAATTTTATATACATTTCTACTTCAACACATTTTGATAATTTCAGCTTATGATCTCTTACGAGAAGTAGAGTTGTGTAAGTAAACTTTGTAAGTAACGGTTGTAAAATTGCAATTAAGATTTGTACTAATACGATGAAGTATCCGAAGAGTTGGAACATGGTAATAGCCCTTAATTCCTTTTCGAGATTTTGACAGTAACTTCCTTTACTGTAGCTTCTTTACATTTGGACAAACTAACCATGCTATTTTACAAACCTTTTCGTATACCCTATTTGATTTTTCTGAGCTGGTACAAAGTCAATCTTCCGATTGTGACTAAAAATACTCTCCTCTAGTGTATCTTGTGTATATCTCGTCTTGGTATCCATTTCAAATTTATATCCAAATTTTATAAAGCCACAGAGAGCCATATATCGGCAAATGATCAATAAAGCCAAGGCACAGAAGAAGTCTTTTCGCTACTGCACTCGTTCTAAAAGAATCTTCAACCCAGGGGAATTTAAGGTACTTTAGACTTAGAGATCTTTTAGTACTTTAATTTAGAGATCCAGTTTGAAATTTCGCATAATTTTTAAATCCAATTCTTTCACTCTACAATACATCGAACGCTTCAATGAAGATGGCGGAACCAAACTTCGAATAATTAGTATGGTTTCTCTCATCTCAAAATGGAATTGAAATCAAACTATAACTTTTCAAACTCCAGACAACGATTGTGAGGACCTCTCACATATAGAAATTTTTATTATTCTAGTATATTGCTGATAATAGCGATTATATTTTAGACTTTCTATGGGTTATCTTAGCTATAATTGTTAGAAATATTATTTAGAGAACAAATATTTTCATATCGGTTCGATATTTCAAAAATAAATAAAATTGCTTCACAACTTATGCTCTGCCACATGTTCCTCATACATATATTCGGTATAAAAAATTTAGATATTTTTTAAAATTTACTTGTTTTAGAGTTGACCTAGACGACGATTTTTTTCGTAAATATTTCGTTTAGGATATATAATAAGAACATCGAGTCTTTGTGTTACTCCTATATGGCAATTAATGTGTCCTTAATGTTAAAAACTGCAGCTAAGATACGCACCCGCCTCTGTGTAGAAAAGCGTACACGTCAACAAACACAAGGAAGGTTCGACATCGAGAAGCTGCAATCACAACCGACAGCCGAACGATTTTCTACTCGACTTGCACTCCTGCTCTCTGAGAGCACTCATCAGCATCTCGGTATAAGGGAGCTGTGGGACGGCATATCAAACTCCTTACGTACAGCTGCAACCGAAACCATTGGTTTTCGGAAAAGTCAAAAAAACAGCTGGTATGATGAGGATTATCGTCTCGCAGTGGAGAGAAAACAGACTGCCTACCTCGCAATGTTGCGATCGACCGCAACACGAGCGGGATGGGAAAGATACCGAGAGCTGAAGAGGGAAGCGAGACGCATTTGCAGACAAAAAAATAAAGAGGCCGAAATGCGTGAGTATGAAGAGCTTGACAAGCTGGCCGACAGGGGTAATGCTCGAAAATTTTACGAAAAGATCCGGCGACTAACTGAAGGTTTCAAGACCGGAGCACACTCCTGTAGGACCCCCAGAGGTGATCTAGTTATTGATGACCAGAGTATACTGAGTTTGTGGAGGGAACACTTCTCCAGCCTGCTGAACGGCAGTGAAAGTACAACACCAGGAGATGGCGAACCCGATTCCCCAATCGACGACGATGGAGCAGATGTTCCATTGCCCGACCGTGAAGAAATTCGAATAGCAATTACCCGCTTGAAGAACAATAAGGCGGCGGGTGCCGATGGATTACCGGCCGAGCTATTCAAATACGGCGGCGAAGAGCTGATAAGGTGCTTGCATCAGCTTCTTTGCAGAATATGGTCGGAAGAAAGCATGCCTGACGATTGGAATCTCAGTGTACTCTGCCCAATACACAAAAAGGGAGACCCCACAATTTGCGCCAATTACCGTGGGATAAGCCTCCTCAACATCGCGTATAAGGTTCTGTCGAGCGTATTGTGTGAAAGACTAAAGCCCACCGTCAACAAACTGATTGGACCTTATCAGTGTGGCTTTAGACCTGGAAAATCAACAACGGACCAGATATTCACCATGCGCCAAATTTTGGAGAAGACCCGTGAAAATAGGATCGACACACAGAGATGGTCTTTGTCGACTTTAAAGCTGCTTTCGACAGCACGAAAAGGAGCTGCCTTTATGCCGCGATGTCTGAATTTGGTATCCCCGCAAAACTAATACGGCTGTGTAAGCTGACGTTGAGCAACACCAAAAGCTCCGTCAGGATCGGGAAGGACCTCTCCGAGCCGTTCGATACCAGACGAGGTTTCAGACAAGGTGACTCACTCTCGTGTGATTTCTTTAACCTGATGCTGGAGAAAATAATACGAGCTGCAGAGCTAAACAGAGAAGGTACAATCTTCTATAAGAGTGTACAGCTACTGGCGTACGCCGATGATATCGATATCATTGGAAACAACACCCGCGCCGTTAGTTCTGCTTTCTCCATACTGGATAAGGAAGCGAAGCGTATGGGTCTGGTGGTGAACGAGGACAAGACGAAATATCTCCTGTCGTCAAACAAACAGTCAGCGCATTCGCGTCTTGGCTCCCACGTCACTGTTGACAGTCATAACTTTGAAGTTGTAGATAATTTCGTCTACCTGGGAACCAGCATTAACAGCAATAACAATGTCAGCCTGGAAATCCAACGCCGAATCACTCTTGCCAACAGGTGCTACTATGGACTAAGTAGGCAATTGAAAAGTAAAGTCCTCTCTCGACGAACAAAAACCAAACTCTACAAGTCTCTCATCATTCCCGTCCTACTTTACGGTGCAGAAGCGTGGACGATGTCAACATCCGATGAGACGGCACTAGGAGTTTTCGAGAGAAAGGTTTTGCGGAAGATTTATGGTCCCTTAAGAATTGGCAACGGCGAATACCGCAGACGATGGAACGATGAGCTGTATGTGTTATTCGACGACATAGACACAGTCCAGCGAATAAAAAAACAGCGGCTACGTTGGCTAGGACATGTTGTTCGAATGGATGAAGGTGCTCCAGCTCTGAAAGTATTCGATGCAGTACCCGCTGGTGGAAGCGGAGGAAGAGGGAGACCTCCACTCCGATGGAAGGACCAGGTGGAGAGGGACCTGGCTTCGCTTGGAATAACCAATTGGCGCCAAACTGCCAGAAGGAGAGATGCGTGGCGCGCTGTTTTGGACTCGGCTATAACCGCGTAAGCGGTGTCTACGCCAGTCAAGAAGAAGAAGAATGTTAAAAACTGTGCCGATTTCAAAAATTCTTTCACCATTGGAAAGATATATTCACCCGAGTAATATATGCTATATTAATTGCTCGAATTTCAACTTTCTGGAAATAGTTCCCAGATGGAGAATCTTAATCTGAAACTGAAAATCGTCTTGCAAGTCATTCTCTTCACATCGCAATCGCGTGCCAGAGAGTAACGAGTGCTCGCAGCTGCTTGCTAAACAAAATTTCAAAACCTGCCAAGTACGCGCTTGAGGGTCGAGTACGGAGCGTGTGCAAGGCTTGAAGAACAAAATATTAGAAATATACAAGCTCGCACTAGGGTGTCGATCTCTGAGCATTCCCGACGCCTTCATAATCAGAGAGAAAGACAACGGACACAAAATACTAGAGGTCGTAATCAAGTTTTAGCTCAATGCAAATAAAATATAATTTCATGTTCGAGTTTTCCTCATTTTACTTTTTTTTTTTTAAATGAACCCACGCAAGAAACGGGAGAATACATACATATGTATGTATAGGATAGTGTGTATAAGCGTGTAAAAACTTACAACTTATGAAATGTTTGTTTAAACCCGTGCCAAGCTGGAGTGGTCTGCTAGTTCTTGCGATCTCGATATTTGTTATCTCATCATCGATGACATCACAATATACTGATATTAGTCAAAGTTAGGTGCTATGGCACAATGTTGTAGCATTGTGTTTAAGACCAGAGAGATTAGTAGATCAGTGAAATGGCCTTGGGATCAAGTGCATACCAGAACAAGCAGAGGATAAGAGGGCATACGAAATCGACCAAATCGCAGAATGGAGATGGATTGCAGACTCATGTTTTTTGGATATATCAATATATGTTAATAGTACCTAGTAATTACTAAAACTATCTCTAGAAGTTAGCGACTATTCTATTGCTTCAATTTATAACTTTAGATAATAGTAGAGTTGCGCCATCTAGCGCGCTCCACTATATATGAGCTTAGTTCCTAACAAAACATTACAAAGTTTCAAAAGGCAGTTGTGCCTCATTAAGCAGTTGCATTACACTCTAAACTATTAAAAAATAAATTTGGGTCATATAAAATAATAATAGTTCATACTACTACAACAAAGAAATACTTCATATATTTTTTTTAGAGTTCATATCTCCGTGACTAAATGCGATATCAAATTTTTCACTCGCCATATTTCCTACAACATTTTCCCCACACGTGCAACAACAGACAAATCTTAATCTCACTTTTACTTCCAGTCGCGCCATTAGCCAACAAGCTGGATATAATCAGCATTTTGCTTTCACACACTTGCACGGCGAACCATGGAGCGTACCCACCTGCCTGCCTGGCTGCCACATCGCAGCGAGATTAGCCAACAGCGGCCACACCAGCGCGCCGCAGATGAAGGTGATAAAGCATATAAACCGTGGCGTACAATGCATATTAATCCAATTTGCAACGTTAATGTGCGAGCGCAGCTATGCCGCTTGCCACCGTGTGGCGACTCTGCTTTGGCGCTGCTGCCGGCAGGCAACACCGGCTGTGCTTCCGTTCCGCAATAATTCGCCACTCGCAGTCATGCGGCGAGCAATGTGTGGCGTGTAATTGTTGCACAATCGGCTACAAAACTGTAACAGCGCCTTGTGGTGGCGACACAGTGGCAATGTGGCAAGTTAGTACACATGCCACAGTTTGTATGTTTGTATGCAGGCGCGGCTGTTAGTTGGGCGCAACAGTTATGTTTTGATGGAAGTAATAAGCAATAAAAAACGTATCAGCGTTGCAACTGCAACGATGAGTGCGCTTTTGAATTTCCGATTAACTTTTAAGTTGAACTCGCCACTGATTGGCGTGTAGTCACGTCGCTGGTGGTGTATGAGTTACTTGTTGTTGTTGGTGATTTTATTATTATTACAATTGTTGTTTTAAAGCATTCCGCTTACTGTTGTTGTTTTTGCATTAGCAACATTGTTTTTGCTCTGCGTGCTAATGACATTAACAATGTTGCAAGCAGCAGCCCACCACCACGGATGTGGCGCATATTTCACGTGCTGCAGCGTAGCAAATTGAGCGACAAAAGTTCAGCGTTGCTCAGAATTCTTTGTTGTAACGACCAATGGCCACCTGAGCGTATGCGCTTGATTATTGCGCTGCGCATGCGCGTTGTAAGTAGTATGTGTGGCAATTTGCAAGTCAGTGGCAATGAATTTTCGCTTTTGGTTAATCAGTGCGCGGCTACCATATGCATATTACCGGCAAATCGACTGAGATTCAACGCAGTACAGTCACGCATGCGCGTTGCACATACTGCATATTTGAGTACACCTGCTGTTATATATGCTTTATTTAAAGTTTCCACAACATATCTAGCCAAGTCTGCTCACAATTAGCCAAGCTACACATACCGCGCCTTCTTTCAGCTCACTCCGCTCATCAGCGCCCGCTTTATTACATCAACTTCTGCGTTTTAAATATTCAAGAGGCGTCTGCATGCGCATTTCTGCCACCAAATTGTCCATGACACCAAAGGTGTCGAACGTTAATGGAGTAACACCTGCGCGCAGCAATCGCTTGCCTTTGATTACGCATGCGTTGGGCCAACGCCGCCAACCCCACTAGCTTATTACTCACTTCAAGTGCTGCGGCGCAGACTAAAAAAAAAATCGGAGATTATTGCCATAATAACCATGAATTTGCCACCGCCGCCACCGTATAATCTGGTGTGGCGTATGCGTTGTTGTAAGAATATTAGCCGTGTGATTGGCAGCTGAGTGGCAGCCAGATTGCATGACTAAAAGGTTGCGAATTTCCGAGTCGGCTTCCAGTGTTTGCTTACAAAAGCGGCTTTTGAAAATGAGTCATGTGATGAGAACTACTGGCAAATATCATTACGGTCATAAAGGTTAATAAAAGAAAATAATTTTAGTTCGAGTCGTAAGAATAGGTATGACTATAACCTAAAAAATATCGGATACCAACATGAAAATAGTAGTATTAATATTATTTTTGAAAATCAGCTTCTCCGCTGTAGGATAGGTTCTGTCCATCTCATTTGTATGGATCTCATTTATAGGGTACTGACACTTGAATGCTTCCATAGATTTTATAGTAACGTATGATCTTGTTTTCTGCCTTGCCTTACACATTCCTTCAACAGTTTATAGAGTGCTGTCGAGGTGACTCTTTGTCCGCTTAGAACAATAAAGGCGACGAACTTCTAATTCCGCTTTTGAATCTAAGGATTATACTCCTCAATCTCATCAGAAATCAGGTTCTCGATTGTTATTATTGTAAATTATTTATATTACTCTATATTTATAATTACGTTGATTATTTGTTTTAACCTTTTTATACTCTCGCAACAAAAGTTGCTAAAGAGAGTAATATAGTTTTGTTCACATAACGGTTGTTTGTAACACCTAAAACTAAAAGAGTTAGATATAGAGTCATATATACCAAAGTGATAAGGGTGACGAGTAGATTTGAAATCCGGATGTCTGTCCGTCCGTCCGTCTGTCCGCCTGTGCAAGCTGTAACTTGAGTAAAAATTAAGATATCTTGACGAAACTTGGCACAAATATTCCTTGGCACCATAAGAAGAACAAGTTCGAAAATGGGCAGAATCGGACCATTGCCACGCCCACAAAATGGCGAAAACCAAAAACACATAAAGTGTCATAACTAAGCCATAAATGAAGATATAAAAGTAAAATTTGGATTGACATATTTGGATGTAATTTTTTTGGGGAAGTGGGCGTGGCCCCGCCCGCAAATCGGTCATTTGTATTTAACTCGCAAACTAATTAAACTATATAAACCAAACTTTCTGCAGTCGGTTCTCTACATACCCCACCACCAATAGTTGAAATCGGATAATAACCACGCCCAACTCCCATACAAAGGTTAGGTTGAAAATTACTAAAAGTGGGTTAACTAACTAACGAAAAACGTCAGAAACACTAAATTTTGCAGAAGAAATAGCAGAAGGGAGCTGTACTCAGATTTTTTTACAAAATGGAAAATGGGCGTGGCATCGCCCACTTATGGGTCAAAAACCATATCTCAGGTACTACTCGACCGATTCGAATGAAATTCGGTATATAATATTTTCTTGACACCCTGATAACACGGACAGTCGGTTCACAACCACGACTACATTCCTTATAACTCAATTTTGAAATCCATCTTATTGCTTCACTTTATAATGTAAATATAAGGAACCAATGAAGATAACGGAATAAAACTTTACACAATTAGTGCATATCATCTCTGGCTTCACTTGTGAAAAAATTGTCGAAAACGGACCATAACTTTTCAAGGCCCCAGATATCGAACATGTTGAACTCAGCGCCTAAGGATAAATTTTAACCGAAAATATGGGTAAATCTCTCAGATATCTCAATTTAATTCAGAGGAAATTGTTTTCTCCTAATAGTGTATCTCTGTTCCAAAAATTATTAAAATCGGGTCATAACATTTCCATATACCTCATTGTAGGTTTTTCAAAAGTATCTTCTCCTAGCTCCCATATACCTAATTATAGTTTTTTCAAAAATACGGTGAGCTTTATTCCGCATATATGTATTGGTTAAATTTCTGCAATAAATTTCGAGAGTATAAAATGTTCGGTTGCACCCGAACTTAGCCTTTCCTTACTTGTTAGTTTATACTCTCTTTAAACCAGATACTAGTCAGTTATACATTCACTAAACCAGATCCAAGTCAGTAGTACGCATCCAATGCCTATCTCTATTGATCTACTCTTCCACTTGAAGACATGTTGGTCACAACTGCTTTGCAAATAACTTCGCTAAAAATAAATCTGCGAAGTCAAATCTTGAGACTATATTAACACTTTCTGACATCAGTCAGTAGCAGCATGAACAGACATTGCAAAAATAAAATAAACTCATATCATTCTGCAAAGTGTACCGCAGAGTGATGACTTTGAGGCCGCTGACAGTTCCACTATTGTAAATTCTAGCACACTCTCTTTGCCAGTTTTAATAAGTTTATTCGAATGTCTTGGATGAAACAGCTATTGACGATCTTTTACAGTGTTACAGTGTTAACTTGTCTCACCAACTCTATACATGATTACATACTGAAAAAAAGATGGCACTCCGCACTCTAATATAAATATATTTTAACATGAGCTGATTGAACTAAACACCAACTCTTAAATATAATTTAGAGATACTCATAGTAGTGTAAGAAAGTAGGATGTAGCGGGGTAGCATGGTCTAATCAAAAATAGATAAATAATAGTAGCATAGATGACTGATTTAATATTAGTAATGAGAAGTATGAATGATAGTTACAATGTCTATTGATGATTATGTCTGGAACCATTCCTTTTCTTAAGTCAGAAAAAATTACGAATATGTTTCTTACAAACATGAACTTATGTAAATATTTATCGGATTCAGACAATAGTTTTGGACAGAAAGATATAGCCTACGGTTGATATCGCCGCATAAAAAAGTATAAAGATTTCATCATTCTCTCGAGCAACATTTTTTTAGAACCTAGGCGTGGTAATTTAAGTAAATTTATTTTGATTATAAATAATTATTATCAAGCGACTGCAGAGACTAGATCAAATAATTTCTAGCCTAGACAATCGACCACTTAAGCAAGTTGTTCCGGAGTGAATCTGTTCATTATGAAATGATAAACCATACTAGGTATAAATCAAGTACCAGCTGTCAAAGAGACCAACTCTGATAAAAGTTTTACCACATTTAAAACTTCTCGTCTATAAAATTTTCGTTATAATGGCCCTTTTTATAATATAAATAATGTATTATTGATTATTATATATTCAGTACATTCGAGCATTTTGGAGGTATTGGCAATAACTCACTGTCAAGGGGTCCTGTATTCGTCGGAAGTCTTCAAAAAACGTTCCTTTTTTCAGCCAACATATTTACATATTCGACTACAGTTCGAATCTTTTTCGATATCTTTTAATGGTTTTTCTAAATTTGTGAACAGCACAAGAACACGTCACTAACATGTTTTATAATTTCAACTGTATTTTTCTTACTCGTAGTGATCGGGCTGTTGTTACCTGGACAAATAGTTCCACACACACTGTACCAAACTAGAACTAAAGCTCATAATAATATGTCTAATCTGTATGTATAGTAGGCTTATTAAGCTAACGCGCTGAAGCGTAAAATATATTTCACTCTTTATGGGCCTTCAAATTTACCGCAAAAATAAAAATTAATACACCTTAAAAGCTACGCCATAAACAGTTACTTCATTACTTCACTCGTCGGAGTTACTAATAATATTATTACAAGCAACAACAATTGCCACTGTCTGCACAACTGTGGCATGCAATAATATTGATGGGAGCGTTAATGTGCCACTGATTGCGTCCACAGCACATAACCTCATAAAAGAACACACTCACGCGCACACACACAAACACACCTGCTGACACATGAGAATATAATTTTCAACCCTGCAGACCTGCAGTGGCATTACCAGCAACATGCCCACGGCCAACGGATGATCAATTGCCGCTGATTACCCAACGATGAACCAATTCCAGGACGAGCGCATTGTTGTTGGTTTTACGTTGCGCGCACAGCTGCAAACAACAAAAAAGCCATTGAGTTATGTGGCGATATTGCTCTATTAACAGTGGCAAAGGCACGTCGTCGACACGGCTCAACGCGAGATTAACTGCCAGCGGATGAGTGGGTAATCTGCGAAGGCAGTGCAATAACGCGAAAGCAATCAGAGCAGCGCCTGCACGGCATAAAAGCCTCCATGCAGCGGATGAAGGTGTGTAGCTGCGCCAAAGGAAATCAGCAAAAAAGTCGAGCAATAATAATGATTTACAAGAATTTAATCTGTTCAGGTGCTAATTTCAGCGATACAGCCATGCCAGCATTCATGCAACACAAAGCCATTGATGTCACTACCGCGCTCCGCACAATTGCCTTGAGCTGACTGCGGTCTGTCGCGCCAGTAGCTCGTCACATCATCTGCTCATCAATTGCGAAGCGCATCGGCTGTGGCTGGCAGTGTGTGGAAATATTTGTGCGCGCATGCGCGCGTCTCATTATCGTCATAAGCATTCGTCATTCAATGCGCGCTCAATGCCGTTGGCTGCCATCAATTGGCTGTGGAGCTATGCGCCAACTATCAACGCTATTGAATTGATTGGCATTGGCCGCATCGCTACCAGAATTGCACCGTTGCGCCACCGCAATCACGCAGCTGTGGCTAGGTGAACGTCGAAAGGATGTTGCCGCGCGCACAGTGGCAATGACGCGTTTGTTTGTGCAATTGGCGCAAAAATTGCTAGCGACTACTGCGGCCGGCCATCAATGCCACAGAGGCCAATGCCAATGCCGCAGATGCCACTTGCAATAGCGTCATTATGACGCCCGCCGACACACCGCCACCACCAACGCCATCACACAGCGCACTGCAGCACTATGTTATCTGTGCTGATGAACGCGCATCAATCGATTTGCAATCACTACCCACAACCTACGAGTGCGCGGACGGACACGTGCGCTGCACATGCGTCGCTTGTTTACTAGCCGCGTTGGCAGCGGCACCTCATTCAATAGTAGCGCATGCTGTTGTTATTGTTGTTTGCGTAGTAGTTCTCGACATTAGGCGCGTCGCTGTGCAATGCTAACATCATCATCACCATCCACCGTCGCTGCCACCAACAAGAACGCGCGCAGCAGTTAATAGCAGGCGGCAACATCAACGGTGGTTGCCGCGTTCGATTTCTGAAATGCGTGGCAAATAGTTTAAACAAATTGCAATTTCAATTGGAAAATGATGCGTCGAGCGGCCATTCAGCGCTGCTATGCCGCGCGCATTTGTGTTGCAAACAACTACCGGCCGCGCACTGTATCAATAGCTAGTTGTTTGGTTAGTTGGCGGCTTCACAGCTTTGATGCTGCTGTAATGCGCCACCACAATTTGACCGCCGTTAAATTAATCGAACGAGTACGCGTTCGTGTTCACGTTCTGCTCATTGTGCGTGCAACACGTTTGGGTTTCCTGCCGCGTTGCTTGTTGTCAATGATTGTTTCTCTTTCAGTTTATTGGCTCATTTTCATTGCTCGATTGTTGTTGCTGCTGTTGTTGTTCGCATTGTTATTTGTTTGCTGTTATATGATTATTGGCTTGTATGTGGTGGCATGCGGAATTGCGCGTTTGACAAAGTGGCCTGAACCGATTCATTGAGAAATGTGTTGAATTTTTTAAATCGACAGTTAAATTGACCCAAGCGACCAACGGTGCTGTATTTATTACACTCTGTACATGTTTAAAAATGAGTATAGTCGAGGGAGTGTATAATGATTTGCCTATATTTATTTAGTGTAAAAGCCAGACATAAATTTATGCTCCACAATTTTGTCATTAAAGCACGTGAATGCCTGGAACAAAACACAATCTCGAAGGAAGAAGATTGAAGATTGTCTTTGAATACTCATATAAAGAATTAATATTATATTATAATATTCTCTCTTTGTAGAATATGGCCGGAAGAAAGCATGCCTGACGATTGGAAGCTTAGCGTACTCTGCGCCAATTACCGTGGGATTAGCCTCCTCAATGTCGCATATGAGGCCCTATCGAGCGTGAAAAGTCTAAAGTCCAACGTCAAAACGACATAACCAGAGTAACTATAGATCTGGAAACTCAACTACTGACCAGATATTTACGAAAACGAATACGACATCAAAAGCTCCGTCAGAATCGGAAAGGACCTCTCCGAGCCATTCGAATCCAAACGATGTTTCAGACAGGGTAACTCACTATCGCGTGACTTTCTCAATATATTCCGGGATAATAATACGTAATAGAGACAATCTCCTTTAAGAGTGGACAGCTACTGGCGTATGCCGATGATATTGATTCCATTGGAAGCAACAACCGAGCCGTTTGTTCTTTCTTTTCCAGACTACATAGATAGGGAAGCGAAGCGTATGAGTCATGAGGTCATGTTGTCCAAAGGGACGAAAACACTCCCGCTTTGAAAGTGTTCGATGCAGTACCCGCTGGTGGAACAGAGGAAGAGGAAGGCCTCCACTCCGTTGGAAAGATCAGGTGGAGAGCGACCTAGTTTCACTTGGCTAGTTATCGAACTGGTGACAAATTACAAGGGAATGAGAAGAATGACGCGCTATTATCGATTCGGCTATAATCGTATAAACGGTTTCTACACCAATTACATCCACACAATTGGTCCAAATGGACAATCTCTTACTTTGCTGTATGTCTTCTTAGGACCCAGTCGAGATGATCATAAAACCAGGATATAATGAAGTTCGTTTACTTCGTTTCTCTGGGTATTATTAAATATATAATTATAGATTTTCAATAATATTAGATCGAATTGCCATATAGCCAAAAATGAGGATATCGGGCGGTGATATATACATAATTATCAATTTTATATATGAACGTATTCTTTAAGCTATAAACCACTATCCCTTTCTCTTCAACTTTAAATTTTAATTCAACCGGGCTTCGAACATACATCCAACAGTCCGCTGGTCAAGCACAAACCCAATCAACCGCGGCGAACACCAAAGTCAGTAGGAAATACTTATATAATTGCCAACAGTGCAGCACAGCAGTTATTAACGGCACTTAATAGAAATAGCCAACATTCCTGGTCAAAGCACGTTTCCAAAATTCCCATTCGCTCAGCCAAAACACAGTCGCCACACTCGCCTCTACGCGCTGAAAAAAATGTTAAATACTCACACTCACATTTATTGCGTTTGTGCCCAAGTTGGCACTGGCGCTGCGTATGTCAGCAATATCCGCTCGGCGGCGACACACGAACGCGTCAACGATGACGGTTGCTAATTACATAATTCGTATAATTTGGTCAATTAAAGTGCGAATCGGTTAATGAGTCGATTACGTATGCGAGCATATGACAACACCACCGTTTAGGCCGCAGCGATGGCCCGGTGACCAGCTTTTAACAGAAGGGAGATGAGAATGCGAGCGAGCCGCGAAGGGTGTACGCGCTCACACACACCGCACAAACGTTTTGCATGCATTCAACGCACAAAGCGGCACAGCGGTGTAACGGAGAGCTGACGGAGCTGTGACAAAGGGGTGACGGCACAGCGGTGTAACGCAATCGTCGATGCGTGTCGCTGGCCCACGTTTCTGGTGAGCAGGGAAACCCCTCGCTCGCACGTCTCGCATTGGCAAACAGTTCACCTGTGTGCGTGTGTGTGTGTCTATGTGTCCGTCGTTTGTTGGCAATTTGTCAGTTGTGTGTACAAATTTATTTGTGGCATTTATTCGCTCGGCTGATTTGATTTTAATTTTGCCGAATGTTACGAGCATAATAAACGTTAAATACTTAACAGTACATTCACACATTGTTGCTGGAGTGTTTAATGTGCAAAGTGAATGCTTTGTTTTGACAGCATGTCGTAATCCGTAACGGACAGCCCACTGACTGACAGCTGTTGCGAATGACACAGCGTGCACGATAAATGACAAATTTATTATGAATCTCTTTGCATTTGAAATTCATTATTGGTAAATGGTGAATAAAAAAAAGCTAAAATTGAATTGTTTATTTTTTTTGGTTTGTCTCTTACAATTTTTTGTACCCAATGCGTGTTTTAGAGAAGGTATTTCTCTTTTTTCAATAATATTTTGACGAAAATAATGAGAAACCACTTTTCTTAGAGAATTCTCTCTTCAGAAAATTGAAGGTTTTAATTGTTTATATTTTATATTATAGGCATATATGTGTGTATGTCCCTTCACATATCAAAATGTGACACGAATATAAATGATAAGCCCAAATAAAATGTATAAATTGTATTTCTTTTTAATATGGCTAAACCTACTGTTTGTTATTATTATCTATAGTTTTGTATTTCTTTCACTTTTCTCACTCTGTATATATTTTCAGCTTTTTAACCTTCAACTAGAGCGGTGACAGCCTCATCTGTAGGTGGAATGACAATGTACTCTCTTCCTCGACCTTAAACCAAGTTTCTAATGGGCCAAAACGATTGCACAAAAAGCTGCAGTATTTGCAAATCATTTGAGAAACACATTTACACCTAACGATGGACATGAACTATGAACTTTTAAAATAGTTGGTTGGATCCCCTCGTCGGCATTTCTCCAGTTACTAGTAAAGAAATTAAAAGTCTTATCAGGAACGCAAGGCTCAAAAAAGCTCCGGGGTTTGATTTAATAACCGGAGAAATATTACGCAATCTACCTAAGAATTGTATAAAAAAATTTTAAACAGTGCATTATACTTAAGATACGTTCCATCGCTTTGGAAAGTATCTGAAGTTATTATGATACCTAAGCCGGGTAAACCAATACATGATGTCAAATATTATAGGCCAACATCGCTGCTGCCAACTTTATCGAAAATCTTCGAGAATGTTCTCATAAAGATCGAAAACACCTTATACCAGTACATCTGTTCGGCTTTCGTGATCACCATTCAACAATTGACCAAGTGCACCGAATCGTTAATTTCGTTGAAAATGCTATGAATAAAAAGAACGTTTGTTCGGCGGCCTTCTTATGTCACCCAAATTGCGAAATAATTGCATAAAAGATAAATCCTTTCACATAAAACAAGAGGATGCATACTCAAACTTGCAACCGATAGAAGCGGGTGTTCCCTAGGGAAGCGTGTTAGGGCCATTGCTTTACTTGCTTTTAACATTATGTTATGTTATGTGACAGCGACATTTACGGATGACACAGCCCTGTTAGCAGCTATTTAATCATTGTATACTAGGTAAAATTGTAAAAAAAAGAATCCATTGCCGGTGAATTGCGGATGACACAGCCCTGGAGAGCCAACCTCAGTATCTACCCTTCGAGTATCTACTTTAAAAAAACATCATCATCACCACATCCCAATAATGCTAAGTACTTAGGAATTGTCCTAGATGCTAAGCTTCGCTGGAAAGAGCATGTCAAGAAGAAAAGGAGTAAAGTAGATTTAAAATATGCTAAGTTTTACCATCTAGTCGGTAGGAGATTCACGATTTCAATCGCAAACAAGCTGTTTATATATAATCAAGTACTAAAGGCAATTTGGGCCTATGGAGCTCAACTATGGGGTTGATCAAGTCAAAGCTGTATTACCTGCATTCAGCGCTTCCAAAATAAGGTACTAAGGAATATAGTTAATGCTCCTTGGTATGTTAGATCTGCTGACCTTCACCGTGATCTTGATGTGGATTCAGTAATAAACGAAATAACCAAACTTGCACAATCTCACGAAATAAGGCTTAGGCAGCATGTAAATGAAGAGACATCCAGACTCATCGGTACTGCTGAACGAGAAAACCGACTGAAATGTGAGTCAGACTTAGCAAGGCAACTGTAGCAGCAAATTAATTTCTCTAACATTTAGCTTTTAATTATATTTAACTTATTAGAATTGAATTGTTGAATTTTATCATCGGCAATGTAAAGTGCAATGACGCTAATTGGTTCCTTCGATCTTCAATTATTCAGTAGTGCCACACGGCTCTGTTCTAAACCCAGAGTGAGATGCTAACCAGTTCTTGTAAGACTACAATTAGTTACATTTTGAACTCCCTAGTATCCTGGCGCTGCCGATGAGTGGTATAAATTAAGACAGTGCTTTGTCACGTTTGAAGGAAACATTTTACTGTTGGTATCTCGAGGTAAGATCCCGTAAAAATACATTCGATGTACTGAGTAGGAGCTTACTGTAAGGCAGAAAGGAGCTTCCTGAAGCTTTACCTTCTGTAACTTTTATATATATAATAGCCTTCGTTCACTTTTAGCGTATTCATTCACTACAACTTAATGATCCCGGAAATGCCTGAGATTTTTGCCTCTGGTTGTTCAATGTTATATTACTTTCCAAGACTCGATTAGCCTTTAGTTCTGAAATTAATCATAGAAAAATTATTGGTTATCTTTATAAAGGGTGGATTTAAACTGTTTTGGAAGAGGCAGATATGATTCCAAAAAAGCCAAATCTAATTCGATTAAACGAACCCAATGGTAGCGCATCTGATGCTTGAAGTTCATTGAAAATTAAGAAGAGAGAGAAATATGTGTTTCAGCCAGTAGTATATTATATGAATATAGTAGTAATTACCTGTGAATATAACATTAAAGTACCGTTTCAGATTTCTCGTAAGATTTTCCAACCACATTAACTTATTAACCGACAACCTACTGGGTTATAATATTTCCAATAATTTAAAAGATTTAGAAAAAAATTACAAACAATAAATTCCCTTGAATAAATAAACTATAAACTAAAATACTAACTAAATCCCTAACACATTGCAATAAGCACTAGTTTATATTCGCAAACAAAAAAACAACAATTTATCAAAGTTTAAAATATTTTTTTTATTTTTCAAAGCAAATTTATGCAACGGCCGCCGCAACACTTGCTAGCATTGTTTATGATTTGTGGCAACATTTTCAAATTTATCACAAATCACAACGTCAACCGGTGAATTATAGCGATCACCAGTCAGCTCCGCGCATTGGTGCATGTGATATTTGCACATTGTTGTTGTTGTGGTTGCTTATTTTATTGTTGATTTGTTGCAAGCGTCGGTGGTGTTGGCGTTGTTGGCGGCGTCATTAAATTAGCTGCAAAACATTTCGCCACATTCATTATGCATTCATGTAATATATACTCACAGCTCTATAAATCTATGTGTGTTTGCCTCTTGTGCGGTTCTAATGTCATTGTTGCATTGGTTTGCTTCATTGGCTGCTTTTCAAGCGCACCGCACACTCAATTCGTCCCGCAATGAGGAATTAATATTTTTTTAGTTTTTCACAAATTTTCCTTACACTTTTGTTGTTGTATTTCTTTTTTGCGCCGACAACAACTTGTGATATTAACATGAGTTATGTTTTGTCTAATTACCGCACTTGCCACAATGTGCCGTTAATTGGATAAACGGCTGCACACCGGTGTTTGTCGCCCAACGCTGCGGAGTGTGTGTGTTCGTTATGTGTGATTGGGTGCATGCCAGTTGTTTCTGGCTGACGGCCTCAAAATGCGGACATAGAATTTTAGCTGTGCAATGCGCCTACAAAGCGCTGGCAGATGGACGCAGATGGATGTGCTCGGTTGAGGCGGTGGCGCGGTTGAGCTCTAATACGCTCGCCTAGTGTTGTTATTGTATGCGCTGGTGGTTGTCATGTAAGTGTCGTCTGCGTATTTGGGAAATTATTATTAGAAATGGCACACCTTGACCGATTTCTATTTTTATTACATATTCACATGCAGCGCCTTTTGGTTCCTTTTGTAATTGTTTGGGTTATTTAGTTCATATTTGAAACGAACAAATTAATATAGCGAAGAATTGAAGGCTTATAGTAAATTTCTATTTTCAAAAAATGTAGAGAACTTGGCTCTGAAACAACCTGCCTTATTCAAAATCATATGTATAGTAGAAGACATTAGTATGAGAATGAGTAGAATGCCTGATTCACAAATATTTCGTATCAAAAATTAAGATTTTTCTTCAATTGACAAAAGTCCACGGAAGTCGAGTACGAGATCTTCAATCACTCATTAATCTACTTGTATGGGTCAGAGCGAAACTGTCGAAGTGTCTCATACGGAAATTAAATAAAATATTAGTGAATTTTGTACTAGTAATAGCAAAAAATGGCTTTGTAAGAGGAAAACTTAATTTTTGAAAGTTATCGCTATCTCTATATAATAAATAGAAGAATAGAAGATCAAGTTTGAAAAATTACGTCTATTAAACAAGTTTTCTCAATAGACAATAACTGTTGTCATGGGTCTTTAGTCATCCAAAATGGTTTTGGACTATTATGCTTATACGGTCCTTAATCTATATCATATGTATGTACTTTTATATATATATATTTGGCGTAGGAACCGCTTTAAGCGATTATAGCCGAATCGACCAGAGCGCGCCACTCATTTCTTCTTTTTGCTTTTTGGCGCCAACTGGAAACACCAAGTGAAGCCAGGTCACTTTGAACTTGGTCTTTCCACCGGAGTGGAGGTCGTTCTCTTTCGCGGCTTCCTCCAGCGGGTACTGCATCGAATACTTTCAGAGCTGGAGTGTTTTCTTCCATCCATACAACATGACCTAGCCAGCGTAGCCGCTGTCTTTTTATTCGCTGAACTATGTCAATGTCGTCGTATAAATCGTACAGCTCATCGTTCCATCGTCTGCGGTATTCGCCGTTGCCAATGTTTAGAGGACCATAAATCTTGCGCAATACCTTTCTCTCAAAAACCCCAAGAGTCGTCTCATCGGATGTTGTCATCGTCCACGCTTCAGCGCCATACATCAGGACGGGAATAAGGAGCGACTTATAGAGTTTGATTTTGGTTCGTCGAGATAGGACTTTACTTTTCAATTGCCTACTCAGTCCAAAGTAGCACCTGTTGGCAAGAGTGATTCTGCGTTGGATTTCAAGGCTGACATTGTTGATGTTGTTAATGCTGGTTCCCAGACAAACGAAATTATCTACAACTTCAAAGTTATGACTGTCAACAGTGACGTGGGAGCCAAGACGCGAGTGCGCTGACTGTTTGTTTGATGACAGGAGATATTTCGTCTTGTCCTCATTCACCACCAGACCCATACGCTTCGCTTCTTTATCTAGTCTGGAAAACGCAGAACAAACGGCGCGGTTGTTGCTACCGATGATATCAATATCATCGGCATACGCCAGGAGCTGTACACTCTTGTAGAAGATTGTACCCTCTCTATTTAGTTCTGCAGCTCGTATTATTTTTTCCAGCAATAGATTGAAGAAGTCGCACGATAGTGAGTCACCCTGTCTGAAGCCTCGTTTGGTATCGAACGGCTCGGAGAGGTCCTTCCCGATCCTGACGGAGCTTTTGGTGTTGCTCAACGTCAATTTACACAGCCGTATTAGTTTTGCTAGGATACCAAATTCAGACATCGCGGCGTAAAGGCAACTCCTTTTCGTGCTGTCGAAAGCAGCTTTAAAATCGACAAAAAGGTGGTGTGTGTCGATCCTCTTTTCTCGGGTCTTTTCCAAGATTTGGCGCATGGTGAATATCTGGTCAGTTGTCGATTTTCCAGGTCTAAAGCCACACTGATAAGGTCCAATCAGTTTGTTGACGGTGGGCTTTAGTCTTTCACACAATACGCTCGACAAAACCTTATATGCGATATTGAGGAGACTTATACCACGGTAGTTGGCGCAGATTGTGGGGTCTCCCTTCTTATGGATTGGGCAGAGCACACTAAGATTCCAATCGTCAGGCATGCTTTCTTCCGACCATATTCTACAAAGAAGCTGATGCATGCACCTTATCAGTTCTTCGCCGCCGTATTTGAATAGCTCGGCCGGTAATCCATCGGCCCCCGCCGCTTTGTTGTTCTTCAAGCGGGTAATTGCTATTCGAATTTCTTCATGGTCGGGTAATGGAACATCTATTCCATCGTCATCGATTGGGGAATCGGGTTCGCCATCTCCTGGTGTTGTACTTTCACTGCCATTCAGCAGGTCGGAGAAGTGTTCCCTCCATAATCCCAGTATGCTCTGGACATCCGTTACCAGATTACCTCCTCGGTCCCTACATGATAATGCTCCGGTCTTGAAACCTTCTGTAAATCGCCTCATCTTTTCATAAAATTTTCGAGCATTACCCATGTCGGCCAGCTTTTCAAGCTTTTCATACTCACGCATTTCGGCCTCTTTCTTTTTACGTCTGCAAATGCGCCTCGCTTCCCTCTTCAGTTCTCAAAATTTATCCCACCCCGAACGTGTTGTGGTCGATCGCAACGTTGCGAGGTAGGCAGTCTGTTTTCTCTCCACTGCGGAACGACAATTCTCATCATACCAACTGGTTTTTTGGCGTTGCCGGAGACCAATTGTTTCGGCTGCAGCGGTATGCAATGAGTTTGAGATGCCGTTCCACAGCTCCCTTATATCGAGATGCTGATGAGTGCTCTCAGAGAGCAGGAGTGCAAGTCGAGTAGAAAATCGTCCGGCTGTCGGTTGTGATTGCAGCTTTTCGACGTCGAACCTTCCTTGTGTTTGTAGACGGGCATTCTTTGCTGCACAGAGGCGAGTGCGTATCTTTGCTGCTACTAAATAGTGGTCCGAGTCAATGTTTGGTCCTCGGAGCGTACGCACGTCTAAAACACTGGAGACATGTCTTCCGTCTATCACAACGTGATCGATTTGATTGCGCGTGTTTCGATCAGCCACAGGGACAGTCACGTTGGTTGATGAATTTTTTTTATGCTGGAATCTGGTACTACAGACAACCATATTTCGGGCCCCAGCGAAGTCGATCAGCCTCAGGCCGTTTGGCGATGTTTCGTCATGGAGGCTGAATTTTCCGACTGTTGTGCCAAAGACACCTTCTTTACCCACCCTGGCGTTAAAATCGCCAAGCACGATTTTGACATCGTGGCGGGGGCAGCGCTCATAGGTACGTTTTAGGCGCTCATAGAAGGTGTCTTTGATCACTTCGTCCTTCTCTTCCGTCGGGGCGTGGGCGCAAATCAGCGATATGTCGAAGAACCTCGCTTTGGTGCGGATTGTGGCTAGACGTTCATCCACCGGAGTGAATGCCAGGACTCGACGACGGGGTCTCTCTCCCACCACGAATCCCACACCGAATTTGCGCTTCTTTATATGGCCGCTGTAGTAGATGTCACAAGGAACCACCTTCTTCCGTCCTTGTCCCGTCCATCGGATTTCTTGGATTGCGGTGATGTCAGCCTTTACTCTTACGAGGACATCAACCAGCTGGGCAGAGGCACCTTCCCAATTAAGGGCCCGGACATTCCAGGTGCATGCCCTTAAATCTTTATCCTTCAAACGTTTGCAGGGGTCGTCATCAAAAGGGCGGTGTCTCATCCGAGGCTCTGTGTTTGTTTTCATTGGGGAGATTTTTTTATGTGGTGGTCCCAAGCCCTACGCACAACCGCAGAAGCGGGCTTCGCCTTCTCACTTTAACTCGCCTCCAAACGTATGTCTGTTAGATACCCAGGGGATACTTGGTCTAAAACCGGAAGTCGTGAGCTGCTTGAGTCATATGCAAAAGAATCGTTTCTGGCCACTCCCAAGTGAATGGCAATCAGAAACTTTCCTCACTTGCGTGAACTTCTACATATGACCTCATCCCCCATTTACTTTTACGAAATATCTCTTGTCATCAAACAAACAGTCAGCGCACTCACGTCACTGTTGACAGTCATAACTTTGGAGTTGTAGATAATTTCGTCTACCTGGGAACCAGCATCAACACCGATAATAATGTCAGCCTTGAAATCCAACGCAGAATCACTCTTGCCAACAAGTGCTACTTTGCACTGAGTAGGCCATTGAATAGTAAAGTCCTCTCTCGATGAACAAGAACCAAACTCTACAAGTCCCTAATCATTCCCGTCCTTCTTTATGGTGCAGCAGCGTGGATGATCAATATCGGATCAATATTCGATGAGACGGCACTAGGAGTTTTCGAGAGAATGGTTTTGTGGAAGACTTACGGTCCCTTAAACATTGGCAACGGAGACGATGGAATGATCAGCTGTACGATTTATACGACGACATTGAAATAGTTCAGCGAATAAAAAGACAGCGGCTACGCTGGCTAGGTTATGTTGTTCAAATAGAGAAAGTGCACCAGCTCTGAAAGTGTTCGATGCAGTATCCGCTGGTGGAAGCCGAGGAAGACGGAGACCTGCACTCCGATGGAAGGATCAGGTGGAGAAGGACCTGACTTCACTTGGTATTACCAATTGGCGCCAAACTGCCAAAAGGAGAAATGCGCTAAAACCGCGTAAGCGATGTCTAAATTACAAATTATTCTTCTAAAAATCACTTTTTTTCGGATATCCGAAATAGATACCACTTAATAATCAAATCTGCATTTGATATTTGGAATTTTTGCGTGAATATTTTACGGTCAAGTGCAAATTGGTTTTGAATACTTAAGAAACACTTATTTTGAAATAATAATAAAAAAACGTAGAGACTTTATTGAAGGGTATTATAATTGCTTCTTTACGCGTGATTGGTTGAAATGTGAGACAATGAGTGCCTGACCACAAGCGGGCGCACATAGGCCATTGTGGACTTTTTGAGTTACAGGGAGTATATTTAATAAGATATCGTTGTAATTAATCTAAACGAATCTATTTAAAAATCAGGTATCTCTTGAGGATGTTCATTGTCAGTAAATAACTTAGAAATTACTGAAATATTTCACACTCACCTGCTGTTTTGTTCTCATTCATTATGGATTTTAAAATATTTTCCTTCAATATATTTTTAATGTTTTTGTCACCCATCGCATATACAATCGAACTGGTGTATTTAAACCTGTCTCTATTGGAAATTTGTGCCGTCAAATTGAATCAAATTTAAACCCACAGCAGATAAGCAATGAATAAATACATGGAATTTGGCAGTTTTTCTTAGTTCGATCAAATAGATTGTTATAATGGTAGTTTGAAAAAACCGCAGCCAACTTCTTTTTAAATTCTTTATAACTTGTAAAACTCAAATTCAGGAATTCGGGCATAGTATAATATGACAATTTATGACACACGACAATAATAATTCCAACCAAACAGAACATTTGTTTTTACAGTTAAGAAGTGATTCATGATGCAAATTACGTGCATTGAATTGAGATTTTCAAAACATGCCGAACCTCTTTGTAAATCTAAATTGGCTCTCTTGCCTATTTCACTCACATTATCGATTAAATAGATAAGTAGAAGGACTTAAATGGGAATCGTCGAATTAGGGGGCTTATGGGTTTCACAGCATAAACAAATTATATTTTATTGCCTTATTAAATTCTAGAATGTCACTCAAATATTATTCAAAAAATTTTGTTTGAATCCGATCCGAGCAATAGTTTTGGTGAAGCAGTCTGCAGAGATGCGTGAGCGCGAGCGCGAGTTGGTAGTCAAGATTTCTCAAGAACTATTCATCCAACACTAATCTAATCTGTTAGATACAGGTATTCAAGTTTCAATTTATATAGACTCTGATGAAAGATTTTTTTCTCAATTACAACTATTTAAAAAACTTGTCGAGAAATTTTAGGCGATTTTTTATAGTTTTATTATTTCGAAGTTTATTCTTTTAACTTGATCCTGCTAAGGGTTGTGTAACGGAGATGCACGTTCCTCCCAGCGCCCATCGCAAATGCCGTCACAAAGACAGAGTTTTTAAAATTTTTATACTCTCGCAATAAAGTTGCTAAAGAGAGTATTACAGTTTTGTTCACATAACAGTTGTTTATATCACACAGAAATAAATGAGTTAGATATGGGGTTATATATATATATATATAAATGATCGGCATGACGAGTTGAAATCCGGATGTCTGTCCGTCCCTTTATCCGTGCAAGCAATAACTAGAGTAAAAATTGAGATATCTTAATGAAACTTGGAACATTTATTCCTTAGTACTCTGAGGAGATAGGTATTGAAAATGGGCGAAATTTGGTTATAACCACACCCACCTCTCATACAAAAGTTATGTTGAAAACCACTAAACATGCTTTAAATCAGCAAGGAAAAACTCCAGAATTTTAAATGAGCGTGGCTCCGCCCACTTATGGATCAAAAACCATATCTCCGAAACTACTCGACCAATTTCAGTGAAATTCGGTTTGTAATCTTTTCCTTGCATCCCAATGTTATTGTGAAAATAGGCTAAATGGGTTCACAACCATGCCTACTTCCTATATACCAGAACTTTGAAGTCAATCTGTATCGTTTACTTTACAATATATAAAGTAAGCAGCAGTGAAAATATCGGAACAGAGCTTTGTACAAATACTGCATTTATAGTGTGACACCCCTTTCTAAAAATCGCCGAAATCAGACCATATATCGAACATGAGGACCTCAGTGCTTCTAATCTTTTTTTACCGAAAATATAGGTAAGTCTCTCAGATATTTTGAAGAAATTTGTAGGTAAAAGAAAGATTTTAACAATATGTCTCCGTGCCAAAAATAGATGAAATCGGGTCATAACTTCGCTTCCATATACCTAATATTAGGGTTTCCAACTTTAAATGGACTTTATATGACGAATATTTGGGTCAAATTATGTACTATGTCAATAAAATTAAATTAATAAATTGCGAGAGTATAAAATGTTGAACTTAGCATTTCCTTATTTGTTATTTTTTCGCTTCGTCCAAATTCTAGTTTAGAGTCTTAACTAAACATGTATTTTAATTATATTAACTTCGGGGATGCACATTTTCCCTGTAAATGACTTCACAATGTCTGAGTTTTTAATATTTTTCTTAAAAAAATTCTGTTATTTCTCATTAATTTTTGTATCTGGAAGGCAATGAAAGGTTTAAATGAAATATTTAAATTTTTATATTAAAAAATATTATTAAAAATATGTCAATTTTCAATTTTCAGACGTGAAAATATAATATTTAAAAAAATATTATTTATTAATTAAAATAATAATTAGAGCTTACCTTTATTGACTTCCCCGAATCAACTAAAAAACACCAAAAAGTTGACCGAATGAAATTAAAAGTAGAAATAATGCACCGTTAATGTCAACCTACGCAAACCAGGCATTAAAAGTGAGTGAGAAAAATATTTCAAACAAAAACAGAGCATTAAAAGTGTTTGGAATTGCTGAAATGCCTACATGTAAATATGTAACAGCCTAACGGTGGCATGCCAAAGCACGTATGCATGAGCTTTGATGAATATTTAGATTTTGGATTTGATAGTAACGCTTTGTAATAAATTTTAAGTCGGTCAGCGATAGCGATTTAAAGCCAAGCACAAAGGGGACATAAAATAACTGCCACCGAACAAGCGCAGATGCAGAAATACCAATTGTATGGGAAACTATATGTATGGATGTGTGTGCCTTCAGTATTGCACAGCGTTGATTATGAATGATTTATAAACATGTCCACAGTTAGGTTTGGCATTTGACAAAAACAAATTTATATATATATTTCTGTGCAGTAATAAAAGCTTTCACTATGCGGTCAATAGAAAATTTGCAAAGAGGCAGCTGATTTATTGGCTGCGGCGGGTGGAGGCTTGAGCTATTGGCTGGCAGCAATAAAAAACAACAACAATTCTATGAATTTTTGGCAAAGCGCGTTGGTAGCGGCATATAAAGCGGCAACAGCTGTTTGCTAAGCGCTTGATTGTTCTTGTTGTAGGTGGTATTATTTCTACGCTTTTGTATGCTCTTCAAGCACTCTTTCTTGGCCGCCTACGTGGGTGTGTAACTTCACGATTAGGACAAATTTCAAATTTATGTCACTTCCGAATGCGTAACGGTGCTTCTATCGTACATTGACTACTGGCCGATTGAATCGACTGCAATCATAATAAATGTTTAAATTAAGTAATTGCGCGGCGAAGGCCGTTTTGTCGACAATTTTTACTACCGTTTTATGTAATTTACAGCCGCTTAAGGCACGCAATTCACACGACGCGCCTTTCAAAAGTGACGCGCGGCTGCCAGTGAAGGTGGTATATGGTGCGTACAGCAACAATGCAGCGAAGAGTGGTCAAATCTATAAGCGCTGCGTAGCGTTCTTTGCATTAGTTGGACACTTGCGCGCAATTGGTATGCGGCGCATGCGCAGCGCTTCATTGCGTTAATGTCACTTTCGTTGTGCGCGCGCGCGTTTCGTTTTCATACGAAAAGGCACACATACATAGCTATACTCAACAATTTCGGCGGCGCTTAGTGCGTGTCTCACATTTTGCATAGCAAGCGCCGTCGCGCACCTCTTCGTGAATGAGCACCCTTTACTAACTGTTGCGGCAATGCAGCGCAGCGTAAGGCAAGCGCTCGAGTTTGGCAAGGGCGCAGCGTACATTGGCGCGCTTGAAATCAGCCGCATG
The DNA here is from genome assembly GCF_028554725.1 of Zeugodacus cucurbitae. Taxonomy (NCBI): domain Eukaryota; kingdom Metazoa; phylum Arthropoda; class Insecta; order Diptera; family Tephritidae; genus Zeugodacus; species Zeugodacus cucurbitae. The sequence goes on from NC_071669.1 coordinate 48,124,620, forward strand.
AAGTCTCTGTGGCAATATGCGAGCGTAACGTGACAACAACAACAATTATGCGCTAATACGCGCGTCCACAAATCGCAAAATGTGTATAAAAATGCGTGGGAGCGACGAATTGGACATCAGTTGAGTTCCCTCAGTGCAACAGTAGAGTCGCAGTTCGCGTTCGTGTCTTAAATCTTTTGTTTCAATTGAAATCAAGCGTGAAATCTTAGTAATGAAGGTGTGTTAAATAATTTAGATGTTTAAAAAAAATTATTGATTTATAAAAATTAAAAAAAATTAGTAAATTAAAAAAAATATCAGAAAAAAAGTTCAGTTTGAAATAAAAAATATAAAATATACAAAAATTTAATTTAAAATGTCCTAGAAAAATTATAAAAAATTAAGGGTCACCCAACACCTCATCACCTTTTCATTCTTATACCTTTCAGCCTGTGATCTGTATATTGGCTTTCGCCCTCGCCACCGCCAACGCTGGCCTCTTGCCACACCACGGCCATGACGCACACATCGTCGAAGGTGCCCACCATGTTGACATTCCACATGGCAGTGGCATCCATCTCGGCCACTCATCCGCCATTGTAATCGACGCCGGCGGCGCTGCCCAACACATCGAATCGCATCCCGTCTACCATCATGATGACCACAATGCGCATGTCGATGTACACCCAATCGTACATGACTCGCATCATCATCATGATCTCCATCACGATGTGCATCATGATGTGCACCATGACATCCACCACACCGCAGCCGCCGCCAAAATTGTACACCACGAGCCAATTCACCACGTCGAGCCAGTGCATCATGTCACCAAAGTCGTGCACCATGAACCACACCACTTCTTGCACTATGTCAAGCCTGTGATCGATCATCATGTCATCCACCAGGACAATCATCATGATGAACATTTCGTTGCACACGACTTGCATCACGCTGAAGTGCACCATGGTCCTGTGTTGCACCACCACGAACATGTCGATCATCATGCTCATTTGGTGGATCATCATCACCACCATCACGCCGCTTTGGTCCACCATGCCCCCGCTCACACACACGCCGCTGTGGTGCACAAGATCTACCCTGGTGATGCTCATCATGGCAACATTTTGGCCTTCGCTCGTCACGCTCTCCACGGCAAATATGGCAAAGTGAAGATCACCGAGAAACTTTACTAATCGATTTCATAATGAAATTCAATAAGAACAACAACAACCACCAAGAACTAAACTCATCTAGCAACTAAATCAACGCGAACCTAGCGAAATATGGTACAACGACCACAAATCATAGTTAATTTATTAAACGAATTGAAAGTGCTGCTAAGGGCACACATAGAAAACTCATACATGCGCGCACTCACTCATACATACATACATACAACCATATGTATATTTGCTAACCTCCATTTGGCATCCGTCGCACTCTACTAGCATCATTTACTTAGTCTAGTAATGTAATCTGTATGAAATTGTAAATTTAGCTTATTTTTTCTCCTCTCTTCCTCCTGAGAGTGTTGCCTACATAAGAGGGCTTAACACTCGAACAACTCTAACTTTTTGTACAAAATTTAATAAAATAAAAAATTCGAAAATATATGATAGTGCCAATGTAAATAATGTCTTTTCGTTAAACAAAAAATTACGAAATAGTGGCAACTCTGCAATATTACATATCCTCAAAAGTAACAGAAGTACCAAGAAATAATAAAAAAAAAAATTTAATTTTCTATTTACAGGCCTAAAACGAAAATTATCTGATTAAAAGTATTCCTGAAATAAAAATATATAACGTGCAAAAACATAACATTTATCAATATCTTTAAAGATTTGTAAAACTTTTCGGAAAATCTCGCTTTCAAAAATTTAATTTATTTATTATTATTTTTTTTTAATATTTCATTTCATATAGTATTTAGGATTATTTTAGCTGAACCGTGTTTTTATACTAGATTTCCGGCCCCATTGAGAACAAAATAACGCAGTTCAGAGATCTCAGATCTCTTAAGAAACAATATTTAGTCTATAACTCTACATTATGGGTAAGTCTGGTCTTTTCGGTTTCTAGGTATATACGTATTCTACAGTTTGATCGATGTTCAATTAAAGAATGTGCTAGTATCGATACTAACAGACAGATGACAGATGATTCCTTTCTCGGCTTCATCCATTTGATTTTAGTTGGCAAATATCTCCCATTCACATTTTTGTCTTTTGAATTTCGTGGCCAATGTATAAAACGCTACAGAGCTCGTACCTGGTAATACTATACATCTTTGAGAGGTCTTAACATAACTTAAATAAAATAGTCTTAAATAACGACACCATGGATAAGCCAGCCGGTGGAAGACCTGTGGCGACGAATACCGATCAAATCATGGAAACCATAGAGTTAGACCGGCATGTGGCATCTCGTGACATCGCCTAGGAGATGGGAGTTAGTCACCAAAGCATTTTATACCATCTGCAGAAGGCTGGATACACAAAACAGCTTCTGGACCGAATCAACGCTTCCGATATGCTGCCATTTTTGAAGTGGATGGTGACTGGCGACGCATAATGGATGACATACGACAATATCAAGCGAAAACGGTCGTAGTCGAAGCCCGGAATCGTCCCAAACAGTGTCAAAGCCGGAATTGACGGGCAGGAAGGTTTTGCTGTATGTTTGGTGGGATTGGAAGAGAATTATCCGCTATGAGCTGCTCCCATATGACCAGACGCTTAATTCTACCATCTACTGCGAACTGGGCCGCTTGAAGCAGGCGATAGACCAGAAGCGTCCATAATTGGCAAACAGGAGGCAGTATTCCACCAGGACAACGCCAGACCAAACACTTCGTTGATGACTCCTCAGAAGCTATGGGAGCTCGGATGGGAGGTTTTATCGGACATAGACCGGACATTGGCAACACCTATATATAGGGTAACATAAAAGTTTAGTACCTTGAGGTCATTTTTCCTTTCTCTATTTGGCTCTATTTGTATAATCATAATGAAATTGTATTAACATTATCACTACTGCGATCAAATGGCTTCCAAATCGGCTCACATGCTAAAGCTTTCTCAACAAAAAATAATCATAAATAGGGCAAACTTTTAAAATGGCTGCTCAAATCGAAAATCCAGATCTACTTCTATTTTAACAGATCTCTACATACGGACAAACTAGTTCCAAGCAATTTTTATATACACATTTCTAATTACACAAATACAAAGTCCAGCTACCATGCTTACGCTCTACTTAAACAACAGCAACAACAAAAACTGAGTTTAACAAAATTACAATAAATATCCGTAAATGTAACCAGATAGGGTCCGTAACACCTTCAACAAGCTAGCATTGTGCGGGTGTAATAGAGATGCGCTACAAATTAACGAGTATAAATATATAAAAGTTAGAGGGTATGCAAGAAAAATAGCGGTCAAGTGCTAATTGCCAGGTGCGGAACGACAAATATATGCATTTCATGTGATGACGACTGTGGCGGCAGCGACGGCGGCGGACTTGAGAATGGGGGTGGAGTACACAACGCAGTCAGATACAAATGTAAATAGTAAATATAAAAAAAATATATTTTTATTAGGTGTTAAAATGTTGGATAAAAGATATTTTAAGTACATATGTACATTAGGGTGGGTCGATAATTTCCAAATACAATTTTTGGCTTATAATTTTAATTATTTTGAATTTCGATTTAATTTACTGAATAAATATATCATCAGAAGAGAGTAGCAGTTCTATTGAGACAAACATTAGGATGTGATTTAATTAAAACTATATATTTCAGACTTAGATAACGGTAAATAAAAGTATTTTAGTGCAGATAAATAATAGTATGTATGAAAAATATCTATTTGAAATATATTAGGGTGGATCAATAATTTTTAATATATAAATGTTTCATAATTTTGAGTTTTTTGTTTATATAGAATATATGTATATATTGCAGTTAACTGATGTTATGCTGGTAATGGTAGGGTGAGGTGTAGTTCGCTTTAAATATTTTAGTCATGGAAACAGTAAATAAATTTAAAAGTAATAATAAAAAAAAAATTAAATGAAATATTAAAAAAATAATTAATAATTTAATAATTTTAAATTTTAATAGAAAAATATTACCCACCCTAATATGTAGCTTATTAACTACACCCAAGTGTAAATATAATTGCAACTAACTAATATTTATATTCACAAGTGTTGTGCTGCTACAATTGCCCAGCAATGTTGTTGTATTGCTCATTACCTTGTTTATGCTTTGTCCTCGCGTTGCCTTCGCCGCGCTGCCTCAATGCGGTGTGGTCTCCGAAACTTGCTTCGCGGCTGCCGCTTTATTATGTGGTGACTCGGAATTGAATTAAAGGCGCTCGAAGAACACCCAGTAGATGTGTTTGCCAAGATTATTAGCAGCTGTGCGCGTGATGGTATTACGGCAACAAGGCAACTTGCAGTCAGCGCATAACAGCTATTGTTTTCCACAAGCGGAGCTCATGTTGGAGTTAAGCTGCTCGTAAATCTGTGTTGCTGGCAGGTATTAAGCATTAGTCGACCACAAAAATCAGGTGAAAACATTGTAGTTTATTGGAAAATAAATGTAAAATAAATTTAAAAATCTTGGTTGTAATTATTATTAAATTAAAATATATATGTAAGCATATTGAAATGACTAAAGCATATGTTTTTTATCCCAATCACTAGTAGTATCTAAAATTAAAACAACAAAATTGTAAACCTTAAAGCAATCGCTTTGTACACCTGCTACAGCTTCAAAGTCTGTTCTGAGGCTCGGCGTGTTATTATTTTCATACATATTTAAATGCATAAATGAGCAATGAATCATTCTTCTGCTTAGCCTAGAGCCGCTGGCAGCATCAAGCACCAATGTGACAATGTTTAATTTAAGAATCTTGCATTTTTTCCATAAATATCGAAAGCAAAGTGATAATAAAGTATACAAATAAACAATAGCATCTCAAACCCCTATCTATTTATATTTGAGCCTAAAAATATCAAAAAATTGGATTATGACGCACCAATTGATCAGTGTTTATGTTATCTCTTACACAATTTTTAATATTTCACATATTCTTTAATGTATTTCAAAAGTTAGGGATTACATGGATTACATCTAGAAAAAAGGTATAATTTCAATATAACTGAAATGATTAATTTAGAATTAATAAAACATTACTAAAGGTAATATTAACGACAGATCTCGTCACTCTGAGGATAAGTTTGGACATATTGAACGACTGGCACATTCACGTCGAGATCTTAAATTGAAAGTGTACAAACCACAGCTTGTGTAAGAACTTAAGCCTCTCGACCTTCCCAAACGACATCGTTTCGCTTTATGGGCTCTTGAAAAATGATGCCGTTTCAACAAGACGCCGCCAACTGCCACACATCGCATCTAAATGGATTTATTGAGGGAATACTTCGGTGAGCAAATAATGTCACATCATGAGCCGGTCGATTGCCCCCAAGATGGTGTGATATCACACGGTTAGACTTTTTCCTGTGGAGCGATGTAAAGTATGCTGACAATCTCGCTTCGATTAAGGTTGTGGAGCAAAACATCATGTGTGTCATTCGCTAGATACCGATCACAATGCTCGAACGAGTAATCGAAAATACGATTCAGCGAATGGACCATCTGAGACATAGCCCCGGCCAACATTTCAAAGAGACAATCTTTAAAAAATAAATGCCAAAAAGTGTTCTTGACAAACTTTCCTCATTAAATTTGAATTTTTTGTATTTTGTCTTTAAAAAATGGTTCTTTTGAGGTTCTAAATGGATCACACTATATTTGGCAGTGAGACCTAACCTTAAAAAAACGTTTAGCGAAACTAAGTTGCTGCCGATACCAAAAATTGGTTTGATTGTGTTATCCGAGCTCCGGTCCTGCATACTTATCATTTGTAAATATTTTGCTAATTTTCATGCAAGTTGCACCGACGACGGTGGAAAGCCCAAGAGGCCAAAACATCGAAAACATGCAAAAAATCATTTGAAAAAATGTTGAATGATGCTGATGTTGTTAGTGATAACTGATTCTCTAAAACCATCAAAGGGTTAGGTTGGACTTATCTTTATCCTTATTTGGGTGTGCGAGAACTTAATGCTCAAGTTCATAACTGACCGATTCATCAAATCAATGAAAACAAAAACTAATATGGAATATGGATATGAAATTCGGATTGCTTATATCTCTACCGTATTTTGTAGACTTGACCCCAGATAATGAGAATTGTCTCCAATGATCTGATCTTAAATTCAAACAAATGCTCGCTGGAATATAATTCAACGACACTGTAAAGGCTGACGCTGAGATTGATTTGACTTAATTATGTAGTTTATTATAAAATTGACATCGAACAGTTAGCACATAGACATAAATGGTGGATTGTTATCTATTGAAACTATAATGTGCAACATTTATATTAGAATCTTTGTATAAAGTAATAAATTTCCTTTTTAGTCCACTTTTATCCTCTAAGTGAGTTACCTGCAATTTTCATAATTTACAAGAATTGAGTTATGCCGCTTTTACTGAAAAAATAATAATTTTCAGACAAGTGTGCCCTCTTTTTAGAAAATTAATGCTTTTAAAATTTGTCACAAATTTATTTTATGCACTACTAATCCCAAAAATATAACTACAAAAATCCAACAATTCCACGTATACTTTCCAAGTGAGCATAAGCGCCTCTAAACTTTCGAAGCGCAACGCCGAAGCAGACAAATATACAAATGTGCTCTAAATGCGCACACAAATCGCCGCAAAAGTCGTGATAATTTTGGTTTATATCTGAGCGGCACAACTACGTACATGCGGCCGCACTCCATGCAACACGGCGCTTCTGATTGTTGTTGCACAAGCCGCCTGTTGTTGCCACCACTGTTGCACTTATTGTTGCACGCCTTTTGCCATTAGCAAATCGTTGGCCAAAACGTAAATTCGCAAATTCAATACAATTTTCAATTTCAACTACACACAAACAACAATAAAAATAAAATATGGCACTGCTGGTGCTGATGATGCTGCCAGCTGAGGCAATAATGGGCACGACAGCTACTTGCGGGGCTGTTGTTGTTGTAGCGAATGTGCGCATTGACACAGGACACGGACAACGGCGTTGCAAAAAGAAAGCAAATGCGAATATGAAAGAAGACAAAGTTGCGGCTGTTGTTGTTGTTGCTCGTTGCTACTGTGCAGCTACTCGGCATTGCCATTTGCCACTCACCTGATGTTGCAACCTTTCTAAAAAAGCGCTTTTATTTATATTTTAGGCGCACACTTTTGGTTATTTGTGTGCTTGAAGCGACTCTTTTCAGCTTAGAAGTGCTCGGCTGTGCGACCTATTGCTTCTGTTTGTTGTTGTTGTTTACTTTTTTGGTGGAGCAAATGCGGCAATCCAATAAATGAAAACATCACGCGAACCCCGAAAACGTTTAGCTGTCATTAAAACACACTGAGATGTTGTTGTTATTGTGGTTGTGCTGACCGCCATCTCAATAGTTGTTGTTGTAGTTGTTAGTTACGTGCCACAGCCAGCGGTTTAGTGCATCAGGTGCCGCATACAGTGTCTCTAAGCCATTGTGGCACTTACTTTTAGCACATTGTTGTTGTACTACTGTTGTTGTTGCTGTTACTGTTGTTATTGTATGCATATTGTTGCCTTTCGTGCCAGGAGTATTTGCTTTGCGGTCAGTTGTTCGCCTCAAATGGCACTGAGTTGCACGATAGCGAAGCAACTACAAAAGACTTAAGCGACGAACTCGATTTTTGTATGCGAACTACACTCGAACATGGCGCTGCATTAGAGGCCACGTGTTGCGCATGCGCCGTGCCACAACTACCTCACTTAAGCTTAGCAACGTGGCGGCAACACTGTTGTGTAGCAGTGCCACCACTTGCAACACTTGCCTCACACAATTGTGAATAAAATGAGAAATAAATATATAAACTGCAGCAGCGATGAATTTCTTTATTTTTGATATTTTTATTCTCTTCTTCTTCTTCTTTTCTGCTTTTATTTGCACACGCCGCCATTTCAATGTTAACCGCTGCCGGTGGAGCGCCACCAGCCACCACAAGTTAAACAAAGCAATGACTTTGGCGGTGGTGTAAATTAGTTTTTCACGATTTTTTCCCCTCCGCACACACACCGCGTGCGTCCCTCTCAAGGTGAGCAAATCAAGGTAACTCGCTTACTAGTGCAGTGTAGAGAGTCAATCCAAACAACATTAACGTGCAGATTTTACAAACAACCTGCTCGTTGTTGTTTGTGGCTGTTTGTTTTTGTATTTTCGGGGGCGTCAACTCACGTTTATGCTTTGCGGGCATTATCGCTGCTGTTCATCTGATAAATCACAGCTGCTTTGCGAAAATTACCTTGCCACTGTTGTTGTGCTGTTGGATAAGCTATTTGTTGTTGTTGTGGTGTGTTTTTTCTTCAGTTAATTGTATAATTGCGCTAGTCAAAGTTACTGACTCCACTTGACTGCACACTTGCTGTGGTGGGTGTGCGAAAATTGATTATTTCTTCTTTGTTAGTCAGCTTTTTGTGTGTTTTGCGCAAATTTGGGTCACCAAGTAAATGGTGATTGTGATTAGTTAAGAAAAAGTTACAAATAGCAACCTCTATTCGTGTTGAAGCATCAACTAAATGGTGCTTGTGAACTGTCGGGGTAAAACATTGAAGAATTCGGTGTACTACCTAGTTGTCAGTCCTTAGTCGTATATAATTTTCAATCCACTCAGATTTTGAAGACGCTGACGGCGTCGTTACGCTAATTTCAGGGTTGACTTCTAATGAATCATCAAATTTTAGTAGTCAAAACCCAACTACTATGAAAACAAGTAAGAAGTTCAAGTGTAAGCAAAGATTTTATCACTATAGTGGGTTTCCAACATACCCCGATACGAAATTTCCACAAATTTCAAAAGTGATATCGGATGATGGGGAACGTAAATAAGATGTTGGAAATTTTAGAGTTTAGCATAGTTTCCGTTAATTTCTCCAGTCAATTTATTCATAGTCATGTTTAGTTATTTGATACTCAGAACTATTTCCCTTTTAAATATTTTTTTCGAAACTCAGATCTCTTTCGCGACTACCAAAATCTCTCATCATTCCCGTACTATTATATGACGCAGAAATATGAACGATGATTAATCAAGCGCACTTGAAGCATTCGAGAGAACTGTTCTCTGCAAATCTTTGGAGTCGTCCGCGTAAGCGAGGAGTCCCAAAGAAGATGGAACCATGAACTGTATGAGTTCTACGGCGAATGCTCTGGTTGGGTCATGTCGTACGCATGGAAGTCGATTCTCTAGTGTAAAGCTTCTTCGTTGCGAGACCCTTGGGTGGATAACGGAAGCAAGAGCGCCTTCAATGAAAGAATCAAAAACCAATAGGGACCTATCTACACTTGGAATGTATAACTGACCACTAGTTGGTCAGCCAAAGAAATCACAAGAAACATCCAATTATTCTGTTCAGCTGAAACCACGTTCATTATTTTAAATATTTAAACTTCTTTAGTGGTATGTTTGAAATGTTCTTCAGCATACAATATACTACTCGGAATTTCTTTAAATATAATTTCATTTTATAACTCAATTAATGTAATGATCGTAAACGTTGCCAATTAGTTGGTTGGCTTCATCATAGTGAAAGAACACCTGAAATGAAGCGATCGGAAAGTCATTGAGATCAATGTGGTTCCAAGTTCCATTCAACAACTTGTCTTAAACAAAATATAAGTTTGATTGTTATTGTTGTAAATGCATAATTTGGTTTAGATTGGAGAATCCGTGTTTCAGTATACCGAAGGCTAGACATTTGCTAAGGTGATATTCTCATCATCCTCCCTTAGCACTACCAAATATCTGGAGGTAAGATCTCAAGGAAAAGACTCTGTAATAACATCTAATATATTAATCAAATCCTTCTCTTCTAATTCCTTCATTTCTGACCACATTAAAGTAGTCCAACTCGTCCGTTTTTCGGTTTTTTCTATATTATTAATGACTATTCGTAAATCCTTCGGCTGTTTGGTTTATAAATTGAGCTTTTCGTGGCTTTTAATCCTATACCACATGATTGTTTTACAGATCTATAAGTAAGTTCTGAATAGGTCCTTCTTCCATGCTAAATATTTGTGTAATACTTTTAGGTTTTGGATCAGTCGAACTATGACAAACACAATGACAAGCCTGTTTTTCGAAGTTCCGGTCTAAAGGAGTTTCATTTTTATTACGTATGCTGAAATTGACGATATATTTTCATTGTTGGTAGAGAATATTATTCGATAATACTCGGGTCTGTAGCTTGAACTGAGTTCCCATGAAGCGTTTCTGTATTTCATAGCCATGAATAAGTACACCACTCACACCGTCGTACAAACTTCTTTGAGTTCGCACAGCCCTTTCTGTAAATCATGGCACCATATTAGTTAACAGAGATCTGTGATCCAACTGAGGAATCTGACAGTCAAAATTGTTTTGTAAATTAGTAATTCTCCTTCAACTTCATTTAAATTAAATAATGTTGAGATAATTATAATTTGACTAATCCATATCTTATTTTACATCAATTAACCTAACTCGTGTTTTTCTAATGGTCACCGCCTCACCTTCATTTCATCTGAAAGTGAAAAAAAACGCTTCTCTAAAAAACTTGCCACAAGTAGCTGGCAACAAGTGGCAAACTGTTGTACTTATTTTTACTGCACACAGTGGATAACCTTGAGTGACCTCCACAGCAGCTACTAACGCCTGCAACTAACGATAAGCGCTAAACAGCAATCGCCGATGGCTGCCACAACCACCGGAATGGCGATTATAAGATTTCATTCATAAAATTATCAGCGGGCAGCATGAAAAAATAACATGACCCAAACAACAACAACAAAAATAACGCAAGCAAGAAGATCACAAGAAACAAAAACAATAAGAACTCATTTAACAACTACAACAACAATCGAAATAACTAACATTCAATCGAGCTGCAACAAGCAACAACAACAACAACAAGAAAAAAATATCGAATTTCTGCCGATCGGCAAGCACTTTACGAACATGCAGTCGCCGCCGAGCACAGATCACAGATTGCAGATTGCATGTTTGCAGGCCGTTCATTTGAACCGCCCGCGCGCCGCGCCATTTGCTCCATTTTTTCCTGCCGCTGCTGCTGCTGTTGCCTCCTTGCTGCTGAGGGTAACGTGCCGCTGATGAGCCTGTGGACACACTGTTGCAAGTTGCCAACACATGCAACATGCCTCCTGCCGCTACTGCAATGCCGCAAAACAATTTAAAATTACCGCTGTTGTTGTTGTTGTTGCTGCTTTTATTATTACTTGTTTTTTGTTGTTGCATGTCGACGGTGGCAGCGGGTGGCGCATCTGCGCACATTTATTGTGCTGCATCTGTGCATCTCGCCAGATCTGGAGCTGTGCAATTATAACGATCAGATGTGGAATGCGGCGAAGATGCCAGCCGAGGCAAGTGGTGCGTCTGTAGCGCTTGTGCTGCATGTGGCAGCGTCGGTGGCGAAGACCCTTTTGGCCGACACGCACACTTTCTCCTTGAAAACGTGGCAGACATGGCTGGCGAACTGGCGGCTGGTAAATGGCTACTGCCACAGGTCGCTTGGTCGACAGGTAGCTGGCAGTTTTTCTGCTGCTGCCTCGTAATTTTAGTGCAATCATCATTATCGCTGCAACTTGCAACAGGCAATAAGCGAACGCACACACACACTCAGAGTTAACGAAAAAAGCGCCAAATCAAAATCGTAGCGGGCGCACACTTGCCGCTGATCGACTGCCAGCGTGACATGAAGTAGCTGCAACGAAAAACAGCACTTTTGTATGGTTGTTGCAACAACACAGCTTACAATCGGAGCACGCCCGCGCTCATCTTCTGCTGTCAGTTTTTCACTTCATACAAATTTTTACTGCTTGCCGCGCGCATTGCACACATGTTGAGACCAAGAACAACAACAGCACATTTTGTTGTAGCTGCAAGTGCAGCAGTAGCAAAAAGCAGCGGCAAGGTTGCAATCACTGCCGCAATATTAACAGCAATTTAGCAAAGTTGGAAAAAAAACGCAAATTGCCAGCATGGCATCCATGTTGATCCGTGTTGTGCCGGTCAACTGTAGGGGGGAATTACGCCTGTGGCATTCTCCATTCGCGTTCGCGTTCACTTTTCTTGTTCTTTGCTGCCATCTAAATAGAATTTGCTATATAATTTGAGGCGATTGTAATGTTTATACTTAATTCGGTGGCGTCCAAGTGCTGCGCTCCCCAATTCATTTGGAGCACTTTGCTTTAGGACTTCGTTGGTGTAATTATAGGTTTAAGAAACTTACACGCATACCTAGGAGCTGTGTTTGAGACTTGAGCAAGTGTCTTGCATTCACTGGGAGTAAAAATCTACAAACGGATGTTCTCTGCTAATGGTTGTTAAAAGACTTCTTTCCAAATTCTTCCCATAATCCCTAAAGAATTATCCATCGAACCATTTTCTCTGCGACTTTTAGGACGCTTGTTGTAACCCTATCAAGTGACCAATACATCCAATCCAATATATCAAGAATCCAGCAAGTCTCAAGTGGAAGCTGATATTGTTAATCCGTTTGGGCTCGGTCTGATCCTTTGACTCTATGGGCAGCAGCGAAGTAAAAGAAATAAAACAAAAATAAAAAAACCTCTAGGGATGCTTTGTAGTTCCATGATCAGAAGCAATAGCCATCCTGAAGTTACCATGAGCGAACGAGGTACACTAACTGGCGCGAACAGATTGAGTAGATCAGATTGCCTTCCATTATCGACAGTACAAGGCATCCTGGGGTCATCAGGATGGTGACCTCTACGTGTTTTTCGTCTTCCTCTAAACTTTTGCATATTTCATTCTAATTCGATTGTAGCTGAATTTGGTTCCGAGCTCGGAACCAATTCTGGAGCTGTTTGAACGAATTTGTTTTATTTTTGTAAAGTCCTTTTCACCGGTTCACCAAAAAAAAACGAGTACACAATAAGATATTTGAAAACCGATAACAAAACATGTTATGATGATTTTTTAACCACCCAGCCAGATTTGCCGATAAGTAGCTTTGCTATATTTTGACAGCAGCACCCCCTACCACGTAAATTTTTAATCTAACTATTTCATATGGTACATACATATGTGGCTAACTCAATTCAAAATACTATTGAACACAAGGTCTTTATTTAATATAAATAATAGGTCGAAATTAAAAAATGATACAGGAAATGCAACGATTTGTTAAGGGGTTATATACAGATAGGAGGTCGAAAAAGGGCATTTTTCAAAAAAATTTTCTTAGCTAACTATTTGGTTTACTGATTTGAAACTTGGCAGGTATATTATGACAACCTTAAACTATATTCACATATTTTTTATTGCCAAAATAATTATCGGGAACGTTGATATTGCCAATTTTGAAGAGGTCCGCAAAAAAGGCCTCTTGCGGTGAACACGATATCTTTGGACTGGATCATCTAAAATGCAAAAACCAAATAAATTTCATTAATATAATAAATAATCAAGTGATTGATCGAAGGAATTAGCAAAAAAAAAAATTGTTGTCAAAATGGCGGCTACTCAAAGCAAAAGGTTAGATTTTCGACCAAAATTCGGGTCTTTAAATGTTTGTGAAAATTATAAGTTTTGATCAGATGGGGTAATCCTTCGATTAACTACTAAAGAATATAGTTAAGAAGCTTGTGTAAAAATTTCAGACCGATTGGTTCAGCCGTTCCTGAGAAATGTTGCTCACCGACTTTGAAAACTTCGTTTCGAGAAATGTGTTTAAAACGAGTTTAATGTGTCTATAACTTCAAAAATATTCGTCGGATCGACTTGAAATTTTGTGTGTGTATGCTCAGATATACATATATATTAAGAAAATGTAAAAAAAAAATCGATTCTTTGAAAATCCTAACTGTATATAACCGCTTAATTGTTTACTAAAGTCCGTATAGATTATAACAGCACTTGAAACTAAGAATGGATCACAATAATCACAAAATGGTTTTGAATAATCATCAAATAACAATGATCGAAATAGCCGATAATCTCAAGATACCGAAGGAACAGGAGAAGTTGCTGCCCGCGAACACAAAATGTACCAAAACAACAAAGAATTGACTATTATATATGCTTACGCTGATTTATATTTTCGACTATTCGATAGTAATAAAGCCTAAATTTTACCTTGATATGTGGCAATCGATGAAATATATTTCCCTCATTTCACTCCGTAGTCCTATCGACAGTCGGCTGTCAAAGTTATGGCGTCTCAATTTCGGGATGCGCATGGAATAATTTTTAGAGACTATCCTGAATTAGTCAGAAGAACTCAGAATCAAATGACTGATACTGTTTGTCTTAAAAAATCGAAATTTGTTCATGCAAATTTATTTATTTTACTTTACCTCCTTCTGGAACTTCAGTTCTCTAGTTTTTATTGACAAAATCCAATCTATCACTTAAATTTTTACATTTATATAGTAAGTGTAACTCTGCCAAAACCTAATTAATAATAAATATAATATTTTTTTGAAATTTGTTCCGAACCTAACCTTACTCCTGACCAGCATTAGGTCATGGTAAATCACTGTAACAAATGAAACCACATATTATTTATTTATATTATTTTAAATAATTTTATTTAGCCTTATTTATTTTCATAGCGTCATTTATAATTTTTCACATTATCTACTATTATTTAATGCTTTATTAATAATATCATTTATTTATTATTATTTCTTGGGATTAATGCTATGAATTCATTTAATAACCTGGAAAATGTATAAGGAAGAACGTTATCGTTTAAATTATTTTAGAGTATATACATAATACTAGATTAGATAAAATTTTGTTTAATTTATTACAAGATTTTAATATATTTCGTTTTCTTTGATTTCATTATCTATTAGATTATCATATTGCTTAGCATTTGATTGGAAGGATGAAATTCAATTTTATTCGTAATTTTTTACAGTATTTTTTTTATACTAATTAAGTAGTTTGAAATGTTTTTTTTCCAGCGCTAACTACGGCTGCAGTAATATGGGAAGTAATCAATAGGTGAAATTATTGTGATTTTACTAATTGTTACTCACTGAACAATTGAAATTGTCTTTAAAGAATTTTTTTATGTTTTTCTGCTCTGAGACGCGATTCTAACTTATATTCAATAACAAGAGATACCAACAAAATATTAATTTAATACAATTCTATCTAGTTCGCTGAATTCGAAAAAACTAGGTTTGAGCTGGCATTGCTCTTTTTCATATATTTTGATATTTAAGCGGGTGTTCTTTTGGTACTCGCTTACAAGAAAAAGTTAAGGGGCTATACCAGTGTGACATTTTCAAAAATTCGATTTTTTTATAGTTTATGTATACTTTCAAAAATATTCTGTGAGTCGTATCTTGAGTAGTATTTGAATGGCAGTCGAAATGTTTTTCTCGAAACGACATTTCTTAATATTGCTGACATCATAACTCAAAGAGAAATTGACCGATGATCGACTTCAAATATTAACTAAGTATTCTTGAAAATATTTACTATACAATGACCTACGATCTTTTTGATTTGTTGAAAATGGTCAATTTGGCATTAGAAAAACAACAATGTTTTTACCTAAAAAATGAAATTTTTTTCAGAACTTCTCAATTTTATTAATTTTTTATATTTTTCTTTTCTTCTTCTTTTTGCATTTTTTGTTTCAGCTACTCTTTCGGCCGAAATCATGTCAGCAGTTGGGGAGCTTTTTGGCATCTCATAAGCACATAACTCCACTCCGTTATTTTTCAATATTTTTGTAAAAAAAAATCTTAAAATATAGCTGAAAATATACCGTATTATGTCCAAAAAAACTTCGAAACATTGGACCGAGTACTTTCTTAAAAAAAATCACGAAAATCGCCTTATATTTTATGGGTTAAACTGGTATAGCCCCTAAATACTGTCAAAACGACGCAATGTTTTAAGTGAAGCTATCCTATTACATTAAACTCATCCTGCTACAGGTTTTTTATGTGTTCAAAAATAGTACTATAAATATTAACATAATAGGTAATTTATCTAAATAAAATTTTCTATAAAATCAATTCATGATTGTACTTAGAGCAAACGGTAATAAAATAAATTGCATTCCATTCAAAATTCATACTATATCTAGTATTACAACAAACATATTCTATATATAACAATAACGTGCTTAAAAATTAAAAAAAAAGTATATTATGTATGTACAAAGAATTATTACAATATATATATTTCCAACAAAGTGCTAAACTAAATTTTCATAATTAATATCACATTTTAAATTGCTTAAATTAGTTTTTTTAATTATTTTATTATTATAAAAAATATTTTTTTCTTAGTTTTATTTGAATATTGCTTGCCGCTGGCTTTATTATTGTTTCTATTGCTTGTTTTCTATTTGGGTTTATTGCTTTAATTAATTTTATAAATATTGTTTAAAACTCTAAAAGGCAAAGTTCAGCATTTAAATATTTTATGGCTTATGCGTATATATGTACATATTTTTTTGTTAAAGTCAAAAACCTTTAAAGGCAAATATATATTTACAACATATTTATTTAATATTTTTTTTTTGTTAAAATTTTATTTTTTATCTATTTATTTATTAATAATACAATATTTGAATTGTAGAAAAGCGTTATAAAAATATTTTTGATTTTATTCTGGAAGCGATATTTTGCGAGTAGTTTGAGATTGTAAAAGTTCATGCCTCAGCACAACAACACCTTCGACTTATTTTAATATTTAATTATTTTCAATCATTTATAGCACAAATGGCATATTTCATATATATATCTAATATATTTTAAAAGCGTAAGTTTGAAAATTTTTAGTAGTAAGTAGTAAAAAAGTTTTTTATTTCATTTTAATAACATTTTTCTGTTTCTTTCTAGTGTATTTACAATAAGTCTTGCGATTGCTGAAGTAAAGTGTTGCCATAATTATTATAATACTTGCTATAATATTAATTGGCCAAATTAAAAATTGACTTTTCTTTATGCACATTTGATGTTGCATTCTTAAAATTATTTAAGGCACTTCCGTGTGACGGAAATTTAATTGGCTTTTGCTTTTTAGCTTCTCATCCATCCATTTGAGTGTTTCTATAATTAAATTTTATGAGACACTTGACAATTAACGCTGATTAACGCTTTAAAAACTTTATCACTTCGATCAGAATTCAACAATATCATCAATTCAAATTCTTCAAGCGCATTGTGAGAAAGTAGCTAAGTCGTGAAGAAAGTCGTAAAAATTTAATCCAAATGGTTTTCTGCGCCTCGTCTCGTTTTAAAATAAACCCTTACTAATTATGTCATGTTTTTTAAGAATAAATAAATAAATAATTTAAGATAAAATATATTTGAGTATTCGTTTGAAATTTTATTGACATATGTGACATAGGTTCGAGCCTTTACTCAATTTACCCAATATATTCTTTCAGAATATTTTTCGTGTGGCTTTTTTAATAGATTTATATTTATGGCATATATTTTGTTATAGTCGATGAAATGATTTTATTAAATTAAGTTCGGTATGTGAAAACAAAATCTTTTTGTAGCTACAAGAGGAATATTTAGTTTATAGTTTTAAATATACTATAATTCCACCGAGGGATTAAACCTTTAGTCTTTAAAGAAATAAAATTCAGTAATGTATCCAACCTGGTTAAATATTTTCCAATTTGAAGAACGGAAAACAAAAGAGATCATTATATGATGGATTGTACTAAAGTTCAAGTGTTCTGAAGTGAGTACTAGTCACAGGGCCCTAACATAGATTATTCAACCAAAACAGTAAGCAACTTTCAAACTTTTTATCACTCCTCGCTTTTAAAAGCAATAACAGAGAGTATATGTATTAAGAGAAAGGGCAAAGAACACTTGGTTAGAAAGAAATCAAGACCGAAACAGAAAGAAAAATTCGGACGCAACCGGAACGCTTATGGTCAACATTCGATGAAAATATTAGAATACAAAGCTCTGTTCTGCATGCAGTATGGATAATTATGTTGAGACTAGTCGGAACAGAATGACTTCCATCGTCTATTTATGGACTTCAGCACATATGCCTTGGATATTTTTATTCAGTATACTTGTAAATTACCTTGAATGAACTTAAACCAGATTAACCCTGAAATTTTCGGGAATTGGTTTCAAAAATTCTAGTTTCCGGCGACAAACGAATATTGCATCTTATTTATTCAGCAAATCCTAAATAGGCACTACAGGCTTGGATGAATACTCGATAATAAGAATTAGAGGATTTAATAAGCTGATGTTAGACTCAGCGCGACCTAAGTGTGAACCAAGGTCTATTTATTTTAGGTCAAGGAATGAGTGAATTGACTGACATGACTCATGAATAATTTTGGCATAAATATGTAAGATCTTTGGTCTTTGCTGGCAAATCAGCTCCGATAACCAGTTAATAAAGAAAATGCAGTAGAACTTCTCTAACTCGAATTAAAAATCTTCGTGTTAGAGAGACTTCGAGTTATAGAATTTTCATTAAAACATAATTTTTTCAAAAAGCTGTAAAATATAGATATAGAAAAAAGATTTATTTAAATGCATTAAAACATGTATTCTGTAATTTTTCTTGTTGCACTTTGCTATTGTTTGGCTCTTGACATCTGTATCTCATTCCTTTGTTACACGATTTATGAAATCGAAAAGTGTAAACCGATCGACTTCAAATTTAAACTGAATGTTTTTGATTGGTTGAAAATTGTCAATTTGACATTTAAAAAAAGACAATTTTTTACCTAAAAAAAACGATTTTTTTTCAGAACTAGTCCATTTTCTCAATTTTTAATATTTTTCAAAAATCGTAGGTCATTGTATAGGAAATACATATATCTAACTTTAATATCCCTTTTGAATTTTTTTGTTTCAGGAACTCATTCGGCCGGAATCATGTCAGCAGTTGGGGAACTTTTGGCACCTACGAAGATAGCATATAACTCCGTTATTTTTCAATATTTTTGTAAAAAGAAATTTGAAGCAAAAAACTTCGAAACAATCGATCGAATACTTTTTTTTTTTTAATTCACCATCATTGCATGATGATTTAAGGCTGGCTACGGTGGAATAGATGGTGCGAAATTCGACCTCTAGGATGAATGCATACGGAGTTAACCAACGACTATACCATGCTTCAGATGGAGTTGTTGACTGGGAAAAACCATAAAATTCCCCAACTCAAGCCAAAAAATCGGCCTATTCATTTTTATTTCATACCTCTTAAAAGGCACCCTTTCTAATCTCATCAAATTTTCCGTATTCAATCAAATATTTAATTTAAAAGTTCTTATCAGCAACAAGCAAATAAGCTTCCAAAGAGCTGTCAGCATCTCCATCTAAAGCATTTCAATCTAAATTCAACATTAAGCGAATATGCTAAATAACGGACACTCATTCACCATGCAATAGAAACTGAAAGCATAAAAATCCAATAAAGCGGACAATCCGCCATAGAAAAAATAAGAATGAAAATAATAATAACCGTAAACAACAACACTCTAAAAGCTAAACTTCAGCACAGCAAAAAATCCGACCGGCGTATGAGACTTTCGACGTCGGGTGATAAAAATCTACAGCGTTCATACGCCCGAAATGACCAAGAAGGATCTAAACATGCCGTTAACTAAACATCCTGTTAGACAGCGTGTTGCACGTAGTGTCTTAAAGCAGCAAGGGATTTATGGCCGCACACACACTCAAACAACTAACGCGCTCCGTGCATGCACCTGTCTGCAATGGTGGCAGCGCATGATTGCGTCGACGTGCCACACGGTGTAACAATAACCACTTTGCCACATGCATTTCATGATACTCACACTCTTATGCTCAACTTTTGTTATTGTTTGGCTTTTGGTGTTTGGCCCTTTCAAAAATAACAACAACAACTGGTCCTTGACTTCCGCAGACAGTCATAGTGGAAGTTTTATGCCTTGTCCAATTTGCTGTCCATTGAAATTGCCAACTTGAGTGGATTTTGGAGACATAAACACACAGCTCATACTCACTCGAACACTCTCTCACACAAACATGAGTGTAAGATTTCTATTGCGAAAAAAGCGTAGTCGAGTTTTACGACGACACGACGATGACACGCCGCGTACAAATTGCGTTTGTTGCCACACCTCTCAGCTCTCTTAGCCACACTTGTCTTCATACTCAGCAGTTCGCTCCAACATTCACACGAGTTTCATCGAGCGAGCATCCGTGTTGCAATTTGCCAGGAAGCTGTGTAGTTTCCCATTTCATCTTCGCTGAAACCTCTTACCTCTTGCAATATGAACAACTCAGAGTTTGGCTTGTAGGTCCAGTGCACGGGCTTGCATGCCAAGCGTGGTCGCTTTAGTTAAAGAAAATTCCTCAGGAAATGTCTCTAATAAAGTGGATGTGATGAATTTGCTGGAATTTCCGGTTTTATTCTAACAACATATAATTTTTTATCTTCAGCCTAAGTGTCTTCATTTTGAGCGTATGACTAATTTGTTTAACGACGTTGTAAACAGGAGTGTTAGTGGAAGCAATAAGAAAGGTATTACTCCTTCATTTACGAACTTCTAATGTTTAAATATTTAAAAAAATTTACAACAATATCATTTGGAGTTGATTGAGAGAACTATGATATCAGTTGAGTTAGTTTCGTAGGCTCAGTTTACCAGCTGACTATGGAAAACAAGTTCTATAGGCTCTGTCATAGTTATCTTAGTGAAATTAAATTTAAAGTATAGCTTAAGATCTGCTCGAAACTGTCCAACGACTACTCTACATCTCTCTACGTCCATTTTCAACCAACGAAGATCTGCATGGTAATTAGGGAGATAGATGATAGATAATTGGACGATGTATCGTTCTTGAAAGTTTATGCTATTGAGTCATCGTCTCCCTAATCCAATCTCTCTGAAGGTAACGATTTTGAAAATACTGAGTATTATTGCTCACACAATTGAGTAAAAATCTGACCCAATCCGACAAAAGCAGATCTCAGTAATCTGTGATCAGTGTGCCTAGTTATCTCTTCCAATCTGCAAGCCAGTTCTGCACATTGTTAACCACTCTCTATGAGTGTTGCTCGTTGACTCTTTATAAACAGTATCATGGGCAGTTACAATGGTTGGGCATCTCATTTCTGTTTAGCGAGTTGTGCTATCTATGAGTGCACGTTCTCAGCAATAAGTGGGATAGTATTCCGAAAACATTATCTGAATGACTTCAATTAACGACTCTAAGCAATCAAGCGATATCACATACTAAGAATACTAGCTATGGAAGTACATCTTATCAATTTTTAGTAACACACCATAACTCTGATTTTTTTGCCCATCTCTACATGTCTCTAAGTATAAATTGTTGAAAAGAAATATTCCCCAAATTGTGGTGAAGACTATAATGTGGATCGACCTGTATTATATCTATTTTGAATGAATGATATTATATAATAGATCATAATTATATCACAGAGCCTTTCAAACTTTCCTGTTCAAATGTTGTACATATAATGAATATATATACGAACGAAGAGATCAGCATTTCCATTTGCAAATAGTCTGACAGCAGGAAGGAAGGAAAAGATAGTAGGATGAAAGGTGGAACCATAATTTGTCTTTAAAAACAATACCACTACTATAATACGATTAGTCAAAACGCCTTTTGTTGTCTGATACGACAACATCTCATAGCTTAATATGTGACAACCCACTCCGAACAAGACGAGACAAAAACGCATATTCGCTTGGTTTGGGTTAGAACAAAATACGTTTTTGACTAACACGGTGTGGGTTGAGCCTTAAGGGCTTATCTGACTATATGTACAATATATCCAAGTACCCAGACCCACACTTAATATACCAATCGTATATTACAACAAATAAAGGGTGATTTTTTAAGAGCTTGATAACTTTTTTTAAAAAAAAAACGCATAAAATTCGGAAAGTCCAATTTTGGGCAACTTTTTCGAGCATTTCGGCCGGAATAGCCCGAATTTCTTCGGAAATGTTGTCTTCCAAAGCTGGAATAGTTGCTGGCTTATTTCTGTAGACTTTAGACTTGACGTAGCCCCACAAAAAATAGTCTAAAGGCGTTAAATCGCATGATCTTGGTGGCCAACTTACGGGTCCATTTCTTGAGATGAATTGTTCTCCGAAGTTTTCCCTCAAAATGGCCATAGAATCGCGAGCTGTGTGGCATGTAGCGCCATCTTGTTGAAACCACATGTCAACCAAGTTCAGTTCTTCCATTTTTGGCAACAAAAAGTTTGTTAGCATCGAACGATAGCGATCGCCATTCACCGTAACGTTGCGTCCAACAGCATCTTTGAAAAAATACGGTCCAATGATTCCACCAGCGTACAAACCACACCAAACAGTGCATTTTTCGGGATGCATGGGCAGTTCTTGAACGGCTTCTGGTTGCTCTTCACCCCAAATGCGGCAATTTTGCTTATTTACGTAGCCATTCAACCAGAAATGAGCCTCATCGCTGAACAAAATTTGTCGATAAAAAAGCGGATTTTCTGCCAACTTTTCTAGGGCCCATTCACTGAAAATTCGACGTTGTGGCAGATCGTTCGGCTTCAGTTCTTGCACGAGCTGTATTTTATACGGTTTTACACCAAGATCTTTGCGTAAAATCTTCCATGTGGTCGAATAACACAAACCCAATTGCTGCGAACGGCGACGAATCGACATTTCACGGTCTTCAGCCACACTCTCAGAAACAGACGCAATAGTACGCACTGTACGCATTCGTGTGGTTGGTTTAATGTCCAATAAAGTAAACTGAGTGCGAAACTTGGTCACAATCGCATTAATTGTTTGCTCACTTGGTCGATTATGTAGACCATAAATCGGACGTAAAGCGCGAAACACATTTCGAACCGAACACTGATTTTGGTAATAAAATTCAATGATTTGCAAGCGTTGCTCGTTAGTAAGTCTATTCATGATGAAATGTCGAAGCATACTGAGCATCTTTCTCTTTGACACCATGTCTGAAATCCCACGTGATCTGTCAAATACTAATGCATGAAAATCCTAACCTCAAAAAAATCACCCGTTACATTCTGTAGATCTTTCCGATAAGAGTGTATACCTTCAAGTTGAACACTTTAAAAACATGCACTGAGAAGATTTATACCCTACCTTCTTTCAAGTTTTGGCAGCAACATTGCATGTTTCACCGAAAGAAAACGACTAAAACTCAGGAACAAACAGATGTATGCCAACTTTGAAATAATCCAAAGTCGCGCAACAAACACGAACAATTACAGCGAACTAATAATGCTTACAACTAACTGCCTTCGAGACTTGCAATTGTGGCACAAGCAGGCGCCCCCAAAGGCTTAAAGAAACTTACCCACCTTTAAGGAGAGTGAGTAAGTAAGCAAGTGCAATGGAAGAGAGTAAGCAGCGTATTGAGGCAGGAAATCGTTAAGCAACGACAAGTGACTGCGGCAAATGGTGAAAAGCGAAAGTAAATTCCCACGCCTGAGCCCAAGAGCCCACACACACACACACAAACATACGCATCGGTGTACGTTGGAATGCAGCGGCAACAATGCGGCACTGTGAGGCTTTGGACTTTCAGTTTGGTTTGGTGGGTGGGTGGTTGACTGGTTAGTTAAGTCGACGAGCTTGATGGCAGCGGCGTTGGCGCATATGCGAGGCAAAGTTGAGGGTGAATCCTTAATTACGCTGTGACACGGCATGCGCGATTGCGGTCGCCTACTTAGTTGATGGCGGTGACGACTGCCACTGCCACTGTTTGTGTTTATAATTACTTGTTGGCCTGTGGGGGCGGGTGCGGGTTGACATGGCGTAAAAGCTGCATTGCAGAGATTTGCGGTACATTTTTGACCCTGTTCACGAACTTGATGCATTAAATGAGCTAATTTGAGTATGAGTGTTTGTGTAACGGGTTTAATGTAAATTAATGTTTTCAAAGTTTAGGAATACAAAGAAGGAAATACGGAAGCAATGCTTTGTAGGTAGGGGAAGTATTGTTTATTTTTTAAATTCATGCAAACTGAACTCAACTTTTAGAAATAAATTTAAGAGGGCGCTATAAGCTTTTGCAAATGCTAAGGAGTGCAGTTTACATAGGTCGGACCGGTATCCCGGATGAGTAAAAGAAATAATTATGATGTTAAAATGGCACATATGGCTATTTTCCATGGTTGACCCAAACATTTTTTCTTGGAAAGATCTTCAGATCCCAAAATTTTAAATGGGCGTAGTTCCGCCCAGTTATGTGTCAAAAACCATATCTCCGAAACTACTCGACCCATTTCAATGAAATTCGGTTAATAATATCTTCCTAGCTTCCCAATGATATGATGTGAAAATAGTCTAAATCGGTTCACAACCACGCCTACTTCCCATATACCAGAACTTTGAAGTCGATCTGAATCGTTTACTTTACAATATATAAAGTAAGCACTGGTGAAGATATCGGAACAGAATCTTGAAAAAACTGCATTTAAAGATTGGCATCGCCCTTCTAAAAATCGCAGACATCGGTCCATAAGTTTTCAAGACCCTATATATCGAATATGAGGACCTCAGTGCTTCTAACAAATTTTTTACCGAAAATATAGGTAAGTCTCTCAGATATTTTGAAGAAATTCAGAGGGAATATGTTTCTTCTAATAATAAGTCTCCGTGCCAAAAATAAGTGAGTTATAACTTCCCCTATCTCCCATATACTTAATATTAGGGTTTTAAATTTTTCAATGGTCTTTATACTATATATATGCCGAATATGTGGGTCAAATTGTGTGTTATATTAATAAAATTAAATAAAAAAATTGGAAGAGTATAAAATGTTGTTTCTAGTTAGTTTCCTCGGATCTCACTTTTAAATAGAAAGTCGAAAAGAGACAACAGGTCTCTTCCCAACATTAATATTTTATGAATAAATACAATATTAGATTTATTTAGATCGAGGTTCAGTCGGAATGTCGAAATCTCTTCGGTATCATTAAGCATTCTTAACTTTCGAAAAACTAACTAACTAACTGAGGCTCATTATATAGTCCAAAAAGCCTATATTTACTTAACAGAACTGCAAGTGTTCCATCATATCTATATTTATATAAGACCTGATTGGTTGGTTAAAAACGGACGACGCGAGAACACCTGACCGTAAGATTATCGCACATAAGCCATCACTAGGCTGATTGTGAATCTACTATAAGTATCAAACTTGAGAGAACTGTAGGTAAGCTGGATATCATTTAAAGACGACGGTAGATATCGAAGGAGTTATTATGACGAATGAGCTCTCTTTTACATCAACAAAAACATAGTGTTGACTATAATTGCTAAAAGTGGTGAATTTATAGATGAAGACATTTAAAATACAAGAACCTATCCGCTAAGACACTGAAGAATGTAAGATTGGTTTTCGAAAATAAGTTTTTATAAGGATATGACCGATTGTCTTCTTCAGTAAGCTTCTAAAAAAGACAAAAATCTAATTTTATAAATATATTATAATTAATGTTCAACATAGGAGAACCTAGTATTCACATCAAGCAGGACTACCCTGTTAAAAGTGACTCAATCAAGATGTCTGTTTCTATATACTCTTATATAGTACATACATGTCCATGAATGTAAACCAATTTAGTACTCTTCCCATCATTATGCGATAATGAATGCTCTCCAACCAACGAACGTTTAGCCGCCTAACCGGGTGACCGAGCAAACAAACTGCCGCAGCACTTGTTTAGGGCATTTGGGAACAGGGCTTTTAGGCGCTTAAGCGCGAAATTAGTCAATTGTGTAGTACAATGATTGAATGCCGTTAGAACACACACATACACGTGGAATAAGCCACATAAAATCAAAACAATAAAGTGGGATGCATTTGCAACACGCGTAGCGCAACGCTATAGCTCTACCATCTATTGTGTCTAAAACTAAAACTTCCATATGCTTTTTGTTGTTTTTAGCAAATGCAGTTGCAGATTGTCGCGTGTCCGCGAGTGTCTATTGCGACTAAAGTGTTGTTGCAACGTCCACAGTAGTATAACTCTTGCTTTTGCTCCACACATATCTATCATTTGTTGCAACTGCGCACAATGGCGCGTCGCGGCAACACATGCATCATTCTGAGTGCCATATCAACACCAGCTACAACCACAAGCCAACAACATGCGTTATGTGACTTCCTAGCAACATAAAGTACCGGTATCATAGCGTCTAGTTGGCTTCGCCACCATCGCCTCTCGGCTGTTGCAAGGTTTACTGTTGCAGCGTCGACAATTTGACATAAATCTAAACGCATGCTACGTCCGCTATGCTTATGCACCTTATCACTTTTCGCTTTTTCTGCATAGAACTCGTCCTTCTCGTCCTTTTAATAATGGGTATTATTTTTGAACTTGTTTGTCGTTATTTATTTGAGTTTATCTTTTTGTTGTCGAAATTGGGTTCTGTCGAAGGGCGTAACTAGATAAATTCTAGATCAGCAATTGATAGATTTCTACGAAACCTTGCCTTTTGCGTCTGATAAACAGACTTAGATCAGCTTCCTAAGCAGAATAAACACTATTTATACTGTATGGAAGCTTCTACATCTTTAGTCTGGGTCTTAAGTTTTTACCTGTGCAACGTTTTATATTAATCAATCTCTGCATGTCTCCACAGAGAACTCAAGATGAGATGAGATGAATGAGTTTTTTAATGCAGATGGATCTAAGACTATATCGCGATCAATAAATTTGTAATTTTTGCTGCTGCTAAGTAAAATCTGCAATTGATTAGCTAAGCCTTCTCTATATAAGTTACTTCAAGATGTATAATATATACAATGATTCCGAATGCACTGCTCTGTAATCTATCGTTCTCAAAATCGTATGTTGGAGCAAAAATCTCTTCGATTTACAAAATACTAATAATAATTACTGGTCCCTAATGATTTGGAAAAGCTTTGAAAATAATCAAGGTTGTTGTGGAATCTGACAGTTGTCGGAATCAGAATTCAAAACGACATAAAATTCTAGTTCGTGTCATGAATTCAGATATTATTGGTTTGATGTTCGAATCAGAAATTCTATTGGTTTTAGGTATCATGGAAACCTATTTTATCGGTTTAACTATCAGAAACAAACCAAGAGCTTCAGGGCTGACAGATTTGAGACATTTTGTTTAAATTTATTTTGATTTGCCGTTAAAACGCTTTGGAGAAAATATAATTATTATTAAAAAATAAGATAAGAACAAAATAAAATATTCTAAGAATTTTACAAAATAAGTAATTCAGATTAGATCATGGAAATATCTAACTTTTTATATAAAAGTTAAACAATATACAGTGGAACTTCCATAACTCGAAGATCTCCATTACTTGAACTTTTAAATTGGCAAAAGCGTTTAAAAATCAAATTTCATACAAATTTCCTTCCATAACTCGAACTCTTGAAGTGGCATTGAAAGGCAATTCCATACAAATTTCCTCAAATTTTTTTTGTGGATTATGGTGATTCGAGTTAGAGAAGTTTCACACTTACATAAAAATAATTACTATTTTTGACTTCCTTTGAGCATAAAGCGAATTACTGTGATTCTTTAAAACTTTCATTTTTTTGCGCTACTTTCATTGCCAAATAAAATAAAAGCTGAAATAATTTCTCATTTTAATTATATTTTTTGGGTTTAGTGAATATTTTGAACTAATTATATGATTACAATTCCAAAAACATGTCTTGCTAATTTTTCCCCATGAATAAGTAGCAGAACAGCTGATTCGAATATTGGTTTGCTTATATTCGAAAAGTCGAAAATCCAATCAGATTCTGTGACACCAATGAAAATCAGAATTGGTTTGCCATTCTGACAAACATCCATAACACTGGAAAAGTACAGCTGTAACACCTTAAAACATTTTATAATAAATGGCAAGCTCCGTGTTTATCAGAAGTGTCTAATGATCAATATCAAAACCGCTTCAAGTAAAGTTTGAATTTCGTTAGAAAGTTTAAATATCTTTCCGAAACAGGTAAATAATTATACACATTGCAGACTGTCAGATTTTCCTTTTCCTTATACAATTTGTTTTCTAAAGGGACAATTAAGAGGAATTTTGCTATGACTAATTGATCCCAATCTGAACTAATGAATCAGTTATCTAATTAAGCAATTACCTTTAAATTTACACTAAGTTGATCACAGAATCGTTTTGCAACCCTGTGAGATGTGTTCGATAAAAGAAACGACAGCTGTTTTAAATTAAACTGAAATGTTGATAAACAGTGTTGAAAATCAAACCAAAATAGACAAATCGATTTTAAATTTACATATTACATGAGTAAGAATGAACAACGAATTTCTTGAGATTATTTAGGTCTTAATTGTCTTAGGTAATTGACCTGACTCAGCAAGATGAGAGGAGATATCGGTTCCTGATACCAAATCGGACCTGTGAAAGCTATGAGTAATGGAACTGGACGACTCGAAAAGAATTGCTAAAATAGTCCATTGTATGAATAAGCCCTGATTGGTGATTATTATAAAAGAGGAGAGAAGTTGTTAGTAGTCTTTTCAAAACTCTTAATTATTGCCTTTTGTTATGAGTATCGAAGCTATGAAACAACAAAGAGCGTAGATGCTCGAGCCAAAGTGGATTATGAATAAAAAACGCAACACGTTAGGTGGTGCGTCGGCGAATTTCTCCACAATCTATTATGAAATTCAACACGTTCAAAATCATATTTATTAGTCTCCTATGGTCTTCTTCTTCTGCAAAAGATCTGCTGTCAATCAAAACCAAAAATATGCAACCAATAAAATCTGAAAAAGTAAACAATAATCGAAAAACCTAACAGCAACCGAAAAATTATTTCAAATAAAAAGAAATGTTTGTGTTTTCAGTTTTTTCTTCAATGCAAGAATTGATTTCTCATTTTATTTATTTAAAAAACAAAAGCATATTACAAAATAATCATAACCAAGTTGTTTTACGCTACATACAAATATAAATTATTAAAAGCAAAACTTAACGCTAAAATTTAAATTCAATTTTTTTAATAAATAACAGCTTAAACAAACTAGAATTAATTCAATGAAATTAACATAAACTAACAGGTAGGTAAGCAATGATATATTACTAAATATAAAATGTATGTGTGTGTATGTGCTACAGCTTATATAATAATATAAATGTATGTGGTGTGGAAAAACTTAAACAAAACGCCTAACTGTACGCGACTAAAGTACAGTGCAATACAGATTTAACAGATTTCATAGAAAACATTTGTGTTATAGTTAAGATAATAGAAACAGTAAAAAATAACTAAAATTAAGATAAACATTTTTTGGTGCAACAAAATAAATAATAATTAAATAGTGTTTAAATATAAAGTTTTAAATTTAATTTAATTTTTTTATTTTTGGAAAAGAATTCAATAAGCATAAACAATGAAAAGTTCGAAACTGGGTGTGTGTGTGTTTGTGTCTTTTTTGCCGCTTAACAACACTGGCCTGCAACATTTGGTTTGTGTAACAAAATAAACAAACAACAACAACAACTGCAAGGCTATTAGGCCTTCAAAAAGTAGTTAGAAAATCAAAGAAAAAGTTTTTTTTTATTTCATTAAATGAACCGAACGAAAATTTTAAATTATTTTTTTTTTAGCAATAAATTAAACAAAACGTGAAAAGATTAATTAATTTAATTAAATTTAGGAATTTTTGTTGTACGCCGATTTCCATTTTCACGCCGTCATTGGTCTTTCACACGCCGTAATCCTAGTTGCTCGATTGTCTTTTGACGCTTCATCTGCCATCGCGCTTGATAATAATACAAATTTGTTTGTGTGTGTGTTTGTGTACACTCATTTAACACTAGCAATAAATAATAATTAAATATATGTTGTAACTTAAACGTAAGCAGCTTAAAAATTAGAATAAATTACTACAATGCAGTTGGGAATTTTCAAAATGAAATTATGCTTAAAAATTAATTTGTGTGATTTGCTTTTCAATTTTTCGTTTTTCTCACATACAAACTACGAATTCATTAAATCAAATTATAAAACTAATGAAATCCAATTATCCGCTTTTAACTATAAACTAAGTGATTATTTAACTTAAAATTATAACAGTAACTATATATCAATAATCTCTTAATTGTCTAGCTTGTTTGTTTTGCGATGAATGTATTAATGAGAGGGAGTGAGAGAGAGAGAGATAAAATGAGTTATCATTGAAAGAAATGCTTGTGCTCAGAAAATAACTAACAATGCTGAATTGCTGTTCACAACCATTTGTCTTAAAGGTTACATTTTGTAAACATATTTATTGAATTGAAATATAAAATTTGGCCGCAGAAAGCTGATAATTGCTTGAGCGAGTACAAAAAACGAGAAAGTGAAAGCTCGGAGCTTTCATCGAAAAAACTCTGTGAAAGCTCTATAAGTGAAAGCGCCAGTAAAGAGCTTTTATAATAAAAAACTATAAAAAAATAAAAAATTCTTGCGAGAAATCAGTGAAAAGCAAGAAGCTTTCATTGATTTAAATTTTTAATTCTAATGCATCGAAGCGAAAGTTATAAACGTAAATCGTATTTCCAGCGAAGCTTACACCGCAGTATTTTTTGTCAGTAATATAGCAAGCAATTAAACAGCGATCTAGAAAACTTTCAGCAAAAAGCTCGCTAAGCAATAGTGAAAGCTTTTTCACGTATGTGTGAAAAATAGTCAGTGTTTGCTAAAACAAATCTCAGTATTCACTTAAGCAAGCTCATCAAACAATTATCAACATTTCTTACACAAGTTAGACAAATTTTGTCGGCCAGCACCCGTAAGAAGCAACTCTTACATACAATTCTAAATATCTTTTCTTAAAAATGAAAATTAGCTTTAAATTCATTTTGTTACGCTTAAATTAGTCTCAGTCTTCACAAAGAGATTTCCGAAAAAAATAAAATATAAATTTTATCTCTTTTTGTAGTTTACGGCTTCTTACTCACACGTTAATGTTAATTAGCTACTCTCTATGCGCTTAGTCTATATAGTTTGTCATTTCATATCTTACGTTTATGTCTGCTTGATGCATACATGTGTCTTTTTTTGTTAGTCTCCGCCAAGCAGCAGCCCTCCATGGGAGAGCCAACTGCGCGCTTCTACGCTTTGCAGCCTCTATATGCGCGTCGTACTTGCCACTAAGCGCTCTCCGTCTTTACCACGATCGGCATGGAACCGCCAATACCGCTGTGCATTGGTGATTTACCCGCCAACTCTTCGCTCTTCAACAGCATTGGCAAGTTCATCTTCATGTCGGCGAGTAGTGGCAGCGGTGACTTGGAGGGGCCACCGAGCTCACCACCACCACCGCCAGCTGCGCCACCACGCTGCTGAGTCTCGTAACGCGTGTGTGTGCGCATGTGACGAGTGATCATGTCCCGACGGCACGCGGCGTATGGACACTGTGGACACTTGTACGGCTTCTCGCCGGTGTGTGTGCGCTGATGCGTGGACAGATGATCGGAACGTGAGAAGACTTGACCGCACACTTTGCATGTGTACGGTTTGACACCGGTATGTAGACGCATGTGACGTGTCAGCATGTCGGAGCGTGCGAAGGAGCGCGCACACACCTCGCATGAGTAGGCTTTGGTGATGTCATTGGCAGGATTACGCGATTTGTGACGCGACGCCATATGTTTGGCAAGACGATCGTGCAGCGAGAACATCTGCCCGCAAACGGGACAGACGTAAGCCACATCCGAACCGGGTGGCATCTCCTCAACAACCGGAGAGACGTCGAGATTGTAACGCCATGCAACGGATTCCTTTGTGGTAGGTGATGCTACGTCACCCTTGATCACGGGTACGCCCACTGTGGTTGTGGGCGCATGTGGATGCAATGGATGCATTGGCATTTCGAGTTTGATCATAGCAGCGGCAGCGGCGGCGGCGGCATGTGCAGCAGCTGCGGCTGCAGCGTAGGGCGAAACGGGTGAAGGGGAACTGGCTAGAGGTGCATGATTGGCGCTGTTGTTGCCACTGTTGGCTGTGGTCGATTTCTGTGTGCTTTGGCTTGGCGACATCGAAGCGGCGCTGACAGTAGCCGAAACGGGTTGCTGTGCTGGTGGCAGCATGAGTGTGGTCGCCGGTAGTGGCGATGGTGATTTGTACTTTTTGCCACCCATCAACTCATAGGTGGGTGTGCTGCCACCACTGCGTACCGACAAATCCAAAGGACGCTCTTGTGGGGGTGGCATAATGGCCGGATCTGAGGTGTTGGCCTGTGTAGCCGGAGAAGGGCTGCAACGCGTGTTAGCTGTGGCAGCAGCAGTGATCGACGAATCGCTACGTGGCGGCGAGGGTATTGCGACGGTGACGGCTGGCGGTGGTGAACGTCCCGGACCACCGACTGCAACACGTGCTGTAGCTGTGGAGGTCGGTGGAAACGGTGCCGGATGATCGAGATGAGCAACGGAGTTCGGCAAACTTGTTGGCGAAGTCTCATCCGCAATGGACGAGGCGATCGACGAAGGTGTATGCTGCATTGGTGATGTGTAGAGATCCTGCCGACGGCGAAAGACTTCATTCAAATACTTGGTATGTAGGTAGTAGCCGAAGAGCGGCGATGGTATGGGAAAGTAGCGGTCATAGGGATTATGCATGTGCTCAGTCTTGATGTCGACATGCAGCGGATTGGCGCTGGGTGTCGATGTTGCGGCGGCAGCCGAGGGATGTGACGCACTGGATGGACTATCGTGAGTCGAGACCAATTGCAGTGGGCTCATGCTGATGTGAGGACTATCATTTTCAACTGATAAATCTTCAGACACCGCATCGACATCGGCTTCCATCTCCGCCTCGACGTCAGCCTCATCGCCGCTAACTTCGCTAAAAGAGCGCTTATTACGCATTAACGCTTTCCCACTTTCCAAGTTGCCGCAGTTTTGACGTTTCGTACTCACATTGTTGTTGCTATTGTTGTTGTTCTTATAATTAGCCTCATTCTCGACATCCTCATCGCCGTCCAATGGGTCGCCGTGACTCTGCTTGTGATCGCTCACATTATTGTTGTTGTTGCTGTTATTGTTATTGCTATGGCCGCCGCCATCAGCATGCATGCTGCTATTGCTGTTGTTGTTGTTATTACTATTGTTATTGTTATTGTTGTGATTATGCAATTTATCCAACACGGCCGACAAACGTTTCCGCTTGCGCTGCTTCCACGGCACATTGTTGTTGGCCACGAATGGCTGATTGTTATTCACATGCTCAGCGGCCACCGCCGCGGCAGCCGCTGCGGCAGCAGCCTGCTGTTGTAAACTGAGCGCCAAAGGCAAATGCTGTGGTAACGGATACTGTTGCATGTGTGCCGCAGCAGCGGCAGCGGCGGCAGCGTAAGGTGCATAATGAGGATGTGACTGTGATTGGCGCTGGTGCGGATGCGGATGCCCGTGCTGGTGGCTGTGCTGGTTGTGCTGGTTGTGCTGATGATGGGTGTGATGGCTGTGATGGGTGCCCGCCTGATGCCCCATGGGGTCGGTGCCTTCTGCCATAGTCATCAGGTCGCCGCGTTTTCGGGGAATTTATGTTAATTAAAATGCGCGCACTGTGTCTCGCACGTAAACCTGGTGTCTACACCGCTACGGCAGTGTATGTACTGCTGCTCAAATGTTGTTGTTGGTAATACGGCAAGTCTGTGGCATTTGTTGCACGCGGCGAGATCTGTAAAGAATCGAAGCAAGAAAATGAGTTGTCAGTATGTTGTGGTTAAATGAAAAAATTATTTAAGCTTAAAGTTAGTTAGATTTAAGACTATGCCAGCGCTATATGGACCAAGTAATATACATAAAGTGCAATAGGAATCATTGATGCATCAAAAAAGTCGAAATAATAAAGTTTAGTGCCAGCAGAAATTTTTTTTTCGCTTCATTTTGTGGCAATTTGCTGCGCGTTGACGTTGGCATGCCCCCAAAAGGCCCTCCTGACCCCAAGGGCGCATACACACTTATGCATGTAGCAAGCGAATCAGCGTGTACACCATAAATCCTCTGCGAACATCACTTACTTTTGCTTCAGTTTACGCTGCGTTGAGTCGGCGACAAACTATTTTTTTGCTTGCCACCGCTACCACACACATACGCGCGCTGTGCCATTGTAGTCAAAGTAGCCATTGGATGGTTGGCTGCCTGGTCGCCGGGCTGCCTGCCCCGACTGAC
Organism: Zeugodacus cucurbitae; assembly: GCF_028554725.1. NCBI lineage: Eukaryota > Metazoa > Arthropoda > Insecta > Diptera > Tephritidae > Zeugodacus > Zeugodacus cucurbitae. Next base: position 48,158,910 of record NC_071669.1, read on the forward strand.
TGGCTGGATACTTTATTTTTCCGCAAAGATTTTATGGTGCGCAAATTTATTACACTTGCCTGACCAGCGCCAACACCGCCTGTCACCTCAACCACAACCACAACCAATTGTGTTGGTCCACAGTGCGCTGCGCTGGTGACCGAAGCTTACATTCTGGTTCGAGTTGATTTTGGGCACTCAGCCGTGTGACAATAGTTTGGGCTCTACGCCAAACGCAAGCAACCAAATCAAGCCGGACGATGCTCGGACCCAAATCAATGGACTTGTGGACTTGAGATTTGCTGTGATGCGGCATATTTATCGGCGCTTGTTGTTGCACAGATGAGTGCAACCGATATACCGGCAGGTTGGACAGAAGTAATCAACAAGCACGAAATTTAAGGTGTCTATGGTCGAAAACAGTTACAAAAACTAAACAAAAAATTACAACAACAAGCAGCTAGTAAGGCATAAAATAGCTGCTGCTGCGTGCCATGCCACAAGCCAAGCTGAAGGAGGAGTAGGCGTTTGCGAAATTGCTTGCCCGTTGAAAGATGGTGCAAGTACAGGTGTTGTTGTTGTTGTTGTTTGCGTTTGTGTTAGCCATGACGACGTTTGCTGCAATGCGCTTATCCTTGTGATATATGGATATTGTGTATATTTGTTCAGGCGCCCGCAAGCGCCGCAAGCACCAGCTTGCCACCGAATATTGCTCTAAATAGCATTTGTGGCAACAACGCCCGCAATTGACTTTGCAACACACACATATATATGTATAACATACTCTTATTTGCGCTTGTGTTGCACGATGTGCGCTCACTTGCAACACGGTGCGCCGGTTATGCCTGCTAGCCATTTGGTCCTTGTGCCAAACTTCTTGCCACATTTCTTTGCATTTTTTTTCACTCTCAACGCTTTCATTGCAACTCATGCCAGCTGAAAAGTAAACTCTCTGTGGCTAAAGGTCTACTAACGGTAAACAATTGCTTGAATGCCTCGTGCCACACGAAGGTGAAAGGACATATGGACGTTGAAAGGACCTTGCCGCACTCGTTGCAGGGCTTACCGAAAGCGATGAAGGTGAAATAAAATATTAACAACAACAACAACCACAACAAGGAGTGTAGCAAGTGTTGACAAAAGCAACAACAACAAAAATAACTACAACACGTGCGCCATATGACTGCCCACCAACAAGGCACCGAGTCCATAAGCCACATTGTGTGCGGGTGTTTGTGGGCCATGTGTTGATGTGGCAAATTGTTGACTGCAGCTTTTGTTCTTTCGACCTTTTGTTGCCACACCCGCTTGTGTGCCGTGTGTTGATTGTATTCTGTCGTGTTGTTGATGAGGTTTAATGGACTCGATGAAGTGCACAGGTGTTGCAGCTTCAACTAAGCGGAAAACAAAAAAAGATGAAATTAAAACAACAACAAAATGTTGTATTCGCTAGCTTTCAATGTCTGTATGATTTTTGTTTTCAATTCATTTGTTGTTTGCTGTACAATCGCCAGGATTATCAGTGATAGCGCCAAAGTTTTTTATGAAATTAATGCGGTTGAATGGATAAACTTTGCTTTGAGCGTTTGCGGGAACTTAATATGCTGGCTAATAAAGGAAATGATATCCGCAATGTGATTTGAAGACACAGTATATATAGTAAGTTAGTGGGTGCCTGCGGTAGCAGAGAAATGAATACAACTTATTTGTTTAAAATTTTTAAGCCTCAAAGCACTAAGTCGGTCTTTATTCGTTCTTTAATTCATATTTTTTCTGTTATTTTATAGGTTTTTTTCATAAAAAGTCAACTGTAATCATTCTGCAGCAATTATTTTTCCCTTGCCACCTTTCAACTCCTCTTGATGTCCAGAAATTCACTATCCACCTGGTTCTACTGGTGAATCCACATTGTGTGGCAGCCACAAGCGTGTAAAATTTACGATTTTCAACAAAAACTTTTATTGTGTAACCAAAATATGTGGGACTGCTGTAACATTGCCGCAGCTTTGGTTCGAATAGCCCGCCAGTGTGGCAATTAATGTAGCATGTTAGCAAAAAAGGTATAAAATATTTCTATTCGTGGAACAATTGTTTGGCCAAACAGCAATAATTTGTTCTAAATGCAATTTTCCATTTAAATTTCATGATAAAAGAAACAAACAAGCATTATATAGATGTCTGTTGAGGGTGCCTTAGTTAAAATTATTTTGAACTTTTTAAATGAAACCTTTCGGCAGAGGTAATTTCTTGCAATGGAAACGTTAGTTTTTGCAGAACTTTTAAGTTTAAATAGTTTAAATATGCTTAGAAATATTTTTACGTAACTCGAGTTTATTGGTGATTTTAGTGTTAAACATTAAACTCGAGTTTATTGCCGATTTTAGAGTTTAACATTAAACTCGAGTTTGCTGATAAGAGTTAATCAACTAGGATAACTAATAAACAAGGATTTTGTGTTAAGCCCTCCAGTTTATTGATAATTTAAAAGTTAAGCAGTAATCACCAGTGTTTAAAACACAGTGTTTGAATGAAACTCGAGCTAAATAATTATTTAGTGTTCTGAGCAACATGTACTATTTACAAACACCGAAGTTGTACAAAACACTAGCTCGAGTTTATTCACAAGTTTAGAATTAATTTATAAATACTTTAAATACTACACACAGAGTTTGTATAAAAAATGTCTTTAACTCGTCTTAAACACCTATTTTAAGTTTATGGACAGTTTGATACATAATGAATATAACATAATACTCAGAATTGTTTTCACAACGATAAGAACTTGACTTGATTTTCATAAACACAAAGCCTTAAACACGAGTTTGTGCAAAAACGTGGATCTATAGAAAAGCCTTACCTTACATTTTTTTCTCTAAACAATTTTGCAATCTTTCGTTTATGATGCTCTCTCTTTCGTTCTCTATTCACTATAAAAATATTTTTCTATTATATAGGAAAAAAAATAAAAATTCCATAGCGCCTCATTGGCGACGCTGAACTTCAAAATGTGCAAAATTAACTGCCACAAGCGCAATTATTTTTTATTTCACTTAACTTTTCAGCTATTTTTTATTTTATTTTATTTTTTACATTTTTTTTTTTTAATTTTTTCTATTTAAAACATTTTTTATTGTTTTCACCCCAAACTATTGTGCAGCGTTGACTTGCCGAAAGCGCCAGAAAAGCGTCAAATAAACAACGGTGCAATTAATAATCATAATTAGGGTAATTATAAAACAACGTGCTGACAATCATGCCAAAAACTTTTGCCTTGTGAACGCCCGCGTGGCCGCCAACGAACAAAAAAAAAAACAAAAATAATAAATGAAATGGGTGAAAAAATACAAAAACAACAAACTGCATAAAGGCGCAAATGAAGAACTTTTGCGAAACAATAAATTTCACACTTCGTGCAACAGAAACAAAAACAACAATAAAAATTAAAAAAAAATATTGAAAAATCCAAGCAATTGTAATAAAGTATTTTCTCTCTCATTTATTTGCGCATTGCAAGCTGCATTTTTAATATTTTTTGTTGTTTTTGTTGCACTGCCGCTTGTCCGCCTTCGAGCGTCTCACACCATTTCAATGTCATTAAGGAAGCTCGCCGCGCTTCCGTTTCATTTTTTCTTTGGCGTCTAGTGGCACTTGGCGCTCGCTCGCTCGTGTTTGTTGTTGTTGTTGCTGCAGCAGCTTACAATAAATTACAAGGCTACTTTTACTTTATTTTTGAATATTTTTTTCCAGCACTTTTTTATTGCTCCACATCGCATAATTTTTCATAATTATGTTCGGAAATGTTGCAAGGACCTCGCAAACCGAAAAAAACAACAACAATAACAATATGCATGGAAAAAATGTAGTAGCAACAGCGGATATCAGCGCATCGCGTGATTTTTTACATGCCAACAATGCATGTGTGTGTGTGTCTTGCCGATTCCCTTTTCAATTCTTTTTTGTTTCCTTTTCTGCATTGCTTTTTCTGTGTGGCCATTTTTTTCTGCGCCATAATTTTTTTCCTTCAGCTACTTTATTAACCGGCAATCCAGTGGATGTGGACTGCAGGCGTGTCTGTCTACTTTGCCAAATTGCTCTCAAGCGCACATACATATATAAATTCACATATGTATAAAAACATTTTATATATGTATATCAACATTTCAGCTCACATATGACCGAGTATTTGTCGAGTTAAGTGGATAATGTGTAATGTGTCATAAAGCGTTTACGCTTAAATCTACTTAATTTTCGTCTTGCCTTTGCATGCCTTCACACACACACCCTCATACATGTATACACTCATATATACATACATATGTTTATAAACATGTAAACATTATATGGCCTGTATGTGTTAGCTTTGAGCAAATTGCAAGGCTTTTTTTGTGCAAATTTTATAGGCTTGCTTGGCAGCTGGTGTTTTCGGCGACACTATAATTAAAGAAAATATTAAGAATGCCACTGTCATATTACTGTTGACCCAGGCGCAGTTGTTGCGCGGCTTAAGCTTTTTTATTAAAACGTGCAAAAATTGAAGTTTAAGGCGAGTAAATAGGTAGTGCGCGCATAATTATGGCTAAAATATTATATACATATATATTTATGTATAGAAATATGGTTTTGTAAATAATTGTAATGGCGCTTAATGACAACTTTTGGGTTTAAATAATTATTAGTTTAGGTGTGACCGCAACTTTTTTAATATTTTTTTTTTTTTTTTGATTTTCAAAAATATTCAGCTGACATTGACTTTTATGAGCACGTTATGTATGTATATTAAAAAAATATTCAATATTAAAAGCGTAAATTATAAAAATATACTTTTTTTCAATTTGAAAGAAATTTTAGCCATTTAATTTTATTTTCAAAAAGTGAAATTTAAAATTGAAAAAAATATTTTTGAAGTAAGACATTTTTTTAATTTAATACTGATAAAAATTTTTTTATACATTTTTTCAAAAATAATTTCGAATATTTTTTTTTTTTTTTTGATTTTTCCGCAAACCTGAAAATTTCTATTTTTTTAATTTTTTTAAGCTTTAACTTTGCCTTAATGCAATTAATTTTTTTGCAGAAAATTTTATTTTTGAAGTTTTTATTTTTTAAACAAATATTCAGAGAATATAGCATAATAATATAATAATAATAATAGCATATTACTCATGAATACATAATACTGCTATAAATTTAGGTTTTAAAGAGTTTTCGTAACTAGTAATTTTAGTAAATTCTTAAATGTATTGAAAATATTTTTTTAGAGTCTTTCTTTTTTAATAAAATACATATTTTATAAAATCAAAGAATATTTATTTAAAAACAAATTTCAGATTTTATATTTTTAAAGACGCCGAGTATGATAAAAATAAGAAATTCAATTTTTTTTTCCAATTTCAAAAAAAAAATTTCGAATTTAAAAAAAAAAGTTTAAAAATTTTAATTTTGGATAAAATTTAAAAAAAAAAACCTAAGCACAAGGAATTTGAAAAAATATGTAAGTTTAAGTAGTTGAAATTTTGAGGAATTGGGTAGAGACTTAAAATTTTTATGATTTTTATATTTTTAATTACAAATAAAAAAGAAATATTTTTTTTTTAATTTTTAAATTTCAAAATTTTTTAAATAAAATTTGAGTCTAAAAAGTTCAATAAATCTAATTTAAATTGAAAATCGAGATCATTTTCGTATTAAACATCATTTGCTCAGCTATTTGAGACATAACAAGGAACCAAATCGATATGAGTATGACTGGTGAAGTGTTTGAGCTAATAATATACATATGTAAATATATGAGCAAGCAAACGTAAGTAAATATAATATGCCTAAGTATGTATATATATATACCATAAGTATGTGCGCATGACTGTACGTGTGATATTTAAAGCGATTTCAGTGTTATTTTCAGCATCAAATGTTTAAAAATAATTCCTGACAAATTCACAGCCGCCAAAGAGACAAGAAAACAACAATTTGTATTTGCATACAAGTTCAAGCACACACCGACACAAACACACAACCATTTAAGCGTTTGCAGCGCGTTCTAAAAGCGGCACGGCAGCGCCCTTGAATTGCCCGCCCAAATTTGCACCGATTATAAGCAGCGTAACGGTAGAAAGACAACAAAGCTAACTTGTGCTATTTGCATAAGCAATGTCTGCGAGCAACAACAACAACAATAACTACAACAAAAGACAGCAAAAGACAACAAATACAAGCGAATATTAACACATTTTTGGCTGACCAGCACAAAGGATGAGTCTCGCTAACTGATCAGTTCGGATAAGTATTTGCAAACACACATAACTACACTCGCGTGCAAAAAGCGCATAAGCGCATATCGTATAAATTGTAACGCAAATAAGTGTGCAACATGAAAAAGGAGCTAATAAATTCGACAAATAAACAGTGAGTGCGAGAAATGTGTGACAAAGCAACGGCAACAACAACAGCAATAACAGCAGCAGCAATACAAGATAGCAGCACAACAACAAGAAACAACTCAAGTGCATACCACGGCTGATGGTTCGACTGGTGTTGGTGTTGATGACGTTGTTTGTATTCTTGTTGCTGTTGATGGCGAAATACTCGTGTGGGCGCTGCTGGACAACCAAGCATACATACATATACATATAATACTCAACAAATATCGCTAAAATGCACGATATTTGCCAACAACACAAACAAATTGTTGACATTTTCATTCGCTGCAATGCCAACGGACAGACGAACCGCCTGCTTGCCGGTCAACACTTTGTGTGCGATTGCAGTTTAAAATGCGATTGCAAATATGTTTGTTGATACGTGTGTATGAATGTATGTCGGCCTTCGGTACATAATCGCTAAGCATATTTGCTTGCGGGTCATTTGAGTGACAAAACAGCCTTTACTGTTGCCGATTGTCCAGTGTTGGTTGTACGTTACGCTTTTGCTGCGAGTAGTTGTTGCTGCTGGAGGTGTCTCAAACCGTTGGCTGTGGGCGCACTCTTATCGCAAGTGAATGCATATTTAGTTTTTTATTTTTGAAAGCAAAAAAAAAAATGAAAAAGTCTGCGCATATTTGAAAAAAATTGCAAGTGTTTATCGCCATACATGTTTATAAACATGTAGGGTAATAAATGATTATTGAAAATATGTATATAATACAGTTCAGTGTTAATTAAAACTGCAGAATTACACGTTTTAAGTTTATATTATTCATTAAAAAGATAATAAACAAAAAGTAAAGCAATTTTTTGTACCCTTTTCGAAAAATTATATATACAGCAACATGTTGCTAATAATGTTTCTTCAGCTTTAACTGCGAAATTAGTTGACTATAAAGAATTAAAGTATTTTTCACGAATTTTCAAGTTAGTTAAGCAAAATATATAAAAAAATCTTTAGCAACATTTGTGTCTGAAGTGTTGCAACATGTTGCATATAATGTTGCGAAACATTTTAGAATATTTAAAATGTTTTTTTTTTAATAATAACATATAACTCACTGCTTTCTATTAATTAAGTGACGACAGCTTTGCAACATGTTGCTTAGAGTTGTATACACTACACACAATGTGTCTACGCTACGTTGTTAACTCATTTTACAGTCTTGATTGCTTTTACAATGCACCGTTGAGTAAGCTTGCTAATTTGCATTTATTTTATAAATAAACACACCATATTAATAAAAAAAATATATTAATAAAAAAATATAATGCAATAAATCATTCAATTTATTCACACAGCTCCACAACACTACCCTCCCCATGCTAGCAACAACATAAGATGAACAAATGCAAATTTTTTAAATGTTGCGAAACACAAAGCGGCGCTTTTTATGCGCTTTTATATATAATTTTTTTTTTATTGTTCATATTTTACTGCTGCTCTCAACTGCTGTACAACTTCATCATAATTTTCCTTGCTTGTGCAACATTCTCTTGTTGCGAGTTTTACGCGAAAAATGATGAATGGCTTTATTTTGTCGCAGTCACCGCTACTTTGCATTAAATGTCAATGCGACACAACTGCAACGTGCTTACATACGTGCCACAGGTATATGCCACATCTTAAGAAGCGCGCAATAATGCTACTGTTGCGCACCAAATTTGCAAGGCGGCGAAGTTTTTGAGTGTAGATGCAAACAAATATACATATTTAGCTATTTTTATAATGTATATTGTTGATAAACTCATGCAACACACTTGTTATACCCTTATTTAGTATATTTTATTTTTATTTTTTATTTTTGTTGTTGTTTTTATGCAAATTTGTATCTGATTTATAGTTGTGAATGAATATTGAATGGGAAAAAATTATATAAGATTCTACTTGCCTTCCACTGGCATAGATAGAAATTATTTATTTATTAAAACACCAATAGAGTGTTGCTAATACAAAAAAATTATAAATAAAAATATAGAAAATTAAATATTTTTTTTATAAATGAAATTTATATTTCATTTTTCATACTTCCATTCACGTCGGCTACCATTTGTTTACAAAAATATGCATATATACAATTGCATATATACCTTAAGTGCCAATTACGGAAGTACTTGCAACAACAGCAACAACTTCGCAACCACAACACTGATCCGCACACAATACGCGCCCACTTGATAGCCCATTAAAATGGTGATCCCTCACAAATCCGCGAAGACGCCATCGAGACACTTCAAAATGCCAATCGCGTTGACGAGCGAGCCACAACAAACAACAAGTACAAACAAAGCACGGCAGGCGAGTACAACGAAATATGTATGTATACATATATATAAACATAAATGTTGTGCGATTAGTTGGGTACACATGGAGTAGTGCAAATAGATTTATGACTGCAGGCAACACAGCGCTTAACATACATTGTTGTTGCTTTAAAGACACATAAACACAGAAATATGTTTATATGTGAGTATCATTGTTGTTGTTGTGTTGATAGCGTCGTATAAAATTCAACAAGTCAACGAAGCGCGCAAGGAAAGAAAAGAAAATAAAATAAAAGAAATGCAAAGTAAATATGGTGGTGGCGAAAAAAGCAAAAACAAAAATAAATACTCACTTTTTTTATTAAATCAACACCAAGAAAGAGCAAATGAAGAAGTCAAAGCAGCGCGTTTAAAGACGCACTGTAGCATAACGCAAAATATGGCTAATAAAATATGTGAGCAACCTAGCTGCGCACAACCGCCCTGATAAGTTGAAAGTTAAACAGCAACAACAACAACAATATAACAATCAGCGTTAACTCCTACGCTCATTGCTAATTCAAGTGTTGAACGGCGCGCGCGTTGGCGACGCAAACAGCCAATGAGCGTGCGTGCCGCTCAGCGTTCGCTACACGAATCGTCGTAGTTGTAATGAGCAGCCGAGCGCTGGAGCTAGGCGGCAATAGCAAGCAAAGCACAAACAACACGACGGCATGTTGATTGTAGCTTAACATTTCGAGTGAGTGTGTGTGTGCTTGTGCGCGCTTTGTTGACACGCCCCCACACAGTGGCAACAAACTAGTCGTCGCGTTTTTATTTGTTTGCTCACGCGCGTGCTTTGCTGCTCATTCGCGAGAGCGCGATAGCGGTGCGCTCATGTGTAACAGTAAATTTATGAAAAATTTACAGCAACAGCGAAAGCTAACCAACACAACGGCACTTTGTGTATGATAAATTAACAGCAACAACAAAAGGCATAGGTGCGCGACATTCAGGAGAGCGAAGAGCTTTTTGAAATATTTTTTTTTATTATTTTTGGGTGGCAGAGCTTTTAGATATTTATACAAATATATGACTGAAAATGTTATGTTTATTAGTTCACTACCAGTGTAAGCGCTGGCATTTGTTGTTGTGCGCTTCGCTTCCAATAACCGATCGTTAGTTTGCTGCAGCCAAACAGGCGCACTGTAATTAAAGCTCGAGCGCCGCAATATCATTTAATTGAATTGATTTTTAAGTGCGCTACATATGCATGTATATAAAAACTAAGCGGCGCATTCCATAGAACTCACTTAAATACCTAGAATCATATTTGTTAGCTTTGCTTTTGTTTTTGTCAGCGCGTCGCCACATGTTGACCCTTTGATCTCTCTCACCAAACTTGTCAACGAACCCCCAAGCGTTTATTCGATCCAATGTTCGATCGTTCGTGCGTTCATTGCCTGGTTCATTCATTCATAGCCGCGTTCATTGTACATTCGGACTCATATTATACATTCGGAGCCAATGTGCTAGCCGTTTAACGTTCTATTACATGCAAAGTCTGTATGTAGCGCCTGCGTTTATCGACATTAGCTGGCGTTTGGCGACTTTGTTGCCTTAATTTATTTATTTATTTATTTATTTACAATTCGTCGGTAATATAGTCAGTGCGTATGCGCCATAAAGCTGGTCACAGGGTGGAGTCAATGTAATTGGAAATTTTTTTCTTTGCAGTGTGAACTGGTGAATTAGCAAATCAATAGATATATATGTATATATTAAAGTATGTTTGTATGTACAACGGTTTAACAATTATTGTTAACATTGTTAATAACAGCCAAGTTGGCTAATGGATTTATTTTATTGTTTTGCGATTTTTCATTAATTGAATTGCTGTTGTTTTATGATTTTATTGTTGAGTTGGCAACGTTTTTCTTTTATTACTTTGATTTTTTTTTATTTAATTCGTTTGTCTACCATGAAACTTCTTCGCCTTCAGGCAATAAGCCATGTGTGCGATTGATTGATTGGGTTCAGTCTGGGTTAGGTATTATTTTTTTATAATTTTTTTTAATTTAAAAGCTTTTTGCTAAAATCGTTTGCAACAATGAATGAAAATAATTGAAGGAAACTGTAAAAAAAGGTTAAGGGCTTTACAACATGTCAAACTTGTATACAGTGATATTTATTTGTGTATGATTGTTGTTTATATGTGGCTTATAATAATTTAAGGTCAAAGTGGTGTTATTGAATTATTTGTTTGACGCTTCAGTAGCGCTAGTAGCCTCATTACAAAATATTGATGACGGAAAATAAATTTATTTTTATTTTTAAATTAATTTATAGAATTTTTATAATATTGATACTAAAAAAATGAAGGAAATAATTTGTATAATACATACAAAAATATATATGCAATTTTTTTTGCTGTAAAAATATTTTTTCCTCACATTTGTTATACTTAGGGCTATATAATGTTAGGGTTTTATAATATTAGTAATTAAATTTTTTATAGCTGTTGATTATTATACTATATTGAAACCCAATCTGTTTATAATTATAAAATTTTCCTATTCAATATTATTATGACAATATAGCCCTTGTTTGTCCATAAAAAATAATGTTTTGTGTTAAAGTTCAAATAATTTCCGTTTCAAATATATGATTCTGAGTGCTTGTTGAGGTTTAATAATTACTGAACGTGATATTTCAAAGAAAGCTAATGTATATAGAAATTTTAAATTCTTTAACATTTGTCAAAAAATTTACTTTCTACAATTTTGAAATATTTGGAAAAATACAAAAACAATTAAAAAATACATATGAATTCTATAGATAAATGTAATTTTAAATCGATTTCTAACTTTTACTTATTTTTTTTTAATTATTTTAAAAATTTCCAAAATTATTTTTTCACTGTTTTTTTTCCTTATAAACTTTTCTTCATTTTTTTATAGTTTCAAGACAAAAAAAAATTTTTTAATGTAAAATATTTTTTTTATAATTTTTTTTTTTTAATTTTTTAATTTAATTTACTTTCCACATTTAACGAATTTAAAATAATTATGAATTATATATATATTATCTTATATATTTTTTATTAATAATTTAAATTATTTTTATTTCTATATAAAAACATATTTTATAAATCACAATTTAAGCCATATAGTTCTAAGAAATATATTAAGTGAAAAATCCCCTGCAAAAAAAAGTAGGAAACCCACTTGCTTCCGCATTTACACAGATTAGCACTAGTGCGATTTTCTAAAGCGTTTTTTCCATTTTTTATCAATTACAATGCATTCAGCAATTTAGCATACGAGAAGCGGTGTGACGCACTAAAAGCGCCATAATTTGCCTAACAATTATTGTAAATTAACATATTTACTCTACCCGCTGTTACACTTTAATATAATTTTCCACTATTAGCGCATAGAATCGTGGAAACATTTTTCGCAATAATTTTTTTTTTTTTTTCATAAATGCAAGCCGCCGCGCATTTGCCACAGTAGCTACAATTGCTATCAAATGGCCATAAACATGAGATTTTTATGCGCGACCAACGCGCAGGCGATAAATTCATGAGCATTACTTAAGTATTGTCTAATAGTAATGAATGCGCGTAGAGGGCCACGCTGCGACGGCGGGCGCTAATGCTGAAAAAGCAGGCAATTGCCGTGAAATTAACGCACTGGCGCCGCGCTAATCCTAAGCGCTGCGCTTTAATCAATATTAGCCGGTGTGGCGAGCAGCGCTTATTGCCGCAAGCAGTTCAAGTACTTTGCTAACTATTTTGTTGCAATTGTAGGGCAGCAGTTATGAGAATGTTGCAGCATGCGCGCGCACTTTACACCCTTGCAACTTGCAAGTTGAGCGCGGCATGGCGACCCAGTTGCACGCAAACACCGGCCAGAGCACAAATAAATGCAGTAAAATTAATAAAAGCCACTAGTTGAAGCCATGGGAGCAACGTCTAGCTGCGCCACTACCTCGGCTATGGCCGCCGGCCAGCTGCGCTTGATCCTGCCACGGCTTATTTAATTTAGTCGGTATTGCGCCACCACCAACACCAACCAGATAGTGCATGCTACACCAGTTGCCGTTTGCACTTTGTGCGCGCTGCGTTTGTGGCACGTACACTGGCGGCGCCTGCAACATGCTAATCTCGTCGGCTCGCGCTTAATAACAGCATTGCAATGGTTTAATTTAGCAGAAAACTATCGCTGCCAACACAAAGCGGCTACCGAATAGTGGCAGCAACAACAATAACAAAAATGGCTAGTAAAGTGGCATGAAAATGCTTGAGTGGCAGTAGCTGTGTGGCAAGTGTGGCATCTTGTGCTCCAATTGAATGAATGCCGGCACAGTTGGTCAGTCGGTTGGTTGGTTGGCGTGATCACTACCGTAAGGCCTAGCTAAATGTGCAACAACAACAAGGTCGATATTAAGTGCGGCATTGCAACAGATGACGACAGGATCATTTCGAAGTCGCCTGCGTACGCATGTTGGGGCGCTGTTGCATGCATGTAATAACAATCGTATGCAAACAACAACAATAAGAACAACAGCGATAGCAGTAGCACAACTGTTGCAACAAGCCAGCCAGTAATGGCTGGCACGTTAAATTTTCGCTTGCTAAATTGACTTTGATCACGCAATGCTTTTTGCTACCGGCGGCAAATGCGGTTGTGGCAAGCAAGAAAATGATGCCGTACGGTGTTGGCGGCGACGGTGGCACGTCGCATAGGCCGGCATACAGTACACGCCACCACGCTGCGACGGACCAATTGCAGCACAAAAAACAAAAAAAAATGGTGCCTCACAGTAGTTGCTGTTGTTGTTGTGGTGCAGCGCAATTTGCGAACGGAAGTTGGTTGTGACTCTTGTTGCCCATTTTGGTATATTCGTTTTTATTTCGTTTTTTTCCGCTGTGTGCCTTTTCTTACGCGCTTGCCACTTATTGTTTTTGTTTGTGTTATTGCCTTTGTTGTTGTTGCTGCTGTTGTATCTGTTGACCAAGTTGCAGCCACCGCATTGCAACAGGCCATACGGCTATATTGCGAAAATAATTACAATCGACTGCCGCACACACAAAAAAGTATGCATTGAAATGTATACAACAACAAAAGCAGCAACAACTGGAACATACAAACTACTTGAAAGAAAAAAATACAAAAAACAGTAAATGAGTATAAAAAGTGGCAGCAAGTGGCTGCAGAAAAATGTGCAACATGATTGCAGTTAAAACAGCGGCACCAATAACAACAGCAACAGGAGCAACGCATTTTCGTGTTGCTGCTGCCACTGATCCGCCTCTATGGCAGCAGAGATAAACTGCATTTACAATTGAATTTGGTTGTAATTTCTGCACATATACAGTTCACTTGCCACAAAGGCAACAATGGAGAAAAACAGCAACAACAACAACAACATTAAATAATAAAAAGTGCACAAATAGCGCTCAACAGTAGCAGCAGCAGCGCTGCAGCGGCCACAACTGCAACATGCAGTCAAGTTATTTACAACAACACGCAAAAAGTAGGCGGCGATTGCGTTGCTGCGTCAGTTGCAACAACAATGTCCAACAATAATCAGCAACGTCGTTTGGCGAAAAAAGTTGCAGGAAATTGATATTATATGAAATTATCCACTTGCAAGCTGTTGTTGTTGTGGTGTTATCTGTTTTTTCTTTATTGTTGTATATGTAGTTATTTAAAAAGCTTAACTGTAGTTGGCAGCTAGTGTTACTGAAAAATGCAAGTGTTGCATGGCAAGCGGCAATTGCGGAGTTGTAGTTGAAATAACCACAACAAAGCACTATTTTTTTGTTATTTATTTTTAAGAAATTTTAGATTTAAGAATTTCTATGGTTATGGTTTGGTTTAAATAAAAATTATATGTTTTTCTGTTTTATTTTATTTTATTTTATTTTATTTTATTTTATTTTATTTTATTTTATTTTATTTTATTTTATTTTATTTTATTTTATTTTATTTTATTTTATTTTATTTTATTTTATTTTATTTTATTTTAATTTATTTTATTTTATTTTATTATATTTTTATTTTTATATATTTTTTTAATTCTTTTAATTTATTTATAACTTTATTACTGTATATTATATATTCTCCTTCTTAAAATAATTAAAAATAACGATATCTAAATCTAATCAGTTCTACCACTCAAAATATCTCAGCCTCAAACCTCAAATACTCAGCACAATATTATTTAAATTACAAATTTACCAGCAAACAACAACAACAAATTACCAACTTTGTCTCGAACAACGTGCAACATTAATTAAAAATCTTTATTAATTGCCACAACGATTACAGTTGACGGCAATTTGTGTGCCTAATTGCCGCATTTAGGCAATGTAAAATAAATAAAACCCAAAAGCAACAAAAAAAACCGAAAAATAATGCGAGACATAGGTAGAAAAAAAGAACGAACACACTTTGTTGAGCATTAGCACAGTTTTGTATTTTTTCTCAAATGAATATCAATTTAATCTTTGTTGTTGTTTTTTTTTTTAAATTCGCACATTTTTTGACTTGACTCTAAAATAGTCCCCTCTAAAAACACTGTTTCGCCGCTTACTCACAGCAATATTAAGCAACAGTGCCAGCTTAAGCCTCAGCTAAGCTCCTCATTTTATGCTAATTATATGTCTGGTCTAGCTGTTAGTCGCTCTCAGACATTCGATCACCGATTACCCCGACGTCGTCCACCGTTCGTCGACCGTTGACCGCCACCTACCAACGTACTGTCCGCCTTCCGAAGGCTTTACGCAAGTGCGTTCATTTGCTACTAAAACTCTTTTTTTGTTGCTAACTAAGTTGTTGTTGTGCTTAAGTATATGTATACTAGTGTGTTGTTGTGTCTTTGACTTTCTGGCTGCTGGTGCTTTAGGGCGAATTACTTAAAATGTTAACCTTTGGGGGCTCTGGCAATCATCATTAGGCAAAACGCGTCGAACATTCAAAAAACAACAACAAATGTTTCAAAATATATTTTATTACGCGAGTTGCTTTAGTCACAAATGCGTAGAAGAGTTGCGGTTAAATTTTAATTTTTCGCGTTTTTTTGCTTGCAAGTTGAGCGCTCAGTCCACAAATTTTTAACCTAAGCTGCGCCTTGAGCGTTCAAAATGTGATTTTGGCCTTTCTAATTTTTGCAGCAATTGTTTTTGTTGTAATTTTTGAAAATTTAGCAGCTCTTAATTTATATGTAATTTTTATTTTGTTTTCTCCTTTTAGTTGCTTTAAAGTATATCTGAGTCTCTTTGAGGTCCTCTTCTTATCTTATTGACAAGTACAACATGCACCGTTTGCCGTTGCATTGAACTGTTCGCTTTTAATGAGTCGCAGCATAATTTCTTTTACTTAAATTACGCCGCTGCCACTGCCCATTTGCGTAAATTACGCGTACGCCCCCAATGCTTGCATCCACCAAAGGCAGTCAGGTTGTGAAGCATTTAAAAAGCTGACTGGCTGGCTTATCAAGCGGCACAAATCAACCGCCTCCGTCGTTGGGCAAGAACTTTCTTTCACTGCTTACACAAACGGTATGCATAACCAGGCACATATTCATATATTATTTTATATAACATTAGGGTGGTACTTAAAATTAATAAAATTGTGATTAACAATCAGTTTCGCTCTCTTAATCAAATATATAATAGACGAATAGATTACATATAAGTTTTAGTTTTAGTCTCGATTTATGTTGCAAGTTGGTAAAAATTCAAAAATATTTTTTTGGACCGAAGGGATCGATATATTTTTTAACTTTAATACGAAATTGACATCATTATTGTCGAATTTATCACACACCGTTTATAAAATTATGAGCTCGAATGAAAAATGTTGGATTAATTTGACCTTTGACCCAATTTAATAATTTTTGACTGTTTGCAATTATATACAAAATTGAAAGTTGTTTTTGTTTTCATAAATATATCGATTATAACTGTTAAATTAAAATTTAAAAAAGTTAAAAAAATACAAAAGTTGTATCCCGCATTTAAGACCCACCCTAATGTCGCTATATTTATTTTCAGATATTTATGTGCTAATAATTCATATCTCATGCTTTTCACTGCGCCGCATGACGCCCCCAAACACCCGCTGCCAACGATTTGACTCTTTTGATGTTCACCTTCATTTGCTTTGCAGTCTTCTCTTTCTGCTGCTTCTTCTTCCTACCCAATTATTGTAAATGAAATACTTAAATTTCATTTATTTTCGCATGGGCAAAAGCAGGTGAAATGGCTTGTCTTGCAACGTTTTGATGCAAGCAAAAATTGCAATTTAGATTATGAAATTTTGATAAGTTGTTGTTGTTGCTGTTCGTGCATGTTGTTGCATTTTTGGCAACGTTCGAAAATTGCGAATTCTTGCATTTTGAAATTTAAAAATGAAATGTGCAGCAAAAATAAAAACAAAAACAAAAAAATAATTGTATTAAAGAAATGTTGAATGTGCCACAGCGCAGTGAAAGCGGCAACGGAATATTTTTCATGTAAAAATCCGAAAATGAAAGAATGAAATTTGTTGTTTTGTTTTTGCAACGCACAAACACATGCGGCAGGCAAATGACGCGCCAGCAGCAGCAACACCAACACCGCCAACGCCGCCAACAACTGACACTGGTGGACATGTGCATGAAGAGCAGCACCTACAGCAATACAACAACAACAACTTATGGCTACTTATATGAAAAAAATCACAAGCATGCAAGCGTTTGCTCACATGCAGTTATAGTATGTGTCTGCAGTTGGCAACACTTCACAACCGCGCCGCCGCCGCCGCCGCTTGGCATGTGGAATGCGCCGAAGGGTGATCCTTATCAGCATGTGGTGCCGTGTCGTTTTCATGTTGTTCAAATTGCTATTGCTCTTGTTGTTGTTAGTGTTGTTGTTGTTCTACTTTACAAATTGCTGGCATTACATAAAAGCTCATTTAAGCAAGTGTTGCAAGCAAAAAAAATCGTTGGCGTAGGAAATCAATGTGACAGCGCGCGGTTGTGGTGAAGGGAAATATGTGTGAGGTTGCTTATATGAGTGTGTTTTTGTGAAGGACATCATGTGATGGGCATTATTGTAAATTCAGAATGGCAGAAAATTAACTTTCAAAATTTAAAGAATTAAACACGATGTTTTTTAATATATAATTCATCCAGCCGCGGTAGTCGTGGTTCCACCATTCATTGGAACTGAGAAGTTCTTGCTCGTAAGGAATTCCCTTACTCTGAACCTACATCATTATTCTAATGCTTTTTCCATACATTGACCTCAGCGCCTTCTAGTGAAATAATTTTTTTGGAAGTTTAGTTCCCTTTCTCTATCAATATATATATCAAAAATGAGCCAAATTGAGTCATAAATAAGATTTTACTAAGAATTTGACGCTCGCGCCACCTAGCGGCATAATTTTTCGCTTGCAAATTGCCGTCAAATGCATCGAAAATGGCTTTTATATAACATATAAACCTCTAAAACAGCTAAATAAATATTATTTACTTTAAATACATGCATTTTTAAGCATAAATTCTTTTGCAACACGGAAATCTGAGTATTTCAAGGAAAGCGCGTAAAAAAAGAAATAAAATTTTATTTAAAAAAATTTAAATTTGCTACTTTTGGCAATTGAGCAGTGAAAATATATTGTTGCAACGTGTTATGTACCGCGCAGTTGTCAGCTCCCGCCATCGCGATGCTAATCAAGATGTTGCACTCTGTTTGTCACCGCCACATATTAGCGCGGCAGCAAAACAACAACACTTCCGCGCGGGCCAGTGATCAACGAGTGCGCTGAATATATATATATACGAGACATAACTATATATTTTTGTATATATATATTATAGATATGTAAACACTGTCAGCGCATTGCACTGTCTGCGCTCAGTGATAAGGATCTGCCTTTGGCATGCTGACTATTCCTTGAACTCCTACAAAGACACATATTTGAATATGCCTACAAATATACAGCATTCATATAGCCTTATTGTTGTTGTTTTTGTTGTTATTTAAATGAATTTATGACTGCACAAGTGTGCGCCAGTGCTGCTATTTTGCGGTTTTCCTGTTTATTTAGCGAATGTTGCAAGCGCGCTTAAGCGTCTCAGCTGCCGCGCGCACCACCGCTCTACTGGGATATGCATTTATATATATTTACATATAAGTAGAGTTGCTTGTGCGCGCTGTCCTCCTTTGCGTGTGTGCTTGCGTCCTGCTTTCGACCGCTGTGGCATATTAAATCACTTGACAGACGCACCTTGCGGTCGCGGTGCATTTTCCCACACTCTCACATGCCGCCGCCCATGCGCTGCCGTCCTTGGTATGGTGGCTACTTGTTGCCCGCGTTTATTGTTGTTGTTGTGCACTAACATGCAACCAACAGCGTTTCAAATGCAAAACCGCAAAGCAATAAAATGGAATTTTATTTGCTAAGCGAAATCTTATGTTGCGGCCATAATTTCGCAAAACCCAGACAGCTGCAAGAGCACACAACGCATAGCTCCCGCATTAATTATCGGGTTCGAAGCGTACGCGTTGGCGCGGACCGAGTGTGTGTGTGTGTGTGAGTGTAAACGACAAGCCAGGCAACTGTCAAACAAAGTGGTGGAGTGGGGTCTGTGTGGCAGCTTGCGTACGATTAGAGGGTTTATAGTGGCCACAGCAACAGCAGCAGCAGCAGCAGCGGCGGCCAAGTGACAACTGGTTGGCCGCAAGCAAAGCGAAAGGCAAATAATGTCAACTCAGCTGCAAAACACCCGCATTAAAACAAAAGCCACAAGCCAACGTGCGTCTCGACTGCAATGTGGTGTGCGTTCGTGCAACTTGCACTCAACCAACAAGTGGCAAATTCAAATGCAAGCTGTAACTGTAGACGACGGCAATCAGCAGCTCAGACAACAACAACAGATATATAGTATGTGGCATGCAACAAGGTTATACCTGTCTCGCTGCTGCCGTTGCGGTTGCTGTCACCCCATTCAAATGGCAATAAAATCAATAGTTTCTGACTGAAATCAAGATTTTGCACCGCAACATTGTCTTTAAATAGATTATTAAGCACAACGCTTTAACAGATTTGTTTGTGGCAGCTATGCTGTGGCAGTGTGTCGCCAGTGGAAGACAATAACGCTAATGGTACAAGTGATTTCAATGTCCGCTTTGCGTCTATCAGCGTCGAGTGTATGTGTTCGAGTGAATTTAGCGATTTTTTATTGTTGTTGTATGTATATATATATGTGTGCGTTTTCCCGTCGCTATAATTGTTGTTCTAGCACTTTCGTTATTTTTGCGTAATTTTTGCATTTGCTTGTTTATATACTTATATACATATATGTTATATAGTCATCTATGTACATGGAAATGGTGAAATGGCATTACAAAGTATTTGACCGCAAAATTTGATTTGTTTAAGTGCAAGTTGTCACTCAACCTAAGTGCGTATGCACATATTTACTTACTTATAGCTATGTACATGCATATGTATATACTTGGTACATATATTATATGAGTATATATAGCATTTCCCTAGTCGGTTGTCGACCGCAAAAATCTATTTGAAATTTAAATGAAGTCGCAAATGTTTATTAGCCAGCGGAAGGTAGACATTAAATTGCGAAATGTAAGTGAAAAAAAAAATAAAAACATTTAATTTTTTTTTTTAATAAATTGCGCCTTAAGTACCACAAAAATAAAATAAAATAAAATAAAATAAAATAATATAAAATAAAATAAAATAAAATAAAATAAAATAAAATAAAATAAAATAAAATAAAATAAAATAAAATAAAATAAAATAAAATAAAATAAAATAAAATAAAATAAAATAATATAAAATAAAATAAAATAAAATAAAATAAAATAAAATAAAATAAAATAAAATAAAATAAAATAAAATAAAATAAAATAAAATAAAATAAAATAAAATAAAATAAAATAAAATAAAGTAAAATAAAATAAAATAAAATAAAATAAAATAAATAAAATAAAATAATATAAAATAAAATAAAATAAAATAAAATAAAATAAAATAAAATAAAATAAAATAAAATAAAATAAAATAAAATAAAATAAAAAATAAAATAAACTAAAATATGAGTAGAAATAATATGAAAAAATTAAAAAACTTAAAAACTTTGAATAGAAATTATTTCTGAATAAATATGAATAAAAATATATATTTCTCCAACTAAATAAACAAAAAATAAATTACTTGCCACCTCAAATCCAAATTATTTCAGCCAACACAGAATAGGTGTAAAATTACAAGTCAATTAACACTTGTAGTGATTGGCTGACAAATCAAAACGCACACATAAACATAGACATGGCAACATACAACCACACACAAGCACCACAAAACGAAATACCCTAATGACAAAACCAAGATCAAACAAAATGTTGTGGCGATAAGCAAATTTGGATATGCAAATGCCTGCGTTGCAAATGGGTGCGAAAAAAAAATAAAATATAAAAAATTACAAAAACACCAACACCGCCAGCCATAGCTAAAGCGATAAATAACGAATGCGAAACAGCAAATCACAGCGCCAAATCCCGATTGCATAAATTAAAATGTTTAATTCGCCTAAATGAACTGCCACAAAGCCACAGCGAAAGCAATAAAAATCGCAACAAAGTAAATTATTTTCGGCTACTTGCCGCCAAAAAATGTCATTATCCATAAAGAGCGAACACGAAATGCGGCAACGAGCAACAACAAAAGCCATGCAAACAAGCAGCGTATTGACAGTGCGCGCCTGCGCGCCGAGGCATCTCTGTGTTGCATAGACGTCGCCATAGTAGACGGGCGCTTTGCGCAAAATTAATTAGCATATCAAATACAACATAATTGCGATAATCGCAAGTTAGCTGCCGCAGCGGCAAATTTGGTGAATTCGCTAAATTTGCTTACCGGCGACAGTTGCAGCCGATCAAGCGGTCATTGAGGCAGGCAGCACGCCAGCCAACCTGCCGTACAATCGCCAATTTCGTAGCCTGCCAGTCTGCCGCCTGCCACTGGCTGCAATACTATATTTGTATGTGTGTGTTGATTATGGCTTTGTGAGCCACTTGTTTACGGTCCATTTATAGCGTATTGGCTGGCTGTGGCATGCTGAACTGCCGCTGCCGCTGCCGCTGCGCGCTTGTTGCTGGCCAGCGATGACCGCACGCCGATAATGTACTAGCACAATAAGCGTGCCATTTAAACACAATAATTAATATATAGACAGTTGTTATGAGTTAGTAGCTGTTGGCCAGTGTAGGCCTTAGTAGGGGAAGTGCATAATTTGGTGTTATTGCGCTTTATGGCAAGAGTGTCTTAAGAGTAATTGCCGCAGAACGTTATGCTTTTAAGGTATAAAACAGCAAACGGATATTGTAATTGAATGTTGCAATGTATAAAATTGTTATTGTTATATGATCTATTGCAAAATTTATAATCAGTAGTAGGTTAACAGTGTAAGAATGTTTCCCCTCTATAATCTACATTGCAAGCCCGTAATCCAAATTTTATTCATTTGCATCCTAGAGGTAGGCAACCCTTCATTTTTTTACGGTAAATTATATTCTCCATGACTTAAGCAACTTTATATGAAGAAATAATTTTAATAATGCTATGTATATTTGATTTTGATTGCTAAGTTGGTCCTGTTTCCATTATCCAGTAAATATCATCCTAAATGTAGGCAACACATAATTTTTGTTCGGTAAATTAACAGTTATCCGTGTATTATTTAACTGTATATGTTCAAAATATTTGTAGAATTCCTTGTTTCTTCGCTGTATTTTCTTTCGTTCGCTTCTATATTTCTGTTTTTACCCGATATATATCCAATCTCTTCCTAAATGTAGGCAATACTCAATTTTTTTGTCTTAAAAGGCGCAGATAGATAAACTCTCTGTTGCGTTCACCGAAAACCTATTTATTTTATCTATCCCTCACTGATTAACTCTCTTTGTTATGTTCTTCAAACCGTATATATTTTCTGAGTATTATTTTAATTTAATTAAAATTAGTCTATAATTAGACGCATATTTGCATGTAGCCTAAATGTATGCTTCACATTCCAGTGAGCAGGATTAGTATAATAAGAAACGTAATCCTTTTTAAAGGTCTCAAACTGTTATGAGATTTTTCTTTTCGAGTTTTTTCACTAACGTCCTAATTTATTTCTTAGACCCCCCATCGAGCTTTAACTCACTCACCCATTAATATTTCGTCATTACATATGTACCAGAGTCCAACATTTCTGCCAAGGTTGCAGTAACGCATATAAACAGATCGTGAAATTCAATACCACATTTACAGTTATTTAAAATCGATTCACAAAAATTTCATAATTGCCAACAGAGCGCCGCCTTATTAATAAATCTACTTCTCGCTGCAGCGTCATCATTCAAATGTATCAATCAAAGCAGGCAAATCATTAATAAAATGAAGCGTTGCAGTCGGCAAAAGCCAGCGCTATGTGGCGCCACCAACAAAAAACCGTCACATCAGCATAAGCGCCGCTTTAATGAGGGCATTTGCACGCAGTGTTGTTGCTTATACTCTGCGCGCCTGTTGACGCCAAAGTGAAATGTAAATTGTCTGCACACAAGAACGAAAAAAAAATTGCGACAACAAAAACAGCAATTAAACGTTGTACTTACAATTTAATTTATGTGTGAATGAAAATTGTAATGTTTTTGGCGACTGGTTGTTGTTGCTATTGTTCGTGTTGTTATGGGGTTGTTTGCTGTTGGTTGGTGTTTCTGGTGACGCTGTTAAAAAGTAAGTAAACTACTCATGTTCACGTTGCTGCTGTTATTGTTGCCGCAGGGCTAAGCAACTGTCAACTGTCAGACGTCAGCAGTTTTGGTGTTGTTGTTTGTTAAATTTGTTGTTACGCGTCAGTGGCAAGTAAAAACATTTAAATAAAATAATTTTATTAACAAAAGTGAGGAAAAAAAGAGGAAGCGGGCGCAAGGAGCTTTAGCGCTGTGCTACTTAAAAATGTAACATTAATGAAATTAAGTCTCAAAAAAAAAAGCTAAACTGAGTACGTACATATAAAAAAAGTAAATTCAAGAAATAATTTGTTAAACAACAAAAAGTTGTTGTTCACTTTTTTAAATGTGTGTGTTTGTCTCTTGCATGCTCCAAAGTTGTTAAATGTTGTTGTCAAGTTGTTGCGCCGAAGTTGGTATTGCTATTGTTTTTATGTGTTCACATTGTATTCTTTTTGTTGTTGTTGCTGCCAGTCAAATTACACACATTTGACCTTAATCGCTGCTCGCTACTTTGTCGACACTAAACATTTTTATTAGCAGCGTTGCTATTTCACTTTTATTTAATTTTTATTTTTTATTTTTTTTTTTTTGTCTGTGGTGAGAAGGCTTTGAAACGCAAAACAGCAAAAGTGCTGAACAAAAAATAAAAAAAAAGTTTAAAATTGCTTAAACGCACTTTAACACCAAAAATGGTGAAATTAAAGTCATGCGAGTATTTTTTTAATTTTTTTTTAATGTTCAAAATTTTTTTTATATTTTATAATGTTTGTAGTATTTTTTTTAATGTACTTGGGAACTCGATGACAAATTATTATTCACATCCAGAAAGTATATGGCCAAAATATTACATTTGAGTTATGCGTAAGTGGAGTATAAGCTAATCTTAACCTCAAATATTCCTATTAAACACGCCTAAAGTCTTATGTAAGTATAGAAATCTATTAATTTGTTAAACAGCTATTTGTTTTAGAAGTCATATAAAATATATTTGATATTTAATTAATTATAATTTTTAATTATGAGCATCACAGCAATTAATTAACACCAATTGCAAACAAAACACGCTAATTACAATTTTTACCTAAATCATTAATAATTTGTTAATTTTAGATGCTTAAATTATGATTGAAAATATTTTTTATAAACACCCTCTTGATGTTTGCACTTTCAACGAATATGTAAATTGAAGTTTTAAATAAGTTTTAACGAGTTAAACTTAACAACAGCAGTAGTATCATAAATAAATTATGAAACCATCAATAAGATCGCATAATTAACATTTTAAGTGAAATATGTTTAATATGTTTAATAAATATTCATGTGATATTTATTATTATTGATGATAAGAAGGTTCAATATTTATTATAATGCATACTCAAGTTTAAAATTGGCTTGAAGCCACAAATCCAGTTTTGACAATTTTCGCCTAAAACCTTAACAAACTATGAGATAATTAATTATAGCTAACTATAAAAATATTTAAAATAAATTATAGTCACATTGGAAAATCACATGCGATAATCAGTCAAAGTTGAAAGCAAACAAGATGTTTGTAATGAAAATTAACGCACCTAAATTGTAGCTTAACTTCAAGATGACGTTTTAAAATATACGTTTCCATACAGAAAAGTCAAATTGTCTACAAATAAAAACCAAATTTCGATGCTCTCAACATATACAGCTAACTGAGCGCGCTATAATAAAGAGCGCACTGGCGATTGTGAGAGAGAGAGACAGAGAGTGAGGGAGAGAGAGCGCGAAAGAGACAGCTAGCGTGTAGGAGTGCAGCGCGCGAGAGGCTGCCACAACAGCGTTGCATGGAAAATTAGAAACTGTCACAAGCAATCAATCTCGTTTGCGATTGTCTGAAGTCATCAAAATCAATGCGACAAAATGTCAAGTGCTTTAAAGTATACATATTTGCAGTAAGCAACATAAAATGGCAAAAAATAATGCTAAAATATATACATTGAGTGCTATAGTTATCTATTTATATGTACAACATATCGTCGCATTACTACACCGCAACGCGGTTCGATCATAACAGCGACTAGTTGTTGTTTGACAAAACTGGCAATCTGTCCAAAACATTGTGGCAGCAGCGTATTTTTCAATGGCAAGTCATGTCAACAGTGCAACTTTTTCAATGTGAATGCATTTTGTTGATTTTATTTCAACTTTTTCAATGTGCGCGTTGCAAGCGCGCAACTGTAAGGTCAAGCGGCAAATATGCCAATTCCAGCACATATGACTACATTTATAGTTGGGTCGTTGTAGATAAGATGCACTAGGTGCATGGTGTTCCGAGCGCTACGGATGACAGCTACTTGCCACAATTCCATAAATTCATGATTTTTCGATAGCTGCATTTAGCGCGGCAATTTGTTGTTGACTACAATGCGCCGCTCGCGAACACCGATAGTCACAAGTGATTTTCACAGTTTTTTGCAGTTTTGCAAATATTTGCAATTAGTTGAAAATTAAACAGTAAAATTTTGATGTCACTAATCTGTGCATAGCATCAACGAGTATAGAAGCAGTGCTGAGCAAAAACAAAACACATGCCTGCCGCTTATGGCATGCCATGAGTTACAAACATGTAAAAATCGACATGCCACAACAGCAACGGCGCGCGCTACACACACCAGAGCTACTGGGTGTGTGTGTGTGAGTGCTTGAAAATGACATAGTCAGCGATTAGAATCAACTGTCCAAACGAGGAAAGGTGCGTCGCAGCGTTAATAGCAGCAAAAGCAACGTGGCGGCGGGCGGACAGCATAGAAAAGTGGCAGCAGTTGAGCGCTGCAAGCCCATGTTGTACGCCTGTATTTGGTGTGGACTATGGAATTTTTCGCCTTTTCGCAGCACAGCGCAATTTGATTGTTGCATTCGTCGAGACGAGGCAAAACAATCAGTGAAGCGTTGATGCGCTTACCTGTCGCCGGTTGGCCTCGCCTGCTCCTACTTGGCAGCAGTCTAAGCAGGAGGTTATAGCGATGCTGTTTGTTTGCAGTTATTTAAACTTTTATTTACAACAGCAGCACTACTTGGTCAAGCGTCGCGACGCGCTGTGACGCGAGTGTTATGAGCTGTCACAGTGACAAGCGCTCACTGCACTTGTTCGCACTGAAAACATATGTTGTGTGCGGAGAGTCTCTAGCTGCTAGCTGCTTGATTGTCAGCGTAAAGTGGAAGAAAGATTTATGAAGCCCGACGCATTTATGGTCATGACATTGCCTGCCAGGTAGTGCGTAAGCAGCGCGATTAACTGCCAAAGCTTAGACAAACAACTCTGTGTATGTGCTGATAACGCGCGCAGTGGCAGCGGTGTTAGTGGCATGCGTGCGCGCATATTTGGCACGCAGCTGAGTGATGCCGGAAAATAGACGCGTTGCATATTACACAAATTTGTGTGTGAGACGAATGAGCACGCGCGCGCACACATGCGGGCGACGCGTCAAAATTGGGCGCGTCATTTATGATAAAGCCAACGATGCGCGCAACGTGCTAATAAGTCGAAGTGCGCTTAAAATATTTTAATGATGGAGGTGTTCGCGTTGCCTTATCGCTGCTACGGTACACATTAATCGCGCGTTTGTTACACTTTAGGCCGGCGTAGTAGGTTGTTTGGCATGCGTCAGCCATTTTTGGCAAGCGCGCATGGAATTTGCCAAGAGTTGCCTTTTAAAGTGTGGTTTTTTGTATTTGTGGGTAGACTGTGCGCTGATTAAAATTATATTATACAAATATTTCTAAGTTAGCAATTTTAGTTTACTTACCACAATTATTTGCAGTTTGCTTAAATTTGTGCTGCTTACAGCATTTTCAGCACGCGCTGCGTTGGCTGCAAGTAGAGGAGAAAAATAAATAAGTTAGTAATTGCAAGAGTCAGTTTATTAATATAAAAGAAGTGGAGTATATAAAGTAAATTATGGTCGGTGCAGTGATTTATGTAGTATTTAAGTATTTTTTTTTAGTTAAAATTTGTTTTGTTGATTTTTCTTATTATTGTAGTATGCGCCAAAATGTAGGCAAAACTTGTTACTAAGGATTTTATTATAAAGACAATATACTGAGTGAGAAGTATGCACTATATATAATGAGATGAGAGCGCTGAATATGTAAAAAATATAAAATAATTTGTTTTTGGCAAAACAAAAAAAAAACTGAATTCATCAGCCAAAATGTAGGCAACACTCTTTGTCATAATAATTGATATGGATCATTTATACTGCTTAAAGTTATTTACTTTAGTATGAGGTGAGAGCTCTTTAGCTATGTCTATTAGCTCGTTATTTAAATTAGCATTTAGTTTAAAGCAACTATTGGCAAATAAAAGTACTAAAAATCACTCAAGAGTCTTTACAAACTCTGTATACACGAACATGCTTAAAATAATCCCAAAATCTGTTGCTCCACACATTTCTAAGAAAACTAAAAAAAAAAAAAATATTGGCGTTTAACAAACAATTTAAGAAAATCACAAAATAAACCAAGCAAAATCTACTCGTGTGGGCATTGCACGCGAGCGCAAGTCATTAATCATTAGCGCTAAACGCTTTAATTTTCTTAATTAGCTAACAAACGAACGAACAAGCGAAATACAAATGCTTTTTTTGGAGCGCTGATCTGCATAGGCCAACCAGCGCGCTGAAGAATGTAAGCCAAAAGAGGCGTAAAATACGCATGAAAAGCAAGAAAGCAAAAACCAAAATACAAATTGGTAGAAATGGGCTGAACGCTGGTGTTAGAAAGACACATACATATGTAGTAGAGCGGCAGGCATTAGTGTGGGTGTGCATTAGCATAGCGAAAAGCAACAAGCGAGTATGCACGCCTACAACGCCCCGCAGCAATGAGCGCTTACAAATAGCTCCAAAGTTTTAATAAAAAATATGAAAATCTATGTTCAAATTAGTTTGAGTGTTTCCCCAACAGCTTGTTGCATGTTAGCCGCCGAAAAAAAAAACAACAAAACAAAAAACACGCACATGTAGACACGCCCACCAAAATTGTTTGCCGCTTAGCGCTATACACCAGTAACCAACCAACAAACGCTAATTAGAAATTAGAAATATTAATGAATGCCTGAAAGAGCGTGTGTGCAACGTGTTTGTTTGTGTTTGTGCAACTCGATATTTTGAGGGTGGCAGCATTGAATTTCTTACAGCTATTTCAGAATATACGAAACAACGCGCTTGAGCGAAAGACTTAAGAAACAAACGCGTTGCTGAGCATGTGTTTGTATGTAAAAATAAAAAAAAAAATATTGAATAAACATTTTAAATAAAAAAGTTTCATAAATTAAAAAAATACTAATAATATTGAATGAAAACTTATATATATTTTATCAACAAATAAATGATACTCATGAAAAATATTGTAATTATTAAATTTTCACATTTTGAATTTTATCTAATTATAAAGACAGCGTAATATAGGCTCAAATCGCTGAAAAATATTTATATTATACATTGCAAGCTCTGACATTCTCTGAACACATTAGAAGTCTCAATAAAAATATTCAAAAACATTAAGTTCAGCTCGAATATGTGAAAAATATAAAAAAAAGAAGATTTAAAAAAGTAAGAAAATATATTAAAAAGCAACTCAACTCTATATAAATAAAATTAATTGCCAATTCAATTTCATACAACAGACAACGCGACCTGCCTGACCTCGCCTAATTTGTCACAACAATGGCATCGTTCAAAGTTTTTTACGTCAACAACAATGCAGCGCATTTAATGTAGAGCTTAAAAGCAGGGAAATTATAAAAAATAATTATTATTATTTTATTTAACTTAAAGTAGACACAAATTTTAGGATTTTTTATGATCCTAAAATTATGTAGGCTTTTGCTTGGACTACACTTTAGAGAAATTTGTGTAGGCCTAGTAGAGCTTTCGTTATTTAAATAGTAAAAGTTTATGTAAACCAACAAGCTAATGAAAAATGGTAATAAAAAATTATAAAATTTCAAAATTATGTCGAAATGTCCAAGCTGGTTTTGTACGGTTAAAAAGTGAGTGCCACAAATTATAAGCACATTAATACATATATTGTTGTACTATATCTCAAGTAAGTACTCACTCATAATAATTTTGTTTCCCTCATTTCTATTTCACTTAATTACACGCGTGTGTGTTCTCATTTTCAAGTTTCATTTTCAATAAAAAAAATGTGAAGAAAAATTGTAGCAATTGTCACACTCAAAAAAAGTGGCTGAAATCGAAAGCCATTTTTGGTAGCTTGGCGTCAAATGTTTTTAAAGGCAATAAAAGCTGTATGCGGCTGTTTATTAAATATAGTACATATATATGTACATACATATGTCTGATACTAGAAATTAGGCGCACAAAAACTTAGTTTCCTTACAACCAATTTAAGTGATTTATTAAAGGTGTGAAAAAAGTGGCAACTGCTCGCCATATTTGTTAGTGTTGCTACTACTTTTGAGCTCATTAAATAAAGTACACAAACAGCAATAACAAATATAATTGTAGCATAATGTCGATTGAAACTACACTGTGACATTTGCGTGACATTTCGTGCCATTTAAGGTGCGAGCGAATTAAGATGAAGGCGAAGTGAAAAAAGTTGAAGAAAAAAATTAAAAAAAAAAAAATTATATCCTAAAACTTCATAAACAGAAAAAGCGAATAAAAAATATTAAGTAAATATTAAAAAAATAAAAAAAATATATAAATAAAATATTAATGAACAAATTAAAAAATAATAATAAACATTAAATAAATATTTAAAAAAAAATATATAAAAAATATAAAGGATTTAAAAAAATAAAATGCAGAAATAATAAAAAATATGAAAAAAAATTACTTTAATATTAAAAAAAAATTAAAAAAATATTTAAATTATATAAAAAAAAATATTTAAAAAAAATTTATAAAAAATATAAAGGATTTAAAAAAATAAAATGCAGAAATAATAAAAAATATGAAAAAAATTACTTTAATATTAAAAAATTTGAAAAATATTTTAATTAAATAAATTAAAAAAATGTCAGTTCATTTAATTACCGTGCCACAAAGACATATATGTACATTTAAATAAATAAATAAATAATTTAAATTAAATTCTAATGATCAGCGCATGCAATAATTCATCGCATCAAAAGCATTTGCTACTCAAATATTCTCATAGGCACACATTCATACAATTTTCTACATATACACATACATACATATAGGCATACAGTCATCTAAGAAGCTTATGTATGTGCCGTGACATTTGCACAGATGACTGCGCTTAATTTGCACTTTGGCTAATAAATTCATTTTAATGATTCTAATGGCACAGTTTGCATTTCATTAGTTATAAATCAGCGGTTAACACAAATAAGTGCGCGGCGAGCACCGGGTAGCGCTTAGTTGCAGATACTTCACATATGTGTGACTGTGTGTGGCGCGAATCCACACAACCGATTGTGGTTGGCAAACAGTAGAGACACTGTCAAGTGTTTTAATTATAAGCAACAACAACAAAAAAAAAAAAAAAAAAAAATTACAAAAAAAATAAAAAATTAAAAATAATAACAACAACAAAAAAAATATACAAAAAATTAAACAACAACAAAAACAACAACAAACCGAATACTACACTCCCACTCCAACATATAACATTCCGCGCTTCTTTCCTTCCTCTCTCCCTCCTTCAACACTTTCGCTTGCACAATCATTACCACAGCATCGTTTATCATTCACAACCCGCGCTCCGCATCATTTGCAAAACTCATCACTGTTGACTTACGACTTTTTAATGACAATAAGCGTTGACAGTGTCAAGCACTGCTGACAGACAGCACGACTAAACGCTGCAATTGTCATTTGTTTATTGCAATACGATCGCATGTGACAGGGCGCCTGTGTTCGTGCCACAACCATTTTTGGTCAAGCCGGTAATTTGCGGTTTGCCATTTGTTTAAATTTATTTCGCAATAATATTCAACTTAGCTACATTTTCGTTCACTATTATTCTGCAAATGGCATGCATTTATGCAAATTATTGCATCTCGTTGCAGGTGAGCAGATGCTGCCTCAGTGCATCATTAGCGCTGCGACAAAAATGGTAAATTAATGCAAACAAACAATTAACAGTTGACATTTGTTAAATATTATTGCCACTGTTTGCTTAAATTTGCTTACATTATGCATTACTCATTTTGTTGAATAGTTGGTGTGGTTGTTGTTGTTGCGGATTTTTCTATTTTTTTTTGTTGTTATTGTTTTCTTTGATAATATGCAAATTTAGTTAGCTTAACTATGGACCGTAACAGCTGTTGTACGATCGTAGGTGAGTCAGGACTAATATACTAGAGATAGGTGCCATGGCGTATACGCAACATTTTGAAAACAAAAAATTAGTTTTATATAAATATATTTTTTATTAAATAAAATTTCTAAATAGCGCCAGACTTAGGATGACAAATTTGTATTAAGAATGTGATATGTTTTTTATAAAATTATTGAAATAAAAATTTATTCTAAAAATATATAAATATGGCAACTCTACATCAAAATATTTTTGATTTTCCAAAAATTATACATACGTTAGTAACAGAGACCATTCATTATTTATAACCAATTAACTTTTTTAATGATTTTTTTCATGAAGGTGGTAACTCTATTTAATAATTTTTTCGAATTAGAATTATTAGAATAAGTGTTTTCGAAAGTTATTTTATACTAATGCAATTTTCTATTATTTTTTTTTAATTACAACCAGAAAAAATATTTTTTTGTTAACAGACAAATTTTTTTTTTTATATTTATCTTTTATTTTTTAACATCACAACTCTTTTACTACACATTTGCTACTTAGCAATTCATAGCTATTTTCTTAAATAATTAATTTTTATTTTTCACCACAATTCTCGAGAATTTATTTAATTTTTAATTTCTTTTTTGATGTGGCAACCCACTTAACTTAGCCGACAAATCGCTTGTCGCCCGCCAATACGATCACCTGGCTTGTTGTCGTAATTATAATGTCGAACATTGATTTGAACGCTTTGGCTGGAGAATGTGGCAAACACGCAAACGTGCCACATGCCACATACACACACACAACAACAACAATAACAAAAAAGCGTGTAACAATCTCCAACTAACAAATGTACATGTGTAAACAAAGTAACAAAAATAGCAACAACCACTAAAGCATATTTTAAAAGCACTTACATGCCACAAAAAAAGTTGAATGTTGCAGTGTTAAAATAACTGCATTGCAACAACTTGTGTTGCATTATCTCTGACAACGGCGACATTATAGCAACAACAACTAACAAAAACACAAGTGACAATGCCGAGTGCCAAAAGTACAAAATACATGCAACAATAACAACAAGCGCTTGCATGCCGGTATTTGCATGCCACACTTGCAACAACACCACAACTAAGGCGGGAAACAACAATTTCGCAAATGACCGACAAACTAACTGACCACACGACTAAACGTCTCTGCCAGGCAACTTGCTTTATTAGCCTTTTCCGCTATTATGGAGCTGATGCGGGAGGCTGCATGCCCGGCAAATGGCTGTGCTGATTGCCACACTACGAAGCACAGCTATGTTGCCATTTACGTGTGTGCGTGTGTTTGCTTGTTCGTTTGGTGTGTCAAGCATGGCTTTGCGTATGTACAGCTACATAAATGCTTTGGCTTTGGCGAGCGGCGACCACACTGCGTGCCACACAAACACAAACGGACAACTTGCCACAGACTGCAGACTGCCTCCTACAAGCACCACCACGCCAATCGCACGGTCACTTAGCAATAACTGTAGCTGCATGTGGCACAAACATTCGCACCGCATTGGCAACGAAACGGCATTGCATTGCATTGCACTTGCGGCTGCCACCTGTTGCCAATTATTTGTGCATTACACATTTGTTGCCACAAAGCCAAAAGCACCAGCCAGCATTGGCTGTCTGACGGACTAACTGTCTATCTAGCTGTTAAGCTGTACGTACAACACATATTTGTGGCCGGGCAGCATGGCACTCAACTCGCATGTGAACTAACATTTGTGGCAATTTGGTTGTCCGTTCGTTTGCGCCTTGGTGTGCGTTTGTGGCAGGAAGAGGAAATATGCCGGCACTTTCGGATTGTTTGCTGCCGCCAGAAGCGCTGCGTGCGGGTGACGCGGCAACAGTCGCATAATTTGTTGTTGCCACAAATGAAGTGGCAACTTTATTGACTACCTCGCAGCTAAATTGGCTAAAGTAGAGGCTAACTCATGGCGGAAGCTGCAATGCGGTAGGCTGTGCGCGCCCAGCTGCAAATATACGCGCTGCTAAAGTGACTTAGCCAAACTTAAATTTAAAATATAACTAGAATTTAGCGTCAAGCGGCAAATTAATTTGAAAAGCACAATTGTTAAATGTTCAATATCGATTCGTTGCTGCGATTAGCTATGCAGCGGCCAAAGTGCGAATTAATTTGCCAACTCATAGCCAGTGATACGGGCGTCAATGCCTATGGGATACCGCCGTTCACTTCATGCAACAACAACATAGCAAAATAGTATGAAAGCGATAAAGTGGTTAAAATAAACAACAACAACAACAAGAAAACGCACGCAAAAATTGTTAACCTTAAGCTTTGAACGCAGCTGCAGTGCCAATAAGCCGCCAATTTAGTCAGCTTAGCCAGCCAGCGAACGCCGCGCCGCCACCGCAGCAGTGCATACGAGTAATTTGGTATGCTGTTGCAACCGCGCTGTTAAGAAAAACACTAAAATAAATAAAGAATTCAAGTAAAAATACCTTACTTGTATATGTTGCATGAACATATCAATATGCATCAATACCGCGCGCGGACCACAACAGTTGCGCGCTGGCTATGAGGTATTGGTGTATGGAGCGCTAAGCTAAAAAATAAAAAAAGCAACAACAAATTCAAAACATGCAATAAGACAAAATTATTGTGATACATTTTTTGACTTGCAAGTCACATGCCGCGCATACAGAGCAACAAACGAGTAAACGCGCCAACATATGTATGCGCATGCCACCAACAGTTGCGCGCGCATAGCCGACGCACACCCGCAGACTGCGGCCAGTAAATGTAGCCTGGAGTTGCCGCGCAATTGTTGTTGTATAAACTTTTGTGGCGGCCTTAAGACACAATTTAATAAATTTAATGTGCAACGCGCATGCCAATCAAAACAATAACAACAATAACAAAACTACTAGCAAATAACAAGAACACAAGCTGCCAAGTAAATAACATAAACTGCCAGTAAGCGGCGCAAAATCATAGTAGCCGCTGTCGAATCGCGCGCGCGTTGTTCTGTGAAGTAAGCAGAGCGCGCAGGTGTTGGCGGCACATACATGCATGCACACAAGAGTTTTGCACTTGCGTTTGTATGGCGCTGCAATAATATTCCCAAGCCGCAGATACATGCCCAACGGCCTCAAATCGGCCTGCACGTGTACCAGCTGAACGACCTTAAGAAAAATGCGCTTGCGCATGCGCAAGTGTGCAAATTAGCGCAACGAATGCGGGAGTTGTGAGCGCTTATTGACCAACAGGTAACAAGTAACTACAGCAGCAGCAGGGCGGTGAACTATCGACAATTGTAGCGCGCCGGCCGGAAAGGCCATTGTTTGTTGTTGGGTTATTTGATAAACTATATAGACTTATAGACATGTGTGTATGAATTTATAGAACGCGATTGTAAAGTGACTGCCATGATCGACAACCAGTGTGTGGGGCTTGTAAGCCAATGTAAGCCACAGTGCAATTGTCAATTGATTTTGTTTTAGCAAGGCATATTGCCAGATTAGCTGAAACTAAATTAAATTTTGGCTGCAATATCGCGCTTGTGTCATGCAATTTAAGCGATTTAGATATTTCGTGCTACAATAAAAAAAAACCGTTTTTAGAGACTTATTGTCAATTATTTTTCTATATTTTAGCCCAACAAAGCCAACAGCTGGCAAATTTAATTGCATTTAACCTCTTTCTTTGCGCTCATAATCAATTCAAAAAACTACTCTGCAATCTAAATTCAAAATTTTCTTCAGACATGCATACGCGTTGCATGCCACAAATGGCTAGCGCGCGTTGCTCATATGATAACCTATGACTTACACACCAGCAAAGCATACAATTTATGCACGCTTAAATATAGTAGGCACTTGATAAACTGTGACCTCAGCGCACTTACATGCGCGTATGCATTTGCATAAGTGAGTGCGTGCGCGCCGCTTTACAAGTGTGCGTGCGCCTGTGTGCCGCGCGGCTTATCAGTGGCGCGCAATTGCGTGTCGCGCACCCACAATACACCAAGCAGCGCAAAGCACTTATGGCAGCGCTACATGTAAATTGAGTAATATTTATATGCGCCACTCTGCGCAAGCCTTTCGAAAGGCGCGCTCTTATCAGCGTCTTGCGTGTAGAGGCGGTAATTGTGTTGTGTGAGAAACTATGCTATACTTGTTATGCTTTTTGTTGTTCACTTTACTTACACGCGCATGTTGTTCGTTTTTTCTATATTTTTTTATATTTTTTTGTTCTCCCATTTTATATTAATACTGCTGTTACTTTAATAGCTGCTACTTTCGATTATTCTAATGAGGCGTACGCGCACGGCCTTCTAGTTGTTCTGCCGGTGCCGCTTATGTGTTGCTTGGAAAACGCCTACTCATTTTTGTTGCGAGCGCACACAATCCATTGCGGTTGGCTGGTGTGCTTTATGCTTTGGCCAGTCGCACATGATTAGCTAGTTTTTGGTGTGCGTTTTTTATGCGCGCCGCGCTGTTGCCTTTCACATGTGTTTTATGCTTCGTTTTTTTTCATGTTATTTATTTCTTTGTGAATTAATGTTGCTGCGGTTTTCCGTTGCGCGACGTTGAAAATTTATGGGAAACCTGCTAAAGAAGCGAAAACAGCTAGAGAAAAAAATGTGTAAAGTTGTATATGAGTATGCGGCTTTCGGAGTTGTGCTGCGGATTGCGCGTTGGTTCCCACCCTCAATTTTATTGGTTTTCTTTTCTATAAATATGAGGCGCTGCATAAATTTAAGTTTAAGATATTTAGTAGTAAAGTAATATTTTTGAATTTCTGAATATATTATTTTATTTTCAATTTTTTTTTAATCCCTCCCTCTTAGTCCTCCACCGCGTTCCTTCATACCTCTAAAAGTGCAACCGCGTCATTTAACTCCAATTAGACGCCTACTGCAGCA
Source organism: Zeugodacus cucurbitae (assembly GCF_028554725.1). Taxonomy (NCBI): domain Eukaryota; kingdom Metazoa; phylum Arthropoda; class Insecta; order Diptera; family Tephritidae; genus Zeugodacus; species Zeugodacus cucurbitae. The sequence goes on from NC_071669.1 coordinate 48,195,562, forward strand.
CAAAAAATAACTCAAGAAACAAAAGCATTAAATACACTAACGAAATAGCGCAAAATTGCTACAACAACAAAAGCAAAAACCGTATTTTTCTTACATACAACAACACACTAAAACAAAATGAAATCCAACTTTAGGCATAGCTAAAGCGCAGAAATTGCAGTAGTTTAGTTTCGGTATGCAAACTCACACCTTCATATCTCCCCAGCATTCATTTTATAGGCTGCATGTTGCAACCTTTCCGTTGTTTTTTTCTTGTTTTTATTTGCTTTGTTGCATGGCGAATTCCCAAATGCGCGCATCAAGCGCATGAAATAATGAAAGGAACAACAAAAGGGCACTTAAGTTGCTTACTTACAAACCCAAGAGCACATATATACATGACGCTGTGTTGTAAAGTATCTGCGCCCATATACAAGCCAACGTGCAACAAGAGGTGGCAAGCGAATTGTAGGAGTCAGTGGCAAAAAAGCGGCAGACCATGTAATGATTGCAATTACTAGGGTTACCAGCCAAACGGGGAAACAACAACAAAAAAGAATACAAACAACAACAAAAACAAATACATACAACAACAATAACTGCAACAAACACCACCTTTCAAGCGTTTGCCTTACCAGCAATTTTACCAGCTTTTGCCTTGACTAACCATTTTAGTTGAACAAAGTTAAAGCGCTTGCCACCACCACGGCCGCCAATTGTGGCAAATACACATTTAACGCTATTTATAGGGCGCGCACAAAACACCAGCTACATGCTGCAAGCGGGTGGTCGATTATCAACGCTCTGCCGCTTTCGGTGTTAGATTTCAAATGCGCTGCTAACGCGACAGCGCATACAAGAGCTAGTTGCTGGCGCAAGCGTTGACGCGTGCGCGTTGCATGCCGCGCACATGCCAAAGTTGTTGTTCTTGGCCATTTCCCATTGCTTGTTACCTTTATTCTATTATGTTTATTTTTACCTTTTTTTCAATTACAAACTGTAGCAAGTGTTTGTGGCAATAGGATGCAAGCAATTTGAGGAAAGTGAGCACGCGCGGCTAATGCTTGTTTACAAAATGTGTGCGCTGCGCGGCGTAAATAAGAAAATAGCTTACTGCTGGCAAGTAAAATAGAAACAAGAGAAGAATGCAACTTGGCAGCTTGCAACAAATAGTAATTTCACTGTACTTGCAACTTGCCTGGAGATTGGCGTAGCTGCAACATTTGCGATTGGGGGCGTTTTTTGCGCGCACACGGAGCCACAGCTTTGCCTGTTAGGCGCGGTAAGAGAAGCGCGACGCGGTAATAAGCCTAATGATATGGCTACTTGCGCAACCGACAGCATGCCTGCCTAGTGCGCTCGCCCGCTTCCGCTCCAAGTTAGGTGTATAGCTTTTTTTTGTATAGACGAGGCAACCAACCAACAAGTAGCAGCACAATGCGCCTTCAGCTTAAAACAAAGAAGTTTGTGGCAACAACAAAGCACTCAAACACAGCAGCAAAGTTGTAATTTAAGCCGTCCACCCTCGTAATTGTGGTGTTTGGTGTGCTGAAAATGGCAGTGTGCGCGTTCCTCACTGCTCGCTCCCCGCGCTTGTGGTCGTGCACTTGCTACATCTATGCTGCCTTGGAATGCCTTTTATTTGAGTGGTCAGCAGTGTTATTACGCTAGTAAATACTTCCGCCGTCTGCCCTCATTTGTGGGTTCTTCTCTGTTTAGTCTCCACTTCTGCTGCCTTCTACCTACTGGCTGTTGGTGCGCTTGTAGGCCGCGCTCAATTGCAAGTTTTCTTGCTAATTTTCCACACTTTGTGGCACTTTGCGTCGCGTCGATTTGCTTTTGTTGCATATTTTTGTTGATATTTCGTTTTCTTTTCATTTTTGTTGGCCTGTTGCTTGGTGTGCGGTCCTCGCGCATCATTTGGCCAGCATTTTACCTGTTAAAAGCTATAAATCAGCAACTTATGGTCGGGAAATTCTTTACGATTTGGCTGCGGTTTTGCTTGTGACTTTTTGGTGGCAAGTTGTGGGGCGTTTTGTTGACGCTGCTATTGGAATTTTTTAATGAATTTTTTGTTGTGGGTTCGGTTTTAGAATTTTTTAGGTAAGACAATGATATTTTTTAGGATTTTTAAATTAAAATTTTGTTTCAAGTTTTTGAAATTTTGTTATAAATTTTTAATCAATTTAATTTTTATTTATTTTCTATGTTTTTTTGTTTTAATTTGTTCCTGTTTTATTTATTTTTTATTATTTTTTTAATTTAATTTTTTTATATTTATTATATTATTAATTTTTTGTCTTTATTTTTTTTTTTGTTTATTTTTTATCTTATGTTTTTTTTTTTTCAAATGTTTTATTATAAATTAATTTTAATTGTTTTCTATTTCTTTTTACCTCCACCTTTCTTCCATTTGACACAAATGACTCCCGCATTGTGGTTGCTGTTGTTGTTGACTTTTTTGCGAAAATTTACATAACTCACGCTCTTTCTCATTCTTCATCGCTATGCATATAACGGTTAAACACATCGTTCACATTTTTTCTCATTTCACTTGTTTGCCATTAATATATTTCTATGAGATTTTTCAAATATCTTTCACTATTTTTTATTTATTATTCCATGTTATTCAATGCTTTGTTGCCGCCAACTAACGTTACTTTTATGTCCCGCCGAACGCATATTTAACACTTATTTACATATTTTATGAGTTGTCTAATACAAAATAGAAGTCCATTTCTCGGATTGCGTAGGTGTGGTTTGTTGTAATGATTTATCTAAATTAGTTTCATGGGAATCTCAAAGGTGTGTGCTGACATCCTTATATATTTACATATATTAGTTGGAAATGAAATTTGATACATTTGAAATTTTTTTATTTATTTGTTTCTGCTATGCAGAATGTCTTCAAAGACTTTGTGGGAATTCCCATATAGAAAATTTAAAATAATATTCAAACAAAAATAATTTGTTGAACAACTTGGTGTCATTGACTCAAATACCACAATTTCCATTTGTTTCAAGTCTTACTTTATTCACTTATTGCCTTCTTAGACAAAAATAAATTAGTAAAAACACATTTCCCCACCAAAGATCACACATTGCAGCAGTCAATGGAGCACATCTCCGGCTATTCAATCAACTACACCTCTAGCCCTTGCCCCGCCATGCACTTTCTGCATGCCAAATTTCACACTTAACGATTTGCAATTAATATTTTTTAATATTTTCATGATTGCATAATTTATTTGTCTCTTCGCAAATCGAAATATTAATTCAAATGACATCCGGTAGCCGGACAGTGAGCGTGCAGCAAGCAGCAAGCAGCAAAATGCAAATGAATTGATGAATGAAATGAGATAAACGAAAACAAAGAATAAAAGAAAGTAAAGAAGACAAGTCAAAACAAACAACAACAACAAACTACTGTAGCTGCAATAACGCCACTCATTGTTGTTGTAGCAGCATCAACAACAGCATATGTCAACGCCATTCATTGATGATTCTGTCCGTGATGCTGCGCAACGGTAAACAGTTTTCATTCAATTTAATGGCGCGACGGCGCACCATCGCACGCCCAGACTCCGCTCTCGCAACACACGATTGCTCATCGCCACTAAACGCTTGCAATTCACTCTTGTGTGTGCACAATCAATGGGTCTCCGGGTCGTGTCGGTGCTGTTGTGGTTGATATCTCGATTTGCTCTTTAGTGGTTGAAGTGCCAAAAGTTGGCGAGAACTTCCGCCGTTAATCGCGTTTCATAATTTAGTTATTAATTCAGCACTTTTTCTGAGTATTTTTGTTGTTGTTACTGGGATCTGCACTATTCTTTATTCACTATTTTCTTAAATGTGAATTTTTGTTGTAATTGTTTTTGTTGTTTTATGTCTATATTAATCGTTGTGAAATTAATCCGTATTTTTATCTTCGATTTTCCGCTTAATTCGTCAAATGACCGTAGAAAAGATCATCAACGATCATCCGGTCGAACTGTGATTATGACTTGGGTGATAAACTTGTAAGCCAAAAGGCAGCAAATGTCGATTTATTTATGTATATAGATGTGCTGGTAATAAATACTATTAATTTGGAAAAGCTTTAAAGGTTTTCCAATTTTTTTAAACTTATTAAAAAAAAAATATTAAAAGCTTCTTAAAATCAGTTCTAAAGCTTTCAAATTTGAAATCTTTGATATAAGGTTATTCGTAAAATTATAGTATATAATTCGGAAATATATATTTTTGCCGAAAGGACTTAAAAACTTTGAAAGCTTTCATTTTGTTCCCTAAAGCTTTCAGAAAGTTTCGAAAGTTAACAAAAATCAAGCAAAAGCTTCTAAAAACCAACCGGGGAGCTGTCGAGCTTTTAAAATTAAGCTGCAAAGCTTAACAGAAATTCATAAAAAAAAAATATTTTAAATGCTAGGAAATTATATAAATTTTTCTCATGAACTTTTGATAAAAAACTTGAAGCTTGAAAAAATAGCAACAATTTAAAAAAAGTCCACCAAAAAATACAGAACGGATGTGGTATAGCTGAAGTATAGTAGAGTATGTTGTTATTGTAGTTAACACAAAATATGTTGTTGTTGTAGTTAGCAACAATATATTGTTGTTGTTGTTATTAGCAAACACAAACCTCCACCATGCTACTATTATTGCTGTGGTTTAACAATTTATATGAGCTCCTTTATAATTGCTGTTGTTGTTGTAGACAGAGCCGCCTAAAAGCTTGTAGCTTTCGATCAAAGTCAAATAAATTTTTTATGACACAGAGCCGAAAATGAAAAACAATTTTTTTTTTTTTCAGAAAACAACAACAATAACTATTTAAGCAACAACAAAATGGCAATGTCTAAAGATTGTTGAAAGAAACCGGCAAATCGAAGAAAAATCCTCAAAAGTTTTAGCTTCGCCCGCACACCACAGTTCATTTGCCAATTTTCGGTCTAGACCACCCGCTTTTGGTTTGCTCTTGTGTTATTTTTGTTGTTGGTATATTATTATCCGGGCATAATGCACCTGCTATTTGTTATTTACTTTATTTAATTTTACCGATTTTCATTGCAATTTCCTTCATTTCCACTGCTTGCCGCAAGTGTTTGTTGTTGTAGTCGCCAAAAATGTCTAACTGTTGCAACAATAATATTCTCTGTCATACATACACATACATACACCGCCAATTGAAGCATCAAGTGTTGCGGTCATTTTTATGGTGAATTCTATAAACTTTATTGTTGCTTTTGTTGCGGTTATCAGGCCATTGTTGCAGTTGCCACCGCTGTTCGCCAACCGTGGGAGCAAAATCGATGCATCAGCTTGGAGCGGCGAAAATTACTGTCGGCTGTCACTCGCATTTGTGGCTTGCTGGTGGTTTTTGCTGTTGTTGTTGTTGTTACTTTTGTTGTAGTTGTAGTTGATATGATTGCTTTTATCGTTTTTTGGCGACATACAACATGTTGTGTTTGTTGTTGTTGTGTCTTTTCTTGGCGTCATACACGTTCGAGGTTACGCTGCATACAACAACTAAGTGTGGTTGTTGTTGTTATTATTATTCTTGTTGCGGTCGCTTGCGGCTTTTTTGCACTTCCTGCTGCTGTGGCAAGCCAATGTGTGCGCATACACTCATTATATATGTAAGTATGTTGATAGTAGTTGTTGTTGTAAAGCAATCGTATTTGTTTATATTGTTGTTGTTGCTGTTGTTTTTATTTTTTGTTATAATCCATTGGTGAATGTCATTTACATTCATTTTCTTGCTTGCTACGTTTGACGTATATTTGTTGTTGTTGTAGTTTGTTGTTTTACCTTTTTTTCTTTTAGTTATTGTTGTTGTTGTGTTTCATTTTTGCTGCAGTTCTTTTGTGGTTAACACAGTGCACCACAAAAAGGAAGCGACATTGACACGCTTAACTTGCAACGCCGACAAAAAGGGCAGACAACTTGACACAGGACGTTGCATATTTCACATGCCACACAACACAATACTTACTTTAGGCGGGGGAAGAAGCATGGTCGATCGAAAAAGTAACAGAAAATCACAAGCAAGCCAGCCAAGGCGATGGCGAAGGAGTAGCGCAACTTGCAAAAAGAGAGAATGATGCATCGAATTTGTAATCAAACTGATGCAACGCAATGAAATGTTCGAATTTATTAAGCCAAATGGACGCCGAGACGCCTGCACTTGCGCGAATACACAAGCTTGTGTGTGTGTTGCGGTCTTTTTCGCTGCTTCTCACTCGGCTTAGCCTGTTATGTGGCCCTTGAAATGCGTCAAGAAGCTTAAATTAGCTGCAGAGATGCTGAGGAAGGCTTTTGAGAATAAGAAATAAAAGCAACGCATGCGCACGCCCGCACAAAGGAATCAAGTGTTCACTATGGTGGTATTAAGTTACACTGGAAGAGTGACACTTTCAAAAATAGAGTTTTAAGAACAAATAAGGTACAACTAATATAACATGAGGGCTTTTTAATGATTTTAGACACATCACTCCAAGCAGAATGCAGCTGATCTTAGTTCAATCGGTAAGTCACAAAAACTTATGAATCATTTCATAGTATTCACTACAAATATTTATATTCATACTCATACTCATACTCAGTACTAAAAGTACTCATACTCATACTCATACTCAGTATGAGTACTCTTCGAGTAACAGATGTCAATTAACAGACCTTATTAGATGCAATCCTTTTAGTTAAATATATTAAAAGTACTCATAATTTCGAATATAGAGAATAAGAATACATATTTTCGATTAGAGTTACTCTGATTGGTATCAGGAATACGGCGTATCGATATGTAGTAAAAAGTCATTAGAAATTAATTACAATTGTGTATATAAATGAATTCAGTAACATCATTTTTCACGGTGCAGACCAAAGTACTCGACTTAGTGAGTATATTCGAGTATACTCTGTGGACACTCAGTCCCCCTTTCTTTCGAAAAATCACTGATATACACATTAAGATTCCAAAGCCAGTCAACGGATGCGCTTTCAACGTTGAATGTATACAAAATAACTGCGTACACGAAGTCCAGTCGTCTGCACAATCGCCACAGTGAAGACACCAAATGATGGATCACCGTAGATAAGCGCTTTTTTCGCGTAAACCGTATCTTGAGCGTACATAATCGCATCAGTCAGTTTTGCGATGCGTTAAGTTGCAATATAGGTATGCTGTGACAACAACAACAAAAACAATCACAAAAACTACAACAACAACCGAAAGATGCGCACATAAAAAGACAATCAACGCGCGCGCACACACAAAACGCGGCAGCGGCGAATTGAATTATGTGCAGCGGAGAAAGGATATGTGGCAAGCATGCGGCTGACATTCGATGCGAGCAGGCGGACAGCCAGCAAGTTGTGGGTTGCACGCGGCTAAGCGCTTTCAAATGTAGGAATATATGCAAATATGTGTGTGTAAGCGTTTGGGCTTAGCCAACACAGCTCGCAGCCAGTCTCCCACCTGTTGCACGGGCACTTTGTTGTGCCATCGTTTGTCCGCTACGCGGCTGCTAACGGCTTGATGGCCTGTCTGTCTGCCCATTTGAATTTAACGCGCACGTCATCATCATCATCAGCGGCAGCCCAACTGGCTAGCTATCTGGCCTAATGCCTTACAACAGCATGCGTACGCTTATGTGGCAAGCTTGAATGCTGCACACTGTCATCTGACGGCTGCCATTTACCGGCTGTTTGTCCATTTAGCTGGCTGGCTGGCTGGCTGCCACATGCAAGAATGGCATTAAGCAGCGCTGCAGGCATTCAGCACTCGCGCCCTCAACCGCCGCGTTCGCCGCATCTACAGCGTATTTAACTGCTAATCGCCGGAATTTTAATCAGCCGTGGGTGCCGACGAAAGACTGCCACGCCAACGCCACCGCTAGAGCTGCATTAGTTGCCCGCTCAAATGTTGGTTGCATGCATGTGCTGTTGCTGCTGGCTGGTCGCATGCGCAAATTGAATTTTCCATATGAGCGCATCGTAATCGTATGTTGCACGGGTAATATGAGACGCAGAGTGGCTCATAACAGCTGTGTTGTTGCAAGTTAAAATTAGTTATAATAAAGAAAATATTTTTTATTTAATTTTGAACGTGCCACAAATATGTTGCATGCCACAAATTTTTTTTTTAGTTTTTTTTCTACAGTATATAACACCGTTAATGTGGCAGCAACGCATTTATTCGCGCTATTATATTTTTAAATGTTGTTGTTATTGTTTGTTGCTAGTTTTGTGATTTTATGACACCACCAATGACAGTCTCTGACTTTCTGTTTTATTTTCATTTGAAAGGTTTTTTGTTGCAAGCTGCTCGCTGCTTCCACGCGGTTCATAACACGCTCGAGCTGCCATGCGAAGTCATTTCGCTGTTGTTTAACGCATAAAAGCCATAACGAAAGCTTAAATGATTTCCTTCCAAATGTGCTGCTGCCAGTGTGGCAAGCTACGTGTTGTTGTTGTTGTTGCATATTGCCGTTGACGCTGAATGTCACTGTGCGCCGCCTATGTTGAGATGGCGTTGCCGCTGTCATTGTTCCTTTGCTTTTCGCACACACTCTTTGTTGTATTCTATGGTGTTGTTGTTTCTGTTTGTGCTGCCAGACAGCAAGCCCCAAGTGCTGCCAAGGTCCAAAAAATTTCAATTAAATTTCATAGCTAATCGATTCTTATATGCTCATAAATAGCAACAAAAACAAAAACAACAACATCAAGGTAGCTAATAATAACAGCATCACTTGCAATTATACGACATTACAACAATGCGAAATGCAACAACGACAGTAGTGCACCACAGCAGTAAACAGTAAATGTGGTAGAAATGGCGCTCAGCCTATGAGCCGAGCCTAGCAGACAGACAGCCCTGGCAGTCAGTTAGTTAAACAGTCGCTGAATTCGTCAAGATCGCACCTCCTAGCAGCCTTGTTGCTTGACAAGGGGCGTGGCGGGTTAATGCATGTGTGCGTGTGAGTGTGTGTGATGGAAGCTGCTAAAAGGAAACAAATTGAAAATTCCTGACTTCGCGGAGACCTCGTGGAGACCCCACAATGTGACCTTTATTTTGCTTGGCTTTTTTGTATTTGTTGTTGTTGTTATCTGTGTGTTTGTAGGTATGACTCAGACTATCAACTGAAATACGAATATAATGCGGGCAAAATGCAGTGCAAGCAGCGAAAAAGTCTAAAAAGTTCGAGTATGTTGGTGAAAGACACTTGAAGAAGTGTAGACTTTACGAGCCTGTAAAAGGTGTGAAGGAGTTTTTTAATTACACTGCCACACGGTTTAACAGCACACTGTTGTACACACTGCCACACAGAGTTAGTGTGGGACAGATAGGAAAATTAAAATTAAAATTAAAATTAAAATTAAAATTAAAATTAAAATTAAAATTAAAATTAAAATTAAAATTAAAATTAAAATTAAAATTAAAATTAAAATTAAAATTAAAATTAAAATTAAAATTAAAATTAAAATTAAAATTAAAATTAAAATTAAAATTAAAATTAAAATTAAAATTAAAATTAAAATTAAAATTAAAATTAAAATTAAAATTAAAATTAAAATTAAAATTAAAATTAAAATTAAAATTAAAATTAAAATTAAAATTAAAATCAAAAAAACGTTCCTACAAACCCCATTGAATGAAACACACACATATTCACTTCAACTCTTCCCCACCGCAGTGCCTGAAATCGAAGTTAAAGTCACCCAAACACTGTGCGCTGCAAATTGGAATTGGTAAGTAAATTTTGGGGCTTCCCAGCAAGCTGCCACCTCACTCCAACGCCACAAATACGACGCAAATATGTGGCAAATGTGCATGAAATGAGCATTTAAGTGCTCCCATTAAACAAACGCTCAGCCACAAATGCTGACCAGTCAACACCGGAGTGCACTCAAGCGATTGGCTGAATGACCAACAGAATGTCGGTCGACTGGACAAGTGCCAGGCAGACAAAGAGTAAGTTGACATGAAGTGCACACAAACAAATGTGTATTTATGTATGATTGTGTGTGTGTGTGACTGCCGACAGCAGCATTTCATTTGAATATCGATAAGCTGTCACATATTTCGTTAGTGGTATGCATATTTAAATTCTCTTTCATATAATATTTGATTTTTCTGCTGCTTCTTGTTCTGTTTCTTCTTCTGCTATACCACACACTTAGTCTGTTATTGTGATGCTACTCTTAGCCGTTGCACCTGATTGTGTACACTCAACACTGGCGCCAACAAATGTTTAACGACTTTTTCGTCGTCTATTTTGATTTGTGGCACGCATGACTGATACCGTTGGCGGCGGCTGACGCTTTCGCTGACAATAGATTGTTATCATTAGTGAAGTCAAATAGAGGCTGTAAACTGGTGTGTGATGTTGTGGAGGAGGCATGAGATGGGAAAAAATCAATAATATTGAATATATATACATATGTGGAAGACGATATGTATGAACATAAAATTTGGCGGTCATAAAAATGTACACTGATTGCTGCCGCCAATGTGACATAGTTTTATGGTGATTATCCAACACTCTTTAACGACGCGCATTAGCAGCATCTGTTTAACTACTTTTCTCTAACTCAGCGCCTAGCATTCAACGCGTCTCTCCTCTGACAAAAACTCTATCCACAAACAACTTCATTGCGCATGCGCGCCCATTTCATCGATACTCACTTGTACGCCTCAAACAAATAATCAACTTTTCAACACCTCATTTGTTGCAAGCAATTTGTGCGCGCTTTGTTGCATGCAAGAAAATATGTAAAAGCAAAGCAAGAAAATTCACAGAAAATAAATTTGCAATACAAAACGGCAAATTAATTGAAACAGCATTCAAGTGCACACATACATATACAACAACAAACTCAACAGACATGCCGCGCGTGAAGCGCCCGTTACTCATACAAACGTCAAACTCATTGGCAATTGTATGGCTGCCGCTGTTGAGTGCGCGCATGCGCTTGGTCTAACGCGCGCATATGTGATAATTAATAAGTTTATGCGCACTGACAGCGCCACTAACATTCACACCGCATGCGCGCGTTTTCAATTTAGTAGCAGCGAACAATTTTTAATTGCAATGCGGCAGCTCATCTTGTGCGCCACTTAATTAATATAACAAATTTGTGTTGCATGTCTGTGGCGCATTTGATGCCGTGCGCCAAACAGCGTTCGATGCTGCACGATTTGTTTATTTTTTGCTTTTGCGCGCTTCGCGTTTCTCCAGCGCTGCGTTGTAAATTATTTTCACAGCCATAAAACTAAGTGAAGCGCGGCATGTATATGTATGATAATATGTTTGTATAAATTACAGGCGTTGCTTCATATTTTTTTTTTTTGCTGTTAATACATTTTCTTTAATTGTTTTCTGTGACGCGTTTATTATGCTTGCGCAAATGATTTTGCTCATTAACACCTCGGCGAACACTTTGAAATCAAATTTGAAATTCAACACCGCGCTTCGACGGGCGATCAACACGCGCGCATGCTGATAACGATCAACAAGTGAGGCAGCGCGTCGCATCGCGCGTTCATCCACTGCCACTGTAGAAGCCAGTCACACAGCGATGCTTATCACAGCGCATCATTTGCAATACAATTTGTGTGGTTGCAAGCGCGCCTGACAATGTGGTTGGTGGCATTTGCTGTGCGGCGCGGCAGGAGTTGTGAAGTGCATAAAAACGCCAAACAGGATATTGCATTAAAATACTAAGCCCCAAGGAAGCGCGCGCGCTGTGCCATAGTGAATGAATAGCAGCGGGCGGAACGCGAACGCGCTGGCCAGCTATTTGATGGCCAAAGTGAAAAAACCCGTTTAATTATTGGCTAAAACCGCATTTCATTACTTTGCAACAAAAAGGCACAAAGAACAAATCGCGCATCTACATGCTTGCAACAAACACACACAATGCTGCGCGTTGCGTAGCGCCCACAACTACGCACTGACAACTAAGTATATGCAACATTCTTCTACGACAAACCAGCATCAGCATAAAATAGCAGCTGGACAGTGAAACAATAAACAGCGCGTCATCAACATGTGCAACATATACAAGAACAACAACAACAAGCCTCGCAGCATCAAATATGCAGCAGACGCAAAAGAAAATAGAAAATAAAGCGTCTTATCGCAACGCTAACGCGAAATTGTAACTATATGTTGTCGGCTACCATGCACTTGTTGCATGCCACACTTTTGCGCTTGTCTACGCGGACAGCGCTTGTATGTAAGTTATGTAAGTAAGTGCGCTGGTGCAACATGTCTGCCGGCAGCAAGCACTTTTTCATCAAGACATTTAGACAAGTAGACACTGACGCGGCTACCACATGCGCCTGGCTGACCGGTTGGCAAGCCTAGCTGGCCGGCTGTTTAGACTAGCTGCTGCCTGTTTTTCAATGCTTGCAACGGCTGCTTTTGTCTAGTTTGTAGACAGTTAATGTTGCTTGGTATGCTTCTGCGGCGGTGAAAAACGCATTGGGGCGTAGACACAAACAGACATCCACCCACTGCTGGTAAAACTAGAAATGTTGCAGAGTGCTTACAAAAGGGATGTTGCCAGCAATTTTGTTGGAGTTAAAGGAGTTGTTTGACTAACCTGAGGACCCTTTCAATAACAATTACAATAACAACTTCTTCAACAATTCATTAATTTGTTGTTTCTACTATAAAAAAGACTGTATTTGAGCTTGTCTTCCAACTTCAAGTGCCTCTAATGTATGATGGCTAAATACATTAGAGGCAAAAGAAAGTTTTCTATTTACTAATTTTGGTCTAATATAAAATATACTCAGTGAAAAATGCAATGTTGCAAGTACGAAAATCGTTGTTGCATTGTATTCTAACGGTATTTTCACTTGTATTAGCTTGAAGACTCTTTCTCAACTCATTTTCAATACATTTTATTCTTATTCTAGCAGTCCAAAGTCGGATATTTGCTCTTAAACGGTTCGTGCCACATCTAAAGCACTGTTGAATATTGTGAAAATGTGGTTATTTTCTTACAACTTCGCGACTGCAGCATCCCTCAATGGCGATCAGAGATTGACTCTCGAACTCCCTTAGCGAATTTTACGCCACCTACTCCCCAACTGATCATCAAGTTACGAGCACTTAAACCACACCAACCTTAAGTACAACGCGTAAAACAACAACAACAGCATGCAATAAAAACGCAGCACAACAGAGGCAATGCCTTCTTAAACGACGGACAGTAGCGACGCTGCACAGATGCTTGCAGCAATAATGATAACTCAAAGGCAAACGAGCGCGCACAGCAGCAGTTCAAATGCGAAGAAGGTGCAAGGAGCGAGGAACGCGGAGCGCGGTTGTGGCATTTATAATTATCGCCAATTGCTAGCGAAGAAGTGCAGGCCATAAAATGGTAGTAGGCAGGTGCAATGGCAACCCACAACCAGCAGTTGGTGCAGCAGCAGCAGCAGCAAAGTGGCAGCCGCGTCATCACTTTGGCTACTTTATACACAGTGTTGATATTGCGGCGCGCGTTTTGCGCTTTCTTGCAATCATAATTCTGCGCATTTTAGCACCAGCAGGCTTGAGTGCTGAAAAACAAAAGACTGTTGCAACGAACTTGCCACGCTCGTACGCTCGCATGCATACACACACAATTCATGATGGCAAATAAACTAGTTACCACTTGCAACTAGCTGATTGCTGTTGTTGTATTTGTTGTTGTTGCTTATTATAATAACGCTGCTTAACACTAATTAGCTAAAAGGATAAGGTTGAGACCTGTTAAAAAGCGAACGCATTACAAAAGTGTGCGTGGATGCGGCATGCCACACACCTTACAGCAATGGCTGCTCCTATGCAACAGCAGCAACAAATAAACAAGTGATGCGCCATAATTGCTGTCATGCAGGGCGCTACAACTATGCTGCGTGGGGAGTTTCCGGCTACTGCTACTTGCAACAACACTCAAACAGGCGTTGCAAATAACCTTCTGTTAATATTTAAAGGTATGTATGTTGCATGTATGTACATGTTAACTTGCTGGTTTAAATGCTCCGCACAAACTATGGGTGTCGTCGTCATCGTCGGCGCTGGTCATCAGCCAAACCGCGCCTGCTTTTAATGTTGCAACTATTATGAGCATGCTATGCCATGCCAGGCTGGCTGTCAGTGCTCTGTAAAGGCTATGTAAACACACATAAATATTTATTACTGAATCTGGTTAAGTTTAATTAGTGCTAAAGTGTTAATTTCGGTAGTGGCACAAAGCGCAGTAGCTGTGTGGCATGTGCAGCTGTTGGCGCAAACAAACTCATAAACATATAAAAGTAAATACAAAAGTAGCAACAACAACACAGTATATGCGCTTAGAACAGCTGCAGCGGTTGTAGAATTAATTAAATTATAGTAAGTGGCAAGGCAGAAGTGCAAAATGTGTGGCATAAACGTGTGCTGCATGCGGCGGCCACAGCTGTGCGCGATTGAGTTGTGCATTTTTTTGCTTATAGCAGTACTTATGTTATATTTTTCGGTGTTATTAAGCGCTGATAGCCAGTGTTTGCTTTGAACAGAGTTGCCACATTAGCAACTTGTCAATAAAAACGAATTTATTTTTGTGTGAAAATTATACCAAATATCTCTTTACTACATAAAAAGCTTGCAATTTCAAAAAAAAAAAAAAATATTATGGGATTGTTCACTGTTTTCGGGATCCATCCCGAAATTTCGGGACTGCATTCAGAAATATCAAATGTCAAAATTTATTCAGACAAGATTTTCTTATATAATAGCCTTTTCACACAGGAGCTAATTGTTCAATTATTCGGCCTTTGCTCGATTAAAACGTTGATTTAGATCGATTTACCATACAAAATAAAAACATACTTTAATTTTGAATTAAATTTTAATCGATTTGAAAATGAAATGACTAATTGATTATCGGGTAGCCGGCAGTATGAAGGGCAAAAGCTGGTTTCTCAATAAAAATTTTAATTGATCAATTAATTTGGCTGTGTGAAAAGGCTATAAAACAGTTATGAACTATATTTAAGCATAATTTCTGTTAAATATATTTTAGAATACGATTATAAATCATAGTAACGCAAAAATTTGGGTTCGGGTTCAATCCAGAAAAAACGGGATTTTCAAAAAATATATCTAAATTGTATTATTATCATTTTAATAAAATCTTATAAATAATCTAAAAGTGAGCATAATAATTCATGCACTAATTTCTTTCTAAGCTCTTAAGACATCTATAGTAATAATAGTTGCTTTCCTTTCCTTTGTAAGCATTAAGCATTTAA
The DNA here is from genome assembly GCF_028554725.1 of Zeugodacus cucurbitae. NCBI lineage: Eukaryota > Metazoa > Arthropoda > Insecta > Diptera > Tephritidae > Zeugodacus > Zeugodacus cucurbitae. The sequence continues at coordinate 48,210,830 of NC_071669.1, forward strand.
AATAAATACATAAAATTCAATATGCTGCCGTAAAATGATTTACTTTAAGCGCTTGGCAATGAACTGCTCTCCACAATCGTCACCCTCCAACTTAGTGCTCTACATAAATCAGCATACTTAAGTAAACCCTCTCAAAACGATACACAAACTCATGAAAAGAAAACATTGCGCTGCGAACTGTCACGCAACACCCTCACATTGCTGGCAGCTACTGTTGCCGCATACGCATTTGCATTTAATGCATTGTTGTCGCACTTCCTGCCAACGAAGACTGCAATGGAGGAGGAGGAGGAGGACGACCAGCTCAACAACTAGTGCAACTTAATACTGAAGCAACAACATTGCAACACGCATGCACGTTTACAACAACAACGCGCTGAAACACACCTGCAACACGCGCGCACAACGCCCCCCACCAACCGTCGCTGCGGCAAGCTAGTAAGCCGCCAACGACACCCGTAATTTCCGATTTTTCTTTTGCAGAATTGGCATAAAGTTTTGCCACAGCAACAACAAACAAATACAACTTGTTGTTGCAAGTATGCTTTTTGTGTGCGTGTGTGTGTGTTGGCGCGCAAACATGCCGTGCACAAAATATTCCTTAAATCGTGTTTAATGGCATGAAAACATTTCGCCGCAAGACGCAAGCAAAGCAAAAAAACAGCTACAAAAACAACAAGCGCTATGCTCTGCGTGTTCGCCGACTTTTTGCACGCACTGCGGAGAAATTGAAAAAGCACAACCAACTATGAGTGCCACATTGGCAGCCATTGGCAGGTGGTGGGTGTAGCGATTGTTGCAAAAAACTTTTCGCTAAAGTTAAAACACTGCCAACAACAACAACAACAGCAAGTGAATGAGCACAAGAAAATTGTAGGAAAACTGTGACGTCAAAGTGTTTGGCTTGCTGGTGAATGTGTGAAAAGTTGGTTGCTGGCGTTGCATGTAGCCGCGGTACGTGTTGCAGGTGAATAATGGGCGACGGCGGCGATGTTTGCGTGCGCTGCGGTGAATGAGGGTGGTTGGAAAAGTGACACCGTTAGGAATTTAAAATATTTCTAGACAAATTATTTTTTATAAAAATATGTTTAATAATTTTTCGAGCTATAAACTCCAGTTTATTGTACACTTTGGTGTTCAAAATTAAATACAACTCATAAGCACAGAGTTTTATACAATGAGTTTGTGATTATAGGTATATAATCCAAGATATGCTATAAACTCGTGTTTATAACTTTAAACACTGATCATAAACACGGTGTTAAACAAAAGTTTTCTTCATTGATTTGGTGGTTACAGATATGCAATCAACATCATGTGTAAACTCGAGTTTATTAACTAATTCGGAGTTTAACCTTAAACACTGATTGTAAACACGAGTTAAATACTCAAAAATTTATCTCCAATGAGTTTTTAATCATAGAAATACAATCAATATCCCACATAAACTCGAGTTTAATGACAATTTTGGTGTTTAGCACTGAACACCATTAACAAAGACAGAGATTTTCATTCAAAATTTGTACTGGAATTCACTTTAAATTCATAACATTCTTAAACTCAAATCCTTAAACTCGAATTTGAGAATAATCGTTTCAAAAACAAGGTTCCTTCTTGACCACGCGCAACTTCAATTTTTTCCATGTTGCACATAAATACACAACACTACTCGGTGTAATGACGCAATCGTGCGGCAAGCAGTGGCACTATTTTACCACCACCATCCCAGCAGTGCGGGCGGCTCAATTGTAAATTGCGGCACATACTTCAACACGTCACGCCATGCTAAATACAGTATATTGGAAAAGTACATACGCCTGCATATATGTAAAGCCACTTGTCGACCGTTGAGGCAGGAAAATGTTGATTTTCAGGATTATTTGGCAGGCGATTAAGCGACTGAACATTGATTGCGCCACAGACGTGTAGAGTGTAAAATTATTTGTAGATGTCTTCAGCGATTACAAGCAAAGGAGGCGAGCACACATAAATATGTATTGTTGCAACAGAACTTACCCAGCAATTGAAGTGCAACATGTAGACAGAGCAATGTATTTGCAATTATTCCTTAGAGATTGCTACGGATTTTCTGAGAGAGTTTGTGGGAGTTTAGAACTAAAGTGGCGAATACGTACCTGCAATTAAAGAAAATGAAAAAAATGAAATTAATAAAAAATTTATAAATTGTTGCAAGAAAAATGTTGTAAGATATCTAGAATATTTTTTTTGTTCTATGAAAATTATTTTTAAATCATTCATAATTGTATAAACATAAGAAATATATTTCTTTGCTTTCTTTTGCTGACTGTTGCCCATTGTGGCATGTTCGACCATGCATGCGTCTAATTATTTGTTAATCGCTAGTAGAATAATTTCAAATAGCGTAGCAGACGCTGTTGAGACCGCGGAAAACGGCTTGCAACTTCTAAAAAAAGTACCTTAGTATGTGCAACCATATGTGGCAAGGTGCTAGAGAGCAATGTGGCAAGCAATTTTTGGAATTTTTATTTTATTTTTCATATTTATATATACAACTGAATGGACATATTTTATTTCTAGCAATTTACAACAACAAACATCACTATTTTACTATGAAAAAGTGGAACTGGAGTCGCCTGCCACCATTAACGTGGCTGAAATAATTTCAACGAGATTTATGTTTGCTTTGTAGAATTTTTCATTTCAGCTTCATAAAATAATTGCAGCCTGTATTAATATATATGTACATATACATATGTATACAAATATTAAAAATAATAATTTTGTTGTTGTACACTTTTTTAAGAAACGCTCCGCTTTTTGTTTCGCCTTTTTGTGCGGGTCAAGGATTAAAAATGTTGCGATAATTTAAATAATTTGCACCAATTTTGCCGCCGTCGCCACCATCGCCACCGCCGCCACCACTACTGACTTTTTTCCGCTACAACTCGTGTTAACCTTTGCCGCTGACTAACATATTTAATTGCTGACGATTATGAAATCGCGTTTTTGTTGTTGCAGCCTCATTTTCGCGATCCGCCTGTCGGTTGTTGCTTGTTTTTCCACTTCTTCTTGCTGGCTGGCTTGCTTTGTGCAGCTAATCTTGTTATTGTCGGCGTGTAATTACAATTGCAGCAATATTTTAATAGTCAGTTTATGAATTTTTTTCATAGAATTTACAACGCCGAAATTCCACAGTAAATATTGCCGTAATGAAGCAATTAAATATGTGGTGTTTCATAGTGGTAGGCAATTGCAGTGCGGGTGTTGCAACAGTGTGGAGTGGTGTTCTACTGTGAGTGTTGTGAGTTGGTGGGAAATTTTGCAATAAAGCATGAATCACAGAAGTCACTCGACGATTTGATAGAACCAAATGATGATTTTGAAATCACTCGATTATTCGATGATTTTATTGAAATTACTCGATGGTTCCATAATTTGATATAAATCACTTGTCGATTTCATACATGTAGTTTTGTGATGAATACGTAGAGATCACAAGATTATTCCAAATTGTTTAGAAATCAATCGATGTTCTCATAAAATTTAGTAGAAATTACTTGATGATTTTATATAAATCGCTCAATAATTTATTACAAATCATTTCATTATTCCATTATTGATGATTTCATAGAAGTCACGCGGTAATTAGATTGTTGAAAATCACTCGATTGTTTTATATTATTCTCTCAATATTTTCCCTCATAATTTTTTTTTCTTGTTGTTGTAAAAATTTAAAATATGATTTTTATCAAATTATTTTCATATTAAATAGTTCTATTATTACAACCAAATCGTTTTCAATTCCAAAACAAAGCGTATCGAAAAATTCCAAACATTTTTTTCAACTTTAAAATAATTTCATTAATATACGCATATTTAAAAATCAATACGCATAAATAACAAATAAAATGCGACTAACCGTTTTTGGCATTTTTGACAACCCCATAACAACAACAGTCACAACAACAACAAACAGTAGCCAACACAAAAGCAATCGTGCGCGTGTTAGCAACAAAGTTGCAGACAAAATTCACATATTAACTCACACGACAGACAACAGCAGCAACAGGCAGTTAGTCAAGCCGACTGCGTAAATTCAATGACCAAAAATGGGCAAAAACCGTTTATGACTCCATTTTCGGCTGCAGCGCAACAGAAATTTAGGTGTGTATATATGTATGTACAATATAACTATGGTTATGCTGACAAAGCAACAATAACATAGCTGAGGCACAATAAAGTCGAAAAAAATATGAGAAAAATTATTTTTTCAATAACAAATTTATAGCGCAGAAACTTTTCGGCGAGCGCGGCCACGGCTCCTTTCTAGGCTATTGTTGCTTTGTTGCTGCTACTGCTGCAAAGCACGCACCTGTTCAATTGTTGCCACCGACACAATATGTGTCGCCAAGTTAAGCAGCAATAGCAACAATAACAATAGCAACAACAACAACAACAAGCGGTGTTGCTGGAGAAAAAGCGAGCGAGTGTGGCGGTGGCTGCCGCTGGCTATTCAAAACAACAACAAGCTTGCAGGCATTTAAATATATATTTATATATGAGAGTATATGTGTATGTGCGTTCAACTTTGTATCGGCCAATTTGCATATAAATACAACATTTCAACGAAATTCTCGTTCCGCCGCGCAGCTGAAAGCTCGGATTTCGAGCTCATAAATTACAATATCTGTAAATTTGTTAGCCTATTAAAATTCCAGTGATTTAAGCCAAAACATATGTTAATTTTACGAATTAAATTATCAAAAAAAAAGCGAAGCATATGAGCATAAGCAAGTCTAATCTCAACTCGCTGACTAAGCAGAGGGAAGAACAAAACGCTTACAACAAAGTAGTCAATGCAACAAAAGCGCTTTGTATGAGCGTAGTCAAAGCGTTGAAGATGCATAAAAGACGCTTTGCGCTCGAAACTGTAAAATAATTTCAATAATGCAGCGGGCGTACTTTAAAGGCAGCCACGAAAAAAAATTCCAAAAAAAAAAATTTCAAAAAAAAAATCCAAAAAATATTTCATTGAAAATTATGCCGCGGCAGCCAAACGACATTCCATATGAAATTTATGATTAACGTTGTTAGTTGGTACAATAGCAGACAGCAACAACAACAACAATAGCGCACAAATTTACATGTAGTTGAGTTGTTGTTGTTGTTATTGCCACTCGCTCTCTGCCGTTGCCACTCTCTGCTCTGCCACAGCCGCCACATACATATCATTATTATTGTTACGATTATCAACATTCTAATTGGCATTTTTGTTGTTGTATTGTGTTGTAGCATTTAATTGTTGCGCTCGTTATTATAATAAGCATTTGTTTGCCGCATAAGCAGCTTAACGTGAAGTTGTCGTTGTCCATCCATTTCATTTTGATAACTAAGTAAGTATTGATTATTGTTTGTTGTGTTGTAAAGGCGCATGCTTGAGTTGCAACAACAACAACACACATACTCACATATATCGATTATTTTCACCATTGTTTGTCGCTTTGGCAGAATTTGTTTGCTTTTATTGCCGCTTTCAACTGGCTTTTTATTGCTTTGTTTGCCGGCTAAGCTCGGCTCAGCGCTGCGTGCCGCCATTTCTGCTTCAACTGCAGCGCTCGGTGTTATTGTTTGGCTTGTTGCAAAGCGCTCAGCTCATTTTAATTTGCTTTTTTGTTGTTGTTGTTTTCTTCATTTGCTTAAGCTTCAATTTCGTTGCTTTAGTTTGTCAATATTGAAAATAAATAACGGCTTAATGTGAGAGTATCATCGGGAAAAGAGTAGGAGCGTAAGTTGGAATATTAGGGTGGATCAATTTTTGGAATAGATCACTTCAGTGAGCTATTAACGTTATAGAAAAATTGTGGAAAAGAAAGGGGAGAATAAAGGTTGCTCCCTAAGCTGTTATTAAAAGTTAGTTAGAACATTAGGGTGGGTTACTTTGTAATCTAATGAAAAATATTTGTTTTTAAAACATAACTTTTGATAAAATTTACTGCACAAAATAAAGTTTTTATCAGTTTTAAGTAAAAAATAGTGTCTACTTAATTTAAAAAAAAAAAACACGAATTTTTAAACACTTTTGCATTTCAATTTCATTTAGTCTCAAAACTGTTAATCCACCACAGAATGCCACACAACTATTAATTTTCTGAATCTATAATGCGTCCAAAATACAACAAAATTCCCTTTTTGTAGACACCGAAGTATTATTGTTGTTATTGTATTGCTTTTGTTTAAGTCGCATAAGTGTCAATCACTGTGAGCTTAAATAAACATGTATATACGTATTTCGAAGTTGACAGATGCACAGACTCCAAAGAAAGTACAAGAAGAAGACGAAAAAATGCTGCATAACATAAAATAAAAGAAATACAAAACACTACCACAGAACTGCAACAACATTATTTGCCGTACTTTTTACTTAAGCCTTTCAAGCTTCACAAACACACCTGTCAAACGCAACAACAACGCCAACAACTTCATTAAAGTGCCAACATTTGCAGATAATCGCGTCAACCGACCCAACACCGCTTGTTGTTGCAAACTTTTTTCTTTGTGCCTGCCACCTTCGACGCACGCAATAGCTGGCCTCCATTAACGCGCCTTCAGCTGAGATGCTGGCTGTGAAGTGTCAACTCTAATTGCCACAAGTCATTGGCTTTATTGACTTTTACCACTTTCCACACGGACGATAAACGCATGGGTCTTGTAGAAGTGCGGCTCTGAGCTCTGAACTGAAGATTGTACGCGCTTCTTTTGTTGACACAAGCAGAAGAGAACTTGCCGGCTCTCAGACTCTTCAAATCTGTAGCAAGCAATGGCGTGAAGTGCAGTTTAAAGTTCTCAAGACAAATTACTCTCGCTTATGGATTTCGCTTTTAAGTTAGACTTCCACAACACTCCACTTCCAACCCACTAAGTGGAAGAGGCTAAGTGAAAGCGTGTTGCCAATCATTATTTGCTCTTCAATTAATTGCACTTTGTCTTATCCAATAGCCGAACAGGTGTTAGTTGCCACACCCACCCGAGCAGCGCAGTTGCCACAGCCAACAAATACACTTAATCAATGGCAGACGCATAAGCAACTATTTAAAGGGATCGCTTCATTTTTCAAATCTTTTTTTATTTTTTTTTTGTAATTTTATTTTCTTATTGTTGTTTTTTTTTTTTTTTTGCTATAGTTGTTGATGTTCATTTTTTAACCGTTTGTTTATTTGTCTTCACCGCTTCATATTGTTTGGCATCGGCTTGTGATGGCTGCCGCTTTGTTTGTTGTTGCTGGTGTGGCTATTGTTGTTGTTGTTATTGTCGCCTTTGTATTGACACACATTACAAATATTTAATTTCATCTTAACTCAATAAATACCAATAAAATTTCGGTTAATTTTTAAGTTAATACGCTTGTCGCGACGCGCACTTCTCGGCCATTTGTTTTCTTTAGACACACAGGCACACACACACACATGCCACCACCCGCACACACCACTGTCGCCAAGTGGACACACACACAGATACACAAACACCTGTTTAACTTAAGCATCTCCGGGCATCGTCGAAACACTCGCCGTGAAGTGCTTGTGAACCGCTTGAAAGCTCATGCGCAACGAGTTTGCTGGACCACAGCGTGCACAGTTAACTACACACAACAACAACATGTGCGCAGGCGGTCGGCCGCTTTGCTCCTCTAATGGATTTGTTAACAAGAAAATATTTATGCGTCGATTTTTTTCGCTTTGTTTTAAAAACATGCAAGCTTATACAGTTGTTGTTGTTGTTATTGCTATTATTTTTTATTTGCGGCATTTGCTTGCTTGGCTTGTGCATTGATTTTGTTGTTTTTTTAATGTGTATATGCATGCCCATTGTTGTTGTTGTTTTGTTGTGGCTTTAGCGTTATTTTATTTATTTGCTTGACGATTTTTGTTGAAACGAAAACAAATACGAAATTACATAAATTAAGTGAATTTAGTGCTTGTTTAATGTGTTTGTTATTGTTGTTGTTTGTGTCTTCGCCTCTCTCTCTATCTATGTCTTATTAGCCGTAGCAGCGCATTCGGCTTTTGCTTTGGTGTTTTTGAGCGATTTTTTATTTATGCTGCTGTCACAAGTTATTGTTGTTATTGTTATTGCTTTTATAGATTGCTTATTTATATTTCGTAGGTGGTTTGAAGGGAATTATGTTTATTGGTTAAGTTTAATAAGTTTTTTTTTGAAATTAAATCAAAAATTAAAAAAAAATAGAAATTGTTAACCGTTATTTTTATAAAAAGACATATGTTACGTTAAGTTAAGTTATGTTATGTGAAGTTTTTTTTATTAATTTTTTTTATTTATATAAAATTATTCAAATTAATTTTTTTTTATATTTTATATGATTTTAAGTTATGTTACGTTAAGTTATTAAGTCATGTTAAGTATTTCTATTCAATTTTTTTTTATTTCTAGAAAATTGTTTAAAGTAAAAATGGTATATTTCATATGATTTCAAGTTACGCTATGTTAAGTTGTGTTACCTTTAAGTTATTACGTTACGTTAAGTTTTTCTACTCTTTTTTTTAGTTATAGAAAATTTTAAAATTTAAAATTAGTATATATCATATGAGTTTAAGTCTTGTATGTATATAAACTTAACATAGTTACGTTAAGTTATGCTACGTTACGTTAAGTTTACCGATTATTCCTTTTATTTATAGAAAATTATTTAAATAAAAATTATCATGTTTCATATGATTTTAAGTTTTGTTAATTTAAGCTGTGTTACGTTAAGTTATTATGTTATGTTAAGTTTTCCATTATATTTTTTGAATTTATGTAAAATTATTTAAATTAAAATTACTATATTTCATATGATTTTAAGTCTTGCTATGTTAAGTTACGTTACGATAAGTTTGCCAATTAATTTTTTTTTTGTTTATAGAAAATTTCTTAAATTAAAAATATCATGTTCCATATGATTTTATGTTTTTTCCGTAACCTTAAACTTAATTCCTTAACATAATAAACTTAAACTTCTGTTATTTATCTTTAAATTATTTTTAAACTAAACTGTAGCTGGCATATTAACCTATAAAAAAAGAAATGCTAAATTTTCTAAGGTTAAGTTTCGTTGGATAAGTTATGTTCACATAACTTTGACCAAATTTTTAAATAGCACTATCAGAAGCAATAACAAAAAAGCCACACAAAGTGAGCGCAACAAAAAAAATCTGTACAACAAATGATTTTTAAAACAATGCAACAAATATGTATATAAACAACAAAAACAAATTGCAACAACAAAAATTGAACAAAAAAAAAATACCAGAGCAGCAGAAAAAAGCTGCAAAATGAAAAACGAAAAGTGCGGCAAACGCATAAGAATGCACGTTGCATGGACTGGCATGCAGTAAGCAGCGACAAAAAGTGCAACAACAACAACAAAACATAATGGTAATGCCATAACAGAAGTGCCAAAATCACGAAGTCACTGCAATGTGTCCCAGCGGAGGCAAACAATGCGCGTTGCATACCTGTCGTCGCTATTGTGCCTGTGGCACGTTGGGCAGCACAGAAACAATGCCAACAACGAAGACAAAAACAACAACAACAACCCGCACATTGACGTCGCACAGGAATGACAACAGGAAAAGGGAAGCCTGTTGAGTGGCCCAAACTTATTTCCGTTGCCAGTTTATAAAGTCAAGGGAAAGGACCGCAGCGACAACTGGGGCACACACTGACTTAATGCATAATATATATATTGTATATATGTATATGTATGTATGTGGCTTTGTTTGCGCAAAGTTTGACAACAAGCGTCTCCATTTGGCTTATATTGCCGCAAATGCCAAGGCGATTTTTTTTCGTTTAACAATTTTTCGCTGCTTGCCACAGCTGAGTGCAACGTCTTGCTGGAGAATTTTTATTACTCCCTTTTCTGCGATTTTTTTTTTTTTTGTCATACGTTTGACGCAAATGGCATTTCGAACTGGCAACATGCAACACAACAAATAAGCTTGTCTTTTTGAGTGAATTTATTTATTTTTTTTTATTTTATTTTTTTATTTGAAGGGAGTTTCGCCGTTGCCCACACTCACTGACAGCTGGAAATTGAAATCGTTCCGCGCAACAGCGACAACAACAACAACATAAGGAGCGCGGCCTGATCGTATTAACGAATTGACAAGGCTTGCAAAAATAAATCTAACACGTTGCCGCACAAAAAAATAAGACGGCAGCGCAACAACAATAAAAACGCCAACAAACCTGACATGCATCTGTGTGTGTGTGTTTCGGTGTAATTGCATATGTATGCATGTGCGCTGTTGTGTTGTTGTTGGAGAGTAAATTGATACTTTGAAAGCTGCGCTCGGTTCCCACGTTTCAATTTGGCATTGCATACGACGGCGCGCCGCTGACCGCCAACACCGCACTGGCCGCCAGCTTGCGCGCCGCCGGTTCGCATGTCCGGTGTGTTACAGTGACACCGAACATATTCTGAATATGCGCCAACAACAACAATTACAGCAACATCAACAAAAAAGTAGTATTAAACATGCCGTAAGGGTTTGCGCGCTTGCCACAAGCAGCCAAGTTATGTACGTTATGTTATGTAGCAATCGAACGAAGACGGATGACATGCTGCGGTTTGTGCAACGCTACAGGATCAAGTGAACCACGCCACATACAGGCGTATAAAAGCAGCGCTCCAACAACAGCAACAACGCGCTCAATGTAATCAATGCGCTGATTACAAAAAACATCAGAAAAGTGGAAAAAATAAAATAAAATAAAGCGTTGAGGAATTTATGTGATTCGCAGTACGCCCACAAGTCGTGGGATCAACAATGAAGATCACGACGAAGTTCATGCGTTGCGCTTAACTCTCAGCGCTTGCGTGTTTATGTGGCGCATATGTTTGGCATCGGTATCGAAGAACGCACTTCATTTTATTACACAGCGCTTATCTTAAAATATTCAAATCAGCGCAACAAGCAGGCGATCACATTTCAAGCGTGTACGATTGATCGCGCAGCGAAAGTGGTGGTGATCAGTTTCCAACGCGCTACGCCACGCGCACAAACACACAGATATATTTTGAATATATATATATGTATGATATTGTGGCTAGTGGCAGCGCGCCGCTGTGCACTTGTCGTTGGCTAGTGGTGCTGTGTTTCAAGCGGCGCTTATGCGCTCATTAATCCAGTTCCCAAGCCAAAGCGACATACGAAATCGTTAAGTTCGTTAAATTCATAGCCGCGACGTTATTTGAGTCAACGTCAAACGTTGCCGATAAGTCATAATTTAAGAAATGTAGTAGATAAACGCGCATAAAAAATTACCGAAAAATATATGAAGCGTAGACAAAAGGGAATTGAAAACAAAAACAATAAAGAAATTTCAAAAAGCAACAACAGAGATGAACTGGTATGTAAACGAGTCGCATGCAATGCCGCGCGTCTCAAATGCACATTAAACTAAAAAAAATCACATAACTCAGACAATAAAATCACAACGACACAAAATAATCAACAGATGAAAGAATGAAATTTAAATAAAAGATCAAAATAACGAGGCGAAGAACAGACGTAGAACGCATACTAGCGCAGTGGAAGTAGAAGAAGAAGAGTAAGAAATACATGGTTTGTCAGTAAGCGAGCACGATGAACAGGTTGAAAAGCGCAGCGCAGTGGAGTAGGTTATGAAAGCCCGAAACTTTTTGATAATACCGAAATTTCGAGAATGCAAAATTTTAATTTCGGGATCAAAAAAAAATTTTTTATTTAATAGAAGTGAAGCAGGCTATAACAATCCGAAATTTTTTGAAAATCCCAAAATTTCGGAACCTAAAAAAAAATTTTTTTTTATTATAATACAATGAAGCGGGATCTAAAAACCCGAAAAAATTTGATAATACCGAAATTTCGGGACTTCAAAATCTTAATTTCGGGATTATAAATATTAAAAATTTTAATTATTATTATGATGTTTTATAAAAGTTTCAGATTTTTTATTACTAATAAAATATATAATAAATGTCGGGATCCCGAAAAAATCACCACTGCTTTCAAAGCACAAAAACGCAGCGCATTTCGAAGGAGGCTGGCAAACGTATTTTATACAGCTTTTTAAGCAGCAAAAGCGAGCGCGCAGTGCGCGGCGCATGCGCGACGCGTAGAAACACCTGTCAAACCGGCCAGCCACATGAGTGCGCACACCCGCGTTTCCAAGTAATACTGGACCGGAGTAGACGGACAGCGCATGCAAGCAAGTTGATGTCGTGGAAAGCACAGACAGGCTTAAATATATGCACATACCAACAAACAGTAGTGCGGCGGTGCACCGCCAAGCGTTCGTTTGTCACTTTGTTGCGCTGATTGTATTTATAACGCTGGGTCTGATGCAGACGGCAAACAGCGCGCAATCCTATCAACTCACTTGCCATGCAACACCAACAACAACAACAATAAAAGCAACATGGCAATAACATTAGCGTTAACATATTGATAACAACAACAACGAAGACATGGGGGAACAAGTAAAAGAAATAACAAAAACAAAATCAGCATCTTTAATGCCGCCGACGCCGCCAACGACAACGTCAACGATTGGTGCAGTGACAGAGCTGGACAAGCACCACGCACAACAGGCAAACTGAGAAATCAACGAAAAACCAAAAACAACAACAACAAGGTAAGGTAGACAAATCAAAAAGACACTAAAAGTACAAAGAGAAAAGAGAAATAAAGTTCAAAACAAAAAGCAGCTACGAAGCAGCCGAAAACCGAAACAAGTTGCGGTTGCTGTTGCGCTGCAGCGGGTGGATGGCATAGCGCGTTGGCTGCGCGTACGTGTGTTCGAAAGTGTGTGGCAGACACTACGCATGCGTCGTATACCACTACTTGCCAGCGCAAAATGACAAGTGAGTTCGACGCGTACAACGCGCATGCAAGCAGGCGGCACTAGGCAGAGCGCGCGCGGCAGACGGTTGAAACAACGCGCATGACAATAAGAAGGATACGAAAATACACCAACAACATTTTGTGGCGAGTATTTGACTGCTACGCTATGGTTTTTTGAGCATGCCACAATGCGTTGACGCAGGTAATGCTAATGCGCGTTGCATGCAACATAACAACTTAAATGCCACAAACATGATTTGCTTGTAATCAATAGAAAATGCTGGCTACAGCGTAGAGGTAAATTCAGTAAAATAAACTTGTTTTTGTTTCGTCTTTAAGCCTTTAAGCTGCCACAATCGGCTGCATACATACATATGTATGTGTGTTCGTTTCAATTATTATTTAATAGCATTATTAGCTGCTGTTGCTGTTGTCATTAGCAGCGCATTGTTGTTGTTGCTGTTGCTGTTGCTGTAATTATTTTCTGTAATGCCCGTAATTGTTATTTATTGTTTGTTGTCGGCCTGATTACGCGCAACGCGTTCGCTGTAAAGACGTGATTAGTGCACTGGCTGCCGTTTGATGATGCAACAAAATTGTGGCGTGTCGCATTTTTTGTTTTTTTTTTTCTGTTTGTGCTGGAAAATCAATTAGAAGTGTTCAGCAGCCGGAAGTTTTCTTCAATAACTTGGATTTTTCTTGCATTTTATTGTGTTCATGTTTTCATTTGTTGGCGTTATTAGGCTGCATGGTTTTGATTTGATTAGTGCGGTTGCTGTGTTTTTGTTGTTTTCACTTTGATGTTGTGGCAAATGATGCAGCATGATTTGTTGTTAGTGGGGAGGAGGGTATATTTGTGTAAGAATAAAGAATTTTTCAATGAAGACTTTCTAGAACGTGAAAAGTGAAACATTCTTGAAAAAAAGTATATAAAAAATACATGTTGTTGTTGTGAAAATTATTATTTTTTACTATTTTTTTGTATTAACAAAATTTGTTTAAAATTAAAAAAAAAACTTTTTTAGTACAAAAAATTCAAAAACATGAAAAAAAAATAAAAAATATATTTTAAATCAAAAAATATTATTGAAAATTGAAAAATTAGAAAAAAATTTTTAATACTAAATATTTTTTTTTTATAAAAAAATTTATAGATTTTAGATTATTTTTAATAAGATTTTATTTTTTTTATTATTATTTATTTTTTTTTTTGTTACCGCCACAATTATTCTCAAGAAGTATGAAAAAATCTCAGCTTCGATAAATGAATCATTTTTCCACATAACCATCCAGCAAGTGACCCATAATCCACTCGTCTACGTACACACTCGCCGCAGCTTCGTTTCGTTGGCCGTGTGCCGTATTAACACTCAATTTGAAATTGCAAATAAAATAATTAATTGCGTTTACGATGCGAAATGAAGTGACGTGCATGAGCAACAAATAAATAAACAACAACAACACCAGTAAAAATCAAATAGCAAATCACAAACAACAACGCTCACAACGTGTGATAATAAGACGAGTTGAGCTCTAGCATGCAATCAACCAACTAACATACAAAAAGTAACAATAACAATAACAACACATATGAAACACTCAAGCGCCTGCAACAATCAGCATGTATCGGCGCATGCAACGCGTGCAACAAATTGCCGCTGCTGCTGCGACGCAAACTGGCAATATGCGAACAGCACATTCAAATTTGCCTAAATCAAATGCTAATCAGATATGTTAGGCGCGCCGTCGTCATGCCACATCGCCACACAGCAGCAACAGCAACAGCAACAGCCACATGCCACGTATTAATAATGTGTGCCAGCGATGAATGTGTTGTTCTTGTTGTTGCATATGGTACATAAGTATGTATGCAGCTGTTTTTTGGTGCGACCACCGACTTGCTGTTTTGACAAATGTGCCACTGTGCGCAAGTGCACCAGCAGCAGCAGCCGGCAGTCGGCAATAAATGCTCGTAAATAAATGTTCTAAATTAGACATTTTATCAGGCCACATTATGGCAGCCGCAAATGGAGTCACTGGAGCAACTAGTTGTAGTGGTAGAATGTTGCCACCTTCGAGTTGCGTTTAGCCAGTGCGTTGTTGCTCAGCAATAACAGCAATAGTAGTGCGTTAACGGTGCATTAAATGCTATGGTTTTATTGTTGCTGCACTTGGGGGATATATCTAAGTATTAAATGGAACGATTTGTTGGAGTAAATGATATTATTGAATTTTCAAATGAAATTCGACTAAAATTACAGTACCTCACAAAATATATATGTAATGTACTGTTCTAAAAATACATTTAAAAAATCAACGAAAATGCTTAAAAAATAATAAAATTGGAAAAAATACAAATAAATTTTTTTAATACAAAAAAATTTCAAATGAGAGAAAATTATTAAATTAAAATCGAAATAAGTAGAAAAATATAATAAATAAATTACAAAAAAGTTAGAAAAATAAAAAAAAATTATAAATTAAAATGTTTAAAACTTAATAAATATTTTTTAATTAAATAAAAAAATTAAAAAAAAAAATTAAAATTTTTAAAGTATTTAAATTTTTACATTTATATTTAAAATTACATACAGAGCGATAGCCTAAATCAAATGCTAATCAGATATTCCAACCACAAAATATTCCAACCCTTAATAGATAAGTACTTCCTAAAATAGTCTCTAGACTTAAGTAAACAAATAATGGGATTTCCCAACAAAATTGTGAAATAGCTGCGGTCACTTTTATGGTGAAATTACAAGTATTATGATTATTACTAGTTAGGCTTTATCACTTTTTTGTCAGCTAGACCACTAAGCAAGCGAAACCCATACAATGCGCTGATAAGACACTTGCTTATTAGTTGGGCAAGTATTTCACACGCTGATTTGGTCATGGGTTTACATATCACTGTATAAAAATATCATTTTTTTTAATTTTTAATTTTAAATTTAGAATTATATCAGAAAAAATACAAAATTAAAAAAAAAATTCCAGATCTCGAGTATGAAATTTCAAGAGCTTGCAACAATCCAACAAAATATATGCACTCAAAAATAAAATTTTAGCAAATTTATAAATATATATATATTTTTTGTACGTACGTATGTACGTATGCACATTTCCAGCTGGCTCTGTAGTGCCACTCATAAATTCATTCATACGAAGACGTACGTGGCTCATCCACAAGTGTCAGGTGCCTGCGCCTATCAGCAAATCATTGATTTCTCAAAGACAAGTGCGATTACGAGTACTTTATTTTTCCAACCAAACATACAGACACCCTGACAAACACCTATATATGTTTATGCGATAATCTATATATGTGCTGACATAACGGCAATTTATAGCTTTATTTTTGTTTTCCTACCAAAAGTATTTTTATAATTTTTCTACTTTAATTATGTAGTGTGCGCTTATTATTCTCTATTTCCTTTTTATACCATTTGTACTCGAGTGCTCCACATTTTTACAAAACAAAATAAAAACAAAATGAAACAACAACAACAAAAAGCAACACAAACAACAAGCGCGCTTAATCGCGCTTAATTGCTATAATATTGTGACGTAAATGGAGGCGCTCTTCTTAAACGAGCAGCAATAAAAATTATTGGCCACTGATAAAGTTCAATGAAAATGTATATTTGTATACATGTATGTAGAAAAGTAATAAATGAAAATAAAAAAAATGGAAAACTAAAAAATAAATAAAAAATAGAAAAAAAAAATTGAAAAAAATGTCATTAAATTTTGTATTAACTAACAGCCGCAGTAGCGTACACTTGAGCAATACAAACACGAGTTTAGAATATTTTTCTTGATTTCCTATCAGCTGATAAGCTGCGCGCAAACGCTCACGATTAGCTATCGCACACCAACGAACGCGTATGAATTTAGTTTGTTATGACTATAAAAAACAACTGCCAAGTGGTTCAGCAGTGCGCACTTGTTGTGGTGGGTGGCGCGGTCGAGTCGATTTGGGGTCCGCGCGAAGCGATCGATAGGCGAATCAGTAGATCG
The DNA here is from genome assembly GCF_028554725.1 of Zeugodacus cucurbitae. Classification (NCBI taxonomy): domain Eukaryota; kingdom Metazoa; phylum Arthropoda; class Insecta; order Diptera; family Tephritidae; genus Zeugodacus; species Zeugodacus cucurbitae. The sequence goes on from NC_071669.1 coordinate 48,227,716, forward strand.
TTAATAACACAAATATTTATAGAGGTACATATGTATGTGTATGTTTGTATGTTTGTGATAGCTGCTGAACTAGTTTGATAAGCACGCCCGCGCAATCTTAGCGGTTGTAGGCAAGGCGCACTCTTGGAGGCTTTTATGCCGTTAATTAGTGGTATTTGGCATGATTAGAGAGGTAGGTGACCATACACGATGGCTGGTTACAAATGTACATACCTAAATAATCTTATAAGTGTTCTGAAATGTTAGGAAAGATCCACTATTTTTTTTTTTTTTTGATTTTTTCGTAGAAAATTTTATCGAAGGCAATCTTTTTTTAATATTAAGAATTATGTCTATTTGGCTTTATTTGTTCATGGGTTGCCTAGCTCAAGTATAAATATTTATTTAACAAATTTTATTTTGCTTTTTTATATAAAATTTCGAAAATATTTTTAATTTGGTCTGTCTTTAAAATTTTTATCGAATATCGAATTTATAATAGACCTCATAACTACTCCTAAGCAAAATTAAATTCTTACTTACCATTTAATTCTAAGTTTAAACAACACACAGAACATCTCGGAAAGAGTAGCCTACCTTTCAGCGCTTAGCTACAATTTAAATAATTTTTTCGCGCCCAATAGTAGGCAACATTTTATTTTATATTTTATTATATTTATTTTCTATTAAAACGAAATTAAGCTACAAAATATTTGAGTGATTTTTATATATCCACATTAATAAAATAAACAGTATTTCACTATAGAGACATAATAGAACGAGAATTCGAAGATATGTTGCCTACATTTCAGCGCTAACAAGAATTTCCGGGTGTTGATAACTGAGGAATAGAACAAGGTTCAGCGGAAGTAGACTACTTTATACCCAAAAATTGTTCAAATTTGAGCAATAAAACCCATAGACCTTCTGAGAATTTTCTTGGCAAAATTTTTGGGTAAAACTGCAAAAATATTTATTTAAAAAATAATTGTAGCTGGCAACCAAAAGTCAAACAATAAAAAATTTCGGACCGACAAAACAAGTAATCTAAATGCAGTTACATATTGTGGTCAGCGCATGCGAACTAGCTGATAACAACTATGAGCTGCTTAGGCAAACCGCAAACCCGCGAACGACGCTATCTTATTTTGAGTGCCCAAGCAGAGCTTCTGGTTAAGCAAAATAAAAACAATTTAATACTAATAAGTAAATAAAAACTATAACGCGACATTTATTGTTTCCTCTTTAAGCAGAAATAAAAATTAAAAAAAAAAATGTTTTTAAATTACTAAACTTTTTTTCCTGCGTTCCGTGAACACTAAAACCACAAATTAAGTGATTAAAAATTAAATATTTGAAAATTTTTATCAACGTACAAGTGCTGGAAATTCACACTCAAAAATCCACAACCCTAGAATCGAAAGATTTCCAATGAATTCAAACAAAATGGTCGAACACGCTCAATTCACAGCTTCATCTCGGTAATAATTGTATTAAAATGGACGAAATGATTTTTACGATTTTATTGTTTAGTTTCTGTTACTGTTGCTGTTTTTCATATTTGTTGTTGAGCTACCGTTTTAATTGATATCAATTCGCCACACATTGTTAATTGAAAGGGTGTGATCAGTCGCAGTTCATCGACAAAAAACAACAATAATTTTCATTAGAAGCGCCGCGCTACCACATACGCCTGCGCACCTGTCAAATAGTCGCGCTCTCACTTCGTGGCTGCTGCCTACATTTCACACTCCCAACTCAAAACCGTTTATAACGCTCACTGCAGAGTCCGTTGCTACAACTATTGTTTATTATTATTTTTGCTTTTTTTGTTTTTCCTCGCACTTGTTTGTCAATGAAATTAACACTTTTATAGTGATTTTTATCACCAGCATGATGATTATTTCAATTTATCTGTTTATTTGTTTTAATTTTTTTTTTAATTTTTTGTTTTAAATTCTTTGTTTTTTCAGCGCTTTTAATGAACTATCTCTGTTTTTGTTGTGCGCTGTTAAAAAGCAAAACCGTTTCGCCGTTTTAACAGCAACGAATGGCGTGCGGTACACTTTTAACGGTAACAGACCTTTGTAAATTGATTAGTTTTTGATGATCTATGCAATTAACGTGTAGGTGGGAAACGCGCTCGTCATAAAGTTGACGAGTTCGTGCATAAGGAAATTATGGAGTTGAAACGAAGAATTAGAAGAATTTAAAACAATTATAAAAGTGTGGTAAAACTCAAAGAATTTTATGCAGAATATTAATTTTCTTAGAAATTATGCACTAGATATTCATTAAAATTCATAAAACGTTCTTAATAATTCGTAATAAGAAAGAGAGTCAAAAGTTCAAACTAGTTGAGAATTAGTAAATTCACGAACGAAATGTGTCTGTATACTAGTATTTATTGCTGCAATTGTAGCATACATGCAGGCAGGAAACTCATTACCATTAGTGTAGTATGAGTGTAATGGGAAGAGTAGTTAAGATATTTTTTAAATTATATTAATTGAGAGTGAGGGTAAGAAAGAGAGCATATTGAGTTAGCGCTACATTAAAGTGATTATTAAATAAAAAGCTGCATTTTATACACAAGATATCAAAGAATTTCCTAATTACACTCCATTCATCAACCACCTATATACAGAAATATTCTAAAACTCAAACGATCTACCCATAAATCATTTCAATTTCCAGCTAAATAAAATTATGTATAATAAAACTTGTTGTCCAACACATTTTCTGAATATTATATTAAAGAAATATATCTATATTTTCACACAAACAGTGACTATAAAGTTTAATAAAATGAATAAACTTCTCATGAATTAACACTATTTATGATAAGCTAATAAATTTATAGCAAAGCAAAATTTCTGTGCCATAAAATAACTCGCTACACCACCCAACGGGTTTTCTGTTGGATTTGTATGCAAACATAGATATAAATATTCAAGCAAGCATACATATTTATTGGTGTTAGAAACGTGTTAATTGTTGAAGATTTGCTATACCCAAGTGACGTCATTTATTATGAAAATAAAAATGCACGAAAATAATCATTTTATTTATACAGAAATATGACTTTTTTTATAAATAAAATACACGAAAATCATTATATTTGGTTTCAAATATTTAAATTTTAATTATAAAATGCCAAAATTTGAAGTTCTGTTCTACGAAACTGAATATAGTGAGAGTGAAAGAGACAGCTAAATATTATATATAAGTTGGAACAGAAGGTAATAGGTCATAAAGTTCGAATAGAGAGAACTAGAATAGAGGGAGAGCTAGAAAAGCATATCTTTACTATAGGTGATATTTTTTAGGTTAAAGGTTATTCATTCGAGATTATATGCGTAAGGGTTATGAAATTTTATGGTATTCCCTCATTTTTGAAATTTACAAAAAATTAGAATTTTGAATTTTTCTTTGGTAAAAAATATGACGAAATCAACTTTGATTCCAACTTTAAACATTTTCCGTTCCAACAACAACACTATATATTTAAGTATAAGCAACAATTGCGATAATTTTAAGTGGAGAAACTCATTTTCTTCCCCAAAACCTGCACTCATTTACCACTACATAACCTTAACCTACAGTTACAACACAACGTCATGACGTTGCAAGCAACAACACACACACAGTCACAATGAGGCATCGATAGCCATCTATAATTATCGACACTATCGCATAGCGAGCGAATACGAGTCGCCGCCAACAACACTGGTGGCATGAAAAACGTAGTTGCAACTGTCGCCGCGTATTGTCGCCGCATATAACCATAAATTAACGTACGTACGGTGCCGCACAAAGGACGAATGGCAACAACAGAAGGAGCAATGAAGTAAATGGTAGCGACAATATTTAAAGCATTTTAAACATTTCAATGGTCAGCACTTACAAATGGCAACGCTCAATTACAAGTGTAGCGTGCAACAAAAAGCGGCACATATGCATATTGTGGCATGTATGCGTGAGCCATGGATGTGTGTGGCAAGTCGAAGGCCACACAACATAACAACGCATCGGTAGTCAACGTTGGTGGGTGTGTTGGCTGTTGAAGGCGGCAATTTACGGCATTGCAACCAACGTTTAAGCTGCCGATACGGTGGCAAGCACTGACATACGGTATGCATATAGATGTGTGTGCGTCAAGTTAATATTCTGCTGGTATGCATAACATATGCGGTATGTTGCAATTTAATAAACGTTAATTATGTCGTGTTGCATGGTGGTGCGGCAAGTGGCAATAAGCCAAAGTGGCTGACAATGCCGGCCCTAGCACTCAAGGCTTGCAAATACGCACAGTCAAGAGGATATATGTGTGTGCAACATTACAAACTTGTATGTTGCAAGTACATGTATGTGTGTATGATGCACTTGCTGCATGTCGCTTGCTATTCGTGCGATTAAATTGTGCGTGGCAATGAATTTATGTGTACACCCTTCCTTGCACTTGACTTGCAACCGAATTTGCCGTTATGTTGTTGAAGCCTCATTTTGCTTGCAGTTCTGTTTCCATGGTGTTTACTGGGGCAAGCGGAAGTAAATCTGTGCAAATTCTCGGTCATTTTATGCAATTTTGTTTGGATACGCACTTGCAACATCGTCGCAGCCAACAGCTGGTGGCGTGGCTCAAGGCGTTGCAAATAACAACTTTGACTGCTCTTTGTTGCTAGTAACAACTTGTCAAACTGTTTTTTCGCAACTTACTGTGGTTGAGTAAGTGTTGCAAGTATATTGCTGAGCGATTGTCATTTGCCAATTTCATTTAATCCCACATTGCATGACTCTAAGTGCGTTTTTGTTATTATTTTATATTGAAACAGCACACAATAACCGCAAACGACTGTGAGAGCGACAGTATAATCGGCTCACTTGTCACATGCCGCTAGCGGTGTTGAGAGACAATTATTCTTAACAGAGCAACAGCCGCAGCGCCATACTTTTACATGCATGTGGCACACATTTAAGATAGTTGAAGGCAAAAATAAAATTTTAAAATCATCAGTTCGAAAACAACAACAATAACAATTATATAATATAAGTAAACTCAAAAACTTTAAACGTATCTCATCTTAATTCAAATGCGCAACAGCGCACCATCAGCTTGCTATTTGTAGTTAGCTACTTGTGGCATTTTGCAACAACATTCACCGCGTTCGCGACATATTCAGTGCACTTGAGCTGTGTTTGTCATTGCTTTTTCGGTAGCCTACTTATACACCACCCGCCATAGCGGCGCTCACGGCGTGCGCGATCGCCACAGCGTTGCCAGTCATTCGACAACTGACACTCGTCTATCACTCTCAGATTTGGACGCTGCTTTAGGCGCTGCGCGTATAAGTCAGCAGTGACAGTGAAAAACAAAAGCAATAGCAAATAGCGCTACTGCACGGCAAGGCAACATGGCATCGCGGCCAGCCAAATAGCAATAAAAAGCACTTGTACGCGCGCGACATATTGAGAAATGTGCAACAGTTTAATGACCATATTTGGTATATTTTTATGGCAAGTTGCATTTATCAGATGCGTCGCGCAGCGCGCGCGTAATAAAAACAAACAAGAACATAACAAAAAATAGCAAGAGAATTAACAAAAGCTACCACTGCTGCAGTGGCAATAAAAATATGGTAGGCGCAAACATAACTGCAAGCGTTTGTATATATGCAACAGTTTGTGGTGGGGCTCTAGTAGCAAGCGTTAGAAAAAACAGGCGACGCAGTTACGCGCGCGCCCTCTGTGCCGCGCGACGTCTAGCTGGTTGCACAGTTGTCGCGGCAGCAGCAGCCGATCGACGCAACGCATCGATGAATTGAAATGTGGCAATTTTGCTGCCATGCGCCTTCTGGTCATCTTGCGCGCGTTCATTGCTAGTCTATAATTTGCAGTTGTCTACGTAGTCTAGACAGTGGACGCGCAAATCTATAGGCACATAAGCAAGCGCTTGTAAAATGAATAGCCAAAATAAATAAATAAATTTGAAGGCTATTGTTTTGGGTGCTGCGCGTGCCACAAATATAAGCAACAGTTTGTTGCAAACATAAGCCACAGACTTATGAACTCAATTCAGTTCTATGTAACCCTTTTTTACCAGCGATATACTGAACATGCAACGCGCGCTGGCATTTGCGGCTGTTAATTAATTGCTGCGCATGCGCGCATCCCCACCGCAAAACAAGATATTTTACACCTGTTTGTCGCATATGTTCGTTGCGCGCAGAACGCGTATTTAAAGTGGAGTGCAAAAATAAAAAAGCAGCGCGCCACTTTGTTGCTGTAAAAGCAACGTTGGGGCCACCAGCGCCGCTGACAAATGAGGAGCGCGCTGCATGTCAATGCTTTGTGGCAGCTTAAAAAGGTATAAATTACTAATGAATGACGTACAATTTAATTGCGAGTAACAGCTACAATAACAACAACAATAGCAGCAGCAAGTGCACTTAGTCAAGTGCTAAGTTGCTACATGCATATGTAGAATGTGGCAATGTCCAACGCATGCATACACCCATGTTGCACGAGTTCTAGACACTTAACCCTGTTGACAATATACACTCCTCCTACCACCACTTCTATGTGGCAAGCATATTGCGACATACAGTTGTTGTAGCAGTTGCAACTGTTGTTGCCATACTCCATCATCTCTGCGAGCGTATTTCTTGTTGTTGTTCTTGCCACATGTCGTCAGCATGTGCGCTCCGCTATTTGAAGTGCATGCATACAAATTTGTCATTCTCATTGGTATTATAAAGTAGACTGAGTGAAATTAATTGAAAAACGTGGCCGCCTCGCGCTCTTATGTATTCCCCACACTCAAAGATGTGGCGAGCGTATGAGTGAGTGTCTTAGCCAAGGCACATCGACACACAAGTTGAATGAATGAGCTTAAGGCCTGGCTGGCATTTGCTGACAAGTCAACGCAAATGGCCGTGACAGCTTCGCGGGCGTAAACGGCGACCAACAGCCAACTGTCCGCATCTGTTGCATCAAGAGTGCTCGGGCAATTAAAAGGGCTAAATTAAATCTACAGCAACTTTTATTGGCGACAACCATTTCGTTTCACTTGCTGCGCCTATTCCGGCTGATGAAAGTGGAATATTTAAGGGGAAATGAGTTGCCGGAAAAGGCTGGCAAGTCAATTGTCTTACCTTAAAAGCGCACACTCATCAGCCATTGTGATGAATATTTAATTAGGTGTGCATTTTAATGCTACCATACGCCAGGGTTTTATTGGCAGTCGTCGCATTGAAGTGAGAATATGGCGATGCTTGTAAAATTTGTCTAATTGTTATTGGAAAAGTGCGCTTTTTTAGTAATAAAGGCTTGGCTAAGAATGTGCGTGCAGCCATTTAAGTTGTTATATAAGTTCGTGTATATATGTATTAAAGTATCTAGCGCCTGAAATATTTCACATCTTAGTAAGATGTTTTATTAGTAAGTGAGTGAAAGCTTGTCATACTTAGAGCTTTTGTGGATGTTAACGAGAAAGCTTATCACCTTCCTCATGAGCTTTCTAGCCTATTTGATTAAAAGCTTATAATTCTTAAACTTAAATTTTATTTGGCAAAAGCTTTCATCAGTGAAAGCTTACTTTTACGCGCATAATATTGCAAAGCAATAACACAGTAGATATATTTTCGTTATTATTCAGACTGAGAATGATATTTATTTAAAAAATTAAAGCGATATGCGAAAGCTTTTAGAGCTTTCACATATGTATTGCCGATATAATATAAGAAGTTTCTAAAAGTGAACATTATTTTGTTTTTAAATCTCTTTTTCGCTGAAAAACATCAATTGGGTGAAAGCTTCTAGGAAGAGCTTTCGACTAAAAATACGCAAAACTAATTATTATCATTAATTATAGTAAATTATCATTAATTATAGAAAATATATATTTTATTTAATTTTATTACAATTATGCTGTTTTTTAAATTGCTATTATTTTTACTCGTTTCTAATTAAATTTGTTCTTCCTCAAAAATATTACCAAATATAATTCTAAAATCCGAAAATAACTTCGTGTTTCATTTCATATTTTCTACCATCATTTTCTTTTCAAAATCGTGCTTTAATTGTACCAAAAGTGAAATAAATTCAATTTAATTTATTTATAGGCGACACTACTTTACAAAGCAATGCTAAGAATTTGCAGTGAAATGCGGCAATACACAAGTTCAACTCAGCCATTTGGCATTTGCGAAAGCATTTCAAGAATTTGAATGCACCGACTAGGAAATTGCCGGAGAGAGTGCGCGAATAAAATTAATTTGATTTAATTATTATTTTGTTTTGGTTATTGGATGCAATTAATTAATTTTAATGTTGATTTTATTTAATATATTTTACGCCTTTTCATGAACATATTCTCCAACGCTTCCTTACTTAAATAGCTGCACATAACATTCATGGCAACTCCTCCAATTGCCTCCACAGTCGCTCGACAGAGCACAGCCACAGTGCGGCGGGCCTAGTGCAGCAGTATTTGATTGGCTGGTGAATTCTTAATTTATTGTGCGTCAATTTGCGAGCGCGTCTTCGCGCGGTGTCATTGCGGTGATTGACGTCAAACTTGGTAATCAACTCGGAAACAACACGCGATCGCCCGCAACTCAGCAACATCGATACAAAAATATTTTTATATTTTTTAATATATACGAGTCCAAGAAACGCCAACGCCGCCGCCGACGCCACAGTCCAAGTGATAACCGCGCACCAACGCGTCTCGACACACAGCGTCAGCAAAACACACCCCTGGCGGGCGCAATCAGAACAGATGCACGATGTACTGACGCGCATGACCAGGCCAGTTAGACAGTCCGTAGGGGAGCGTCCACTCAGCGGAAGCAGGCGCGATAGCAGCGCGACGTGTGAGGCGGTAGCGACGCGGCGACTCATGGCGATAACGACAAGCGCGTCAGCGATCTGCTGTTGATTTGCAATGTTTCTTCTGCTTTGTTTTTGTTATTGTTTTGATAGCGTTAGCAATAACAAAAATAAACACATGCATTGGACGCAAGTAAAAAACCAAAACAACAACAACAGCAATACAGAATTGAATTGGGACGCCAAAATGTTGTTAAGCGTTAACTGTTTGTTGTTGTTGTTGCAAATAAATTCGCAGAAATATGTTTGTTACTTTTTATAGTATATTTGTGTTCGGCGTTGTAGGCGGCTCAAGCGCGTAGGACCACTTCTTGGCCATAGCTTTCAGTATACATACAATATATCAATAAATATATGTATTTGCTGCTTAAATATAAATTGAAATAAATTGCTGATAATTTCTCAATGATGATGATTATTGATTTATTGCACGCCACCGCATCTGCCACATTATTGGCCAACGACCAAACAACGGCAGCAGCGCCATTTCGCCAGCAACTTCCAATGAGCAGCGCAACCAGCCGATTGCTGCACCAACGCCGGCAGCGCGCAATGGCGACTGGCAAACGAGCAATGAATTAAACAGATGCGACAATATAATTTGTAATTGCTGACCGCTGCTGATTAATGTTATTGTTAGTTTAACTACTTTTTTGGTTTTTGTTTTATTAGATACCACTTCAATTGCTGCTAAAACCGCTTCAGTTGTTTTAAGCAAGACACTTAAGTACTGTTACTTACGTTTTTTCACTTTTTTCTATGTTATCAAGCACATACAAGCTCTTACTTTCAGCAGATAACGGCAACAGCATAGTAATCATATTTACAGTTATTTAGCGAAAAATCTAATCAGTGAAATTTGCCGAATAAACGATAATAAATGAAAGCAATAGTCATTTGCAAAAAGTACCAAAACGAATTGTGCTGATTATGAAAGACCTCCAAATGTGCTGATATCTCAAAATTGCGACACACCTCCAGCTAGACCAGCTGAGTGGGCATAACTTTGTATGCAAGTATATAAAATTATTAGAGTGGACTAACAAAAAAGCTGTTAACAACATTAGACTGTTAAATATGATATGTTATGTGTAGAATATTTTGAGTTGGTGATTTTTGTTAGGGTGGTAGTGGTGACTTAAGTGGTGTATAATTTGAAAGAAATTGTAAAATTCACGCGCTCGAGTATTATTTTGCATGAAATAAAAGAGCATATGCATTTTATAGCTTTAGAAGAGCTTTCACACATAAGAGAAAACTTTCACACAAAAAAGAGCTTTCACATTAATATGAAATTTTACATAGAATGCTGGTGAAGAAAATATATTTCTAGTGTTAAGAGAAAGCTTTCGCACAAAAAAGAGCTTTCACCAAAAAAGCTTTCACAAAATGAGCTTTCACATTAATATGAAATTTTACATAAAATGCTAGTTAACAAAATAGATTTTTAGTGTTTAGATTAGCTTTCAGCCATAAATGAGCTTTCGGAAAAAGCTTTGAAGTTGAAATGTTGTATGTTTTATTTATTTTTTGTGATTAAATGAAATATTTTTAAGGTAAGAGAGTAAGCAGGAGTGTTTAAAACTTAACTTAACTTAACTTAACTTTTACATTAAATAATAACCATAGGGCAAATTGTGTTGAAAAGCTCACAGTATTTGAAAAAATTTGTTTTCCTTTTTTGTTAACATATGTTTAACAGAACGGGTAAGTAATTTATACATAGAATTTTTTATCATTCTACCGCATGCTCATCACTTTAGTACCACCCTGAAACAATCTCGCTGCTACCGCAAGCCTTCTACATACAACTTTCCCATACTATTGACACTGTTATGCATATTTTTATATTGTTTTGCACACGTGTATATTTGTAAATATGTACATACACATGTTATATTTATTGCGCAATCTTACATTGCCGGCGTCCTAAAAACAATACCAACCAGCCGCCCAATGGCTAAAACAAAAACGTGTAAAAGTGAAGTTAAATACATATATATTTGTTATAAAAAAATATTATTTTTAATGTCATTTTGCATAACAACAATAGCAACAACAGCATTTTCAACAATTTTATCAAAATATTGTATTCAAATTTCAACAAACTGCCACAGTGCGCTGTCGTTGCTGGCGTCAAATTTCGACGAAATTTAATTTTTTTTAATTAGCATACCGCATTACTCACTGCATTTGGACCGACAACGAGTGAAAACGACAAACAGGTGAATTGCCGAAATGTCAAGCGGTTGGTTCGACAAAAAGTCGAATTTGTTTGATAGCCGGCACTTTGTTAGCTGCAATCGACGATGGGTTTCCAACGCCATAACGGAACAGGTCTAACCGCCGCACTAACTGTGTAGGGTGGCATAATATTTCACAGCGCGAAATGCATTAGTAGCCGAGCGCAAGCAATTTGCGCTAATAAAAATCGGTTAATTTTGATTTGAATATTTTTTTACGATTTTTTGTGAACGCAAACACCCGCTGTTTGATTAAAAAATATTTATTTTTATTTTATTTTATTTTTTCTGGTTTTTGAGTTTGTAATTTGATTGCAATTTCTTCTGCTCCTTCTTCTCTTTAGAGAATATCACATATGTTCGTTTGACCGCTCAATATCCACAAAAATTTTGCTTTGGTTTCACATAAAATGCATTTCAAAGTATTTTGTTTGTGGTAATAACAGCAACAACAATATCAACGGAAAGGCGCTTGCCAGCCTTTGCTTCGAATAACCAAAAAGCGACTTTCTAAGTAACGCTCTAATGAAGAAAGTAGTGTAAAGAAATAACTGTAGTTAATGCACGCTTAAATATGGTTGCTTGAAAGGCAGCGACTAGAAAATTATATAAAAAGGTTAAAAAAAAATTCCAAAAAAATTTTCCCAAACTGCCAACCGAACTATTGACCCAAAATTAAGTTGGAAAAAATTTTCACCATAAATAAACAATTTGCACTGACAGTGAGATTGCCGCACAACAACAAGAATTTTGCAATAGCAAATCGCACATTGCCGCAAAAAAAAAAACAAAAACAAATAAAGCAAATCGATTTTGTGCCGAAAGCAAGGAATATTGAAATATCTACAATAAGTTTAAGTACACTTGTGTGCATATTTGAAAGCACTACGACTAGCCAATCGAATTTAAAATAAAGAAAGATGGGAAGAAGCCGCCTATCACTAATTAACATTCTGCTGCTTTCAAAGAGATGCAGAACATTATTGCTTATACACACACACATGCACATAATTAGATATATATTAGAAAGCAAAGCAAAGAAAAGAAGGTATTTTGTAATTAGACAATAATTTGCTAGACTCTTGCAAATATGCAAGTCGGAGGTATGTGGTGGAAGTTGCACTGTTAAACAGCTGTTAGGGCCAGCAGCGCAGTATTATTATAATTTTCTAAATATTATTATTAAATTAGCTTATTTGAGTTAAAAATGTTTGCAAAATTACTTCAAATGATTGAAATTGCAAAAAAAAATTATATAAATAGGGTGTAGGCTTCAACAGAGGCATAACAGCACATTAACAGAGATTGTACAGAGCAGTTTTTAGGTTGAAAATTAATAATATTTTGATTATTTGGTCAAATAGATGTAAATGAAATTGAATAATATATATAGCTGAGTAGATTTTGTTAACAGTGAGTTAACATTGCATTAACAGTTGCCTTACAAATTAAATCCTATGCTATAAATAGTGATACGACTTCATATTTTGTAATCTATTTGAAATTGTTAGCATGTTAAACTTATTTAATTGGTCTTGAGAAATTATGTCGAGCGATTTTGGCAAGCTTACATATTACTAAAGCTATGGAATTAAGATTTTATATATATATTTGGCGTAGGAACCGCTTTAAGCGATTATAGACGAATTAAGATTTTATATATATATTATAGGAAATTCGTTATAAAAAATGTTAATTTTAGACTAACATGGGACTCCATAGTCATATTTACAAACGCCGTGAATAACTAATTGAAATATATGGAGCAATCAATGACTTATTGCTTCGAGTCTCGAAGCTTCGAGTCAGAAAATTTACCTAGTATTATATTAAGCGCAGACATCTTAGAACACGACGTTAGAAATGAAATGACAAGTATGAAAATATATTTTTACCAGCAAAAGAATAGAAGAAAGAATATTATCAGTGTTTTAAACAACGGATCAGGAATAAAATCATTCTAATTTGGGTATTCTTCAAAAAAAATATTTTTGTTACATAAATTATAATTTTCTAAGAAAAGGTATACAAAAAATAACGAAAAAATAAAAACACTAAAGTAGATATCGCGCTAAACCAACAACATCCGCGTAAGAAGCATGCCATTGGTCAACCAACAACATTAATGCCATTCCCATTGGCTCATATTGAAAACTACAAAAAGATTATGCTAAGAATTGCTTGACAACAAACGTAAATGTTCTGAAATGAGCAGCTTCAATTTGCAAAGAACTTAGGAAATTTCCGTTTTAGCGTCGGCAAAATGGAATGTGGCCGAAGAGACCGACGTGATTTGTGTATGATGCTGCTGGAGCAAAAGCGATTAGTGGTGTTTATTTTCAATGGACTGAGACATGTTCATGACTGCATTAGACGTGTAAAAAAATTATTTATTTTTTTTTTAAATATTTTTTCTTTAAATTTTAAGAAAAAAATAAAAATAAAAAATATAGTAAAGAATTTTTAAATTCAAAAATAAAATGTATAAAAATATTTTCGAAACACTGTTATTTGAAAATATTCTTTTATAAATATTATAATTAAAAAAAATAAAATAATGCCACATACCTTAATTTTGATGCTTTTAATCTCACTTTCTGCGTTAATCCAAGATTATTAAGCGTGTGTTGATTTTGTTGCTTGAGAATTTTTTATTTACTTTGATTAACTTTTTTTTGTTTATTGCCAAATTTTTCACAATTTATTTATTTCAACAAACATTCAGCTGTTCTATATTTTTTCTTAACTTTCAGCCAGTTATCTCAATTTTCCATCATTTTATAAAGACAATTTCAATTTAATTTTCACCAAAGCGTTTCAGCACTTTTTCTTCAACACACTGTTTTTTCGATTTGGAACTGCAATTATTTTTTGTTGTAGCGTATGGATTCTTGAAAATATCACAAAATGTATGCGTTGTTCATTTAATTATTTATATACAGATGTAGTTAGAAATATTTTTCTTTATACACTTCTAATGCTAATTTGGCAAGCATTTCAGCATTTCAGCAATTCAGTTTCAAGTTTTATTTGGATTTCATATATATATTATATAATAATAGTAATATTAATAGTAAAAAACTGGCAAGCTTTTAGTTGACTTCGTTGTATGTGTAGTAAGTAGCGTGTTGTATTTGTTGTTGTTTTTTTTTTTTTTTTTGCTTAAAAAATGTTAAAAATTGTTAATATGAAAATTTACGTGACGGCGCTGATTTATTATTGCTATTGTAAATTTTTTGTGTTGTTTTTTATTATTGAGTTTAATTGTTAAGACACTTTAATTGCTTTTCATGCACTTTGTTCTGATTTTTTTTTTAACTTTTATTTTTTTGGAACTATAATTTTTTATTTCTGCATTAAAAGTGGCAAAAAAGTCATTAGTTGAATTGTAATAGTTTTTTAGGCTTTGTCACTGCACACTTCAAATTTGAGGAATTTAGTTTGGCAAGATTTTGTAAATTTTTTTTCACTGTTGTTTTTGTTATTATTTAATTTAATTTTTTTTTTTCAAATTTTATGCGATAATTTCACTATTTTGTGCAAATTCCAAATTTTATGAGTTGTTGTTGTTTTCCTTCTGACTTATATTTATTACTTTACATTAAATATGTAAGCGTCTCCACTGTTGTTTATTGTTGTTGTTGTTGTTGTTGTAAGTAATTATGCTGTATTAAGAAGGTACCTTTTAGTTGCTTATCAAATAGTAGTATAATTTCTTGTTGTGAAATTTTAAGTTCATAGGCGTAAGCATTAGCATTGATAGTAGTTGTTGTAGTTGTAAATGTAATTGTTGTAGTATTTAGTTGTAGCTTGTAAAAAATTTTATTTAGTATTTTCTAAGCTAAAAAGTAATAATTTCCATTTTTAGTAACTAGCTAGTGAGTTGTTATAGTAGTTTTTTAGGTTAAAATCTTAAAGTGTTTGTTGTTGTAACTTTTCTGCAAAAATTTTTCATATTTAAGTAAAAAGGCAGCGAGCATTAGAGTTTTTATTATTATTATTATTAGTTTGAATAGTAAAAATATTTATTTTTCATTTATGCTGTTGGCAGGAAGCGCCTACAGCTTTTTGTTGTTTTTGTATTTAATATATAACTCATAAGTTGCTTGTTGCCACAAGTGTAGCGTTAAGTGTTTATGTTGTTTGCTTAGCTAATTTCGTTGCACATGTTGTTGTAGTTGTTAAGAAATTTAGAAAGGCATAACAAATTATGTTTGTTGTTGTATTTTTCAACTTTAATGTGGAAATTCTTTGCAATATCGCTTTTTTAGCACCAAATAGCCAGCGGAACTGCCGCGCTGTTTTCACCAAATATGCATAAAGAGCTCTTTAAACATAAGTAGGGCTTCTTTTGAGTACTTTTTTAAACACTATTAGTTAGATTTTATGTACTTTTTTTTTAAACAAATATTTTTTTACTAGCGCAAATTGCTTTTTACTATGCCACATAGCGCATTAAACTGTACAGTAGCACAAAAAATAAAAAAAAATTTATTATTTTTTAAATTTTTTTTAGGTTTTCGACACAAACTCACACTGTCCAGCTACACTCTTAAGCCGCTTTTGCTACTATTTGTTGTTAATCTTACACTACTGTTGTTGTTGCTGTTGTCATTGGCACTGGAATAATTTATTGCGCTCATAATTCGAGCGTGACAAGTTTTGCAACACAATTTTTTCTTATTTGTTGTTGTTGTTTTCTACTTAACACATTGCTGTTGCACGCACCATTGTTGCTGACTTTTGCATATGCCGCACCGCCGACGCTATGTTGTTGACGTACCGTTACTTTAATATCGCATAGACTTAATATGCAGATTTGTACGATAATATATGCAATTGTTGTTATTGTTTTGTTAATTTTTCGTTATTGACCGCGGTTCAAAGTGGCAAGTCAGCGAGCGTGCAAGCGACCAACACCGTCAACTTGTGAATGACAAATAACAGGCAGCAAACGGCAGCAGCAGCAACACTATGGATGCTGTGGCATGCCACAGCTGCAACGACGGCGGCGGCGGCAATGCACAGTGGCTGGCTGACTCGTTGTTGTTGTTTTATTGCTGTCATGCAGTTGCTGAAGGTTTGGCAGCGCCAGCAGCAGGCAATAGCAATAGCAGCAGCAGCAGCAATAATGTTGCAGCACGACAATTAGAATGTTGCAAGTGCAGCAATGACAACAACAACAACACAGCAAACAGTAAATATTCAAAAGCGCCAATAGCAAAAGCGACAGCTAAGTAAATAATATTATTGTTTTTTTTTTATTGTGATTGTTGTTGTAAATGCTTGGAAAACACAGCTTATATAAATAAATAACTATTTCTTGTTGTTGTTGTTGCACAAATTACCGTTGGCAGAACACACTGTTGTATTGTCTGAAGCTTCTTTTTTATCACACTTCACAGCTTCAACTTCTGATTTTATTATTCATAATTAATTTTTTTTTACTTTGTTTGTTGTTGCACTTGCGTTGTTGTAATTTAATTAGTTTCAACGGCAAACACGCGTTTAAATCATATACTAATAAATATTTGTGGCGCGTTAGAGTCGCCGTTTTTGTGACGTGCGAAACGTATTTTTATTTCGTTATTGTTGTTGTTGTGAGACGACACAACAAACACCGCTTCAAAAATAATATCTACGAAATAAGACGCGTATGGTTCTGACGTTGAACCGATACTGGCGCGTCGCTATAAGCCAACCAATGTATCTCAGCGGTGCGATACTGCGCTGCGCGCTGCTTACTCCCCATACAAATGCTAGCTAGCAGCCTTTCTAAATAGAATGAATGCTACACACGCATACAGCCTACACACAGCGCGCTCACACGCGCTCGCAGTCTCAACAAGCGCAAGGCGGCGCGCGCTTGTATGTGTGTGTGCGCTGGCTGAGCGCGCGCTCCTTTGCTGAGTGCAGATCGGCACGCATGTATGTGTGTTAAACACACACACACACATATATTCCAATGGTGAATGGGCACCCGCGCATGTTCATGCATGCCCGCAACACGCACACACTTGCAAGGCAGACGGCATAACTGCACAGCGCGCAAGAAGTGAGCGCCACACACACACACGCGCAGCGAGCGCGCTCTGGCGCTCTCACTAGAAATGCCTGTGCTGCAGCAGCGCTCTCATTGCAGTAGAGTCTGGCGCTTGTATTGGTGCAGCAGTCACACACAGATACTTACAGTTATACGGATAAAATTATTTGTTGTTGTTTGATTGCCGCATATTGCTCACCATTGCGCGCTTGTTGTTGCATTTGTTTTTGTGTTGTTTTGTTTTTTTCGTGTTTTTGCTGTTGTTGCTACTCTTGTGTGTTGCATGCAAAAACACGTGCAAAGCGAGCAACTGCAACGGATTTGTCACTGTTGCAACCTCCTACTCAACGCAGCTGGTTTTGCGCGGCGCTGCCACCTCTTCGCTGCGCTGCCATCCGTCTACTCACAACTCTATTTGTCGCTATTCCCACTCCATTTCGCTGTTGCTCTGCTTTGTTTTCATGTTTTATTTTTGCCATATTTTTGTTTGTTCGACTTTTTGTTGTGTTTATTTGCACGGCTTTGGTGTTGGTGTTGGTGCGCGTCAGTTGTTGTTGTTGTTGCTTTCATTGCAATCGCCACTGCGCGCTGTTGGCGTGACTCTTTGTTGCTTTTCTTCGCTTTATTTGCTTGCTGTTGTTGACTGCTTTTGTTGTCATTGTTTTTATTGTTGTTGTTGTTGTTGTTGTTGTTACAACTGCGTGGGCCTCTTCTAATTGCAAAAGATATGCCAATGAGAACGAGACTTGCCAGTCGCGCATTTTATTCGCTTGCGTCTTGTTTGTGTTTTATATAATTTTGTTATTGTTGTTTTAGCATCGGTGTGTGTGTGTACAGCAAAGCACCTCCCACTTCCAGTTGCTGCAAAGCTTTCGCGTTCACGATTTCTTCTACATGCAAAAACACTTGTCACTTGTTGTTGGTGGCGTTTTTTCTGTTGCTTTAATTAGCTAATGCAAATGGTACATTTAATCATATGCAAATTAGATTTTTATATGAGTGTGTATAGTATGTAAACTTGTACTTAGTTAAGCCCTGTAAGTGAACTTATTTAAATGTATATTTCATAATTTTTTTGTAGAATTGTCACTTTCAGGAACTTCAGCGGTGGTGACTCTTTTTTATGGACTTAAAGTTAGTTCCATTTAAAGTTACGTTAATTGATACCTAAAGTGGTCGCAAGAAGTTAAAAATAGTGGTAAGCTAGTTAATCATTAAGTGTGATCTATATATAATATTAATTGCAAAGCATTCATTCATATGTAATTTGATGATACGAGTATTATGTTGGATAATATAGTGTGTCCGTGTTCACTGAGAGATTCGGTGATTGAAAATTATAAATGTTTAGAAAAAAGATTTAAATTTCACTTTAGAGAAAACATACCATACAAGATGAGGTCATGAGTGGCCTGATATAACGACGGACAAATAAGTGAAGTCACAATATAACACCGAATAGGAATCTTCTTTAGTAAGCGGATGGCAAAAGAACACGCAACTCCTATAAAATTGCTATGGTGGCATTCGATATAAAAGCCATAACCATTTTATATGTTGATGGTGTTTTGAGAAATTATTTGAAAATCACTCAATAAATAAATTCTTTTCCTTTCAAATCATAGACAGTTATCACTACAAATAACGGAATTTGTATTGCATCCCTATTCATAGTTTTAGCGAGCATTCTTTTGCTACTCTCTTAGAAGAGATTGACAATAATAGCTGTCATCGATTGGCTAAGCGTTATAGCGAAGCCAATAGAACGCACTATCCTGTAATTCAAACTGACAGGCAGCACTTATGGTGCAAGCCTGCGCTAAAATGTCATCTTAATCATGCACCATTTTCTTAGGTGGAGAAATACTTAAATCTGCACAAAAATATTTTTTTATCCCTTCGTTTCGAGCAACGGCTATGACTTACGTTTTATAAAATTAATTAAAATGTATTTTCAAAGTAAAAACAACAAAAATATATATATATTTGTATTGCATTTTTATACTCTCGCAACAAATGTTGCTAAAGAGAGTATTATAGTTTTGTTCACATAACGGTTGTTTGTAACACCCAAAACTAAACGAGTTAGATATAGGGTTATATATACCAAAGTGATCAGGGTGAAGAGTGGAGTTCAAATCCGAATGTCTGTCTGTCCGTCCGTCTGTGCAAGCTGTAACTTGAGTAAAAATTAAGATATCTTGATGAAACTTGGCACACTTATTTCTTGGCACCATAGGAAGGTTGCTTTCGAAAATGAGCAAAATCGGACCACTGCCACGCCCACAAAATGGTGAAAACCGAAAACACATAAAGTGCCATAACTAAGCCATTAATAAAGCTATGGAAATAAAATTTAGGATCGCACTATGAAGGGGCATATTTGGATGTAATTTTTTTGGGGAAGTGGGCATGGCCCCGCCCCCTACTAAGTTTTTTGTACATATCTCGCAAACCAATAGAGCTATATAAACCAAAATTTCTGCAGTCGTTTTTTTTTAGTTACTTCCTAATACAGTCCAAAAATGAAAGAAATCGGATAATAACCACGCCCACCTCCCATACAAAAGTTAGGTTGAAAATTACTAAAAGTGGGTTAACTCACTAACAAAAAACGTCAGAAACACTAAATTTTACATAAGAAATGGCAGATGAAAGCTGCACTGAGATTTTTTTACAAAATGGAAAATGGGCGTGGCGTCGCCCAGTTTCCTTACATCCCAATGATATGTTGTGAAAATAGGCCAAATCGCTTCACAACCACGCCTACTTCCTACTTCTGGAATCGTTTACATTACAAATATATAAAGTAAGAACTAGTGAAGATATCGGTGCAGAACTTTGCACAAATACTATGTTAATAGTGTGGCAGCCCCATTCTAAAAATCGCCGAAATCGGACCATTGGTTTTTAAGGCCCCATATATCGACCTCGGTGCTTCTAACCTAATATTATGGTTTCCAACTTTCAATGGACTTTATACAATATATATGACGAATATGTGGGTCAAATTGTGTATTATATCCGCATATCCGCATATTCTCCTGTACCAATTCAACTAAACTTTGTTGTTGCTTTCACATGTAAAATTGTTTACAGACGAGCAGCGCCCAAGAATAGCAAGCAAATAAGTGACCAATTGACTACAGCTAATACACGGACTGAAACTACAAACAGTACAATAACAGAAATGATTTAAAGGTATTAAGGAACGAATAGTTACTAAGCCTTACTCAACGGTGATATGATCAGAAACGATGGTAATATATGTATAGTCCCGGGTTAATAATAATTATTTTTAAAATTTAAGGTCTCTTTATATCCAGATTATTTCTCAATAATCGCTTGATTCTATCTAAACATCTTTATATTTAAAAGAAACAAAAATGCATAATGGGTCCATAAATGTTGGATAATTATAGGTTAATGTATAAAACAAAAAAAAATAAAAAAATAGAAAAAGTTTTATAAAAATTAATAAAAACCTTTTTTTACATCTCAGTACAGAAAATCTTCTCCTTCTTTGCATACTTACAAACCTATGCACACCTTTAATCAAAAAACAAGTAAGAAAGGGCTAAGTTCGGTTGTGACCTAACATTTTATACTTTCGCAATTTATTTATTTAATTTTATTAATACAGTGGAACTTCCATAAGTCGAACTTATAGAACATCAAGAAGATCTCTATAACTCGGCCTTTTGTATAGGCAATAGCGTTTGGAAATCAAATTTCATACAAATTTCCTTCCATAACTCAAACTTCCTTAACTCGAAGTTCTCCATAACTCGAACTCTTGAAGAGGCAATAGAAGCCAAATTCATAAAAATTTCTTTCCATAAATCGAACTTTTCCACAAGGGTATAATACAAAATTTAAAAGTTTACTATCGAGGCATAATTTTAAAAGAGTCCCTCTATATTGTAAGGAGGAGAACAAAAAATATGATATTACTCTAATGGATTTCATAAATCATGTAACAAAAGCATGGGATACAGACGTCGAGAGCCAAACAATAGCCAAGTGCAACAAAATTAAAGAATACATGTTTTAGCGTATTTAAATAAAACGTTATGCGAAGTAAATAATTAAAAATGTATATAAATCTATATTTTACAGTTTTTTGAAAAAAAAAAATTGTGTATTAATGAAAATTCTATAACTCGAAGTCTCTCTAACTCGAAGTTTTTTTGTGGATTATGGTGACCAATATCATAAAAAGTTTGTTTTGGAAGCAACGCTCTTTTTCGACGTTTAAAGCGTTTATGACCGTCGCAATATTATACCAAATATCCCGAAATATTGTATTAATATCAATATTTAATCATTTATTTCGCACTAATCCATGGTACAACCTAATTTATTTATGAAAATAATTGGAAAACCCAAATTTCCCTCCTGAAACACAATCAGAATTTCATGTCATCAAATATAAAGCTTGTTTTAAGTATGTGGTCTCGAATAAATTCCAGCTAAAGTCCAATTTTCAATCACTTTTTGCACCAATATGACAGCAAAAAACTTTGTTCCGAAATATGCCTGCCCATTATGACATGTCAAACCAAACCAATCCTGGCAGGCTTCCGAATTTTCCAAAGTCCTTCCCTATTAAGTTTAATAATCTAATATTAAACGATACAATTTTCAAATGAAAAGCTCTTCTTCTTCTATTTCTCTCTCAGTTTTTTTAATATTTTGTAAAAATAATTTTATTATTATTTATTGTTGAAAAGCTCTTCTTCTTCTATTTCTCTCTCAGTTTTTTTAATATTTTGTAAAAATAATTTTATTATTATTTATTGTTGTTTTTATATTTTTATATTTTTTTCATTACCAACAACCGATCTTTGATCAACCATCAGATTACTCAGCCCACTTCATACAAATTTTTAGCCCACAAATATTCGTAGCAAAATATTATCCGCTTGTCAGATAAATCCAACGGATAATCAACTAAAATTATCTGAGCAACACAAATACAGTTGCACACAACATTAATGAAATTCTAATAGGTATGCGTCCAAGTTACGCTCTCGGAGTTCTATAAAACGCTGCACGAGCGCCAGAGAGCCAGTGGAAGAGCGAGCAAACATTTACGAATGGTGAGCGAGTGTGTGTATGTGTGTGAAGGCAGTCGGCGGCACAGTTGTGTTGGAATGTTTACAAAAGCACGTGCGATTCATGCCACCAACTGGACGAAGTTGAATGAAGTGGCAGCTAACATGCCACGCCGTGCAGCACTCACACAAGCAAACATTTGTAAATTTCGACGCATGAACAGCTAGGCGGCTGGGCTTCTGTGATGGTGTTGGCGTTGTTGCCGTTTGTTTACTGCTCTCACACGCTTTCGTGCTCGTCGCGCTCAGCGGCAAATGCGCCCTCACCGCTACACAAATTGGTTGTGTTGTTTATAAATTCCCTCGTTGTTGTTGTATGTGTGTGCGCCAGTATTGGTGAATTGTGGGCAGGGAAAAATAAACGAAACGAAAAAACGCGAATACGCGATTCGTACAAAATTTTCAAGCGCTGTTGTTGTTCGTGCAGCGCATGTGGTTGTTGCTGTTGCGAACATACAAGCGAACGCGACTACAATAACAACAAATCCGCCAACACGTTGCGGCTAAGCGAATGCGCGCAAAGACGAAAGCATGAAAAATGAAACAAAAAAACACAGAAAGGAAATGAGTGTGTGGCTGAAGAAACGTACAACAACAAAAACATAAAATGAAGTTGAAACACAAAAAAGGCAGTAAGAGGAAAAATGAAAAAAGAGGTGAAAAGCTGAAAGCGTACACCGTTAAAAATGGTGTAGCATAGCGTGGGGTGCCGCCAACCGCCAACCAACAAACGCCAAAGCCGCCGGAGTTTCAATGCCTGTATAACCACACACACTTATATACATATGTATGTATGAATATTTATGTAATCAGCAGCAACGCGTTAATTTCCACCGTTCACTGTTTCGCAATGCAAGAGTTATGTGTTTGTTGTTGTTTTCATTTTAATCTATCATATTGTTGTTGTTGTTGTTGCTGCTGCTAACACTCCCCTTCAACTGATTTTCTATTGCTTTGATTTGTTCACACATTTTTAGCTCGTAGCTTTCGTGCTCTTCGTGGCCTTTGCCGACGCTTTTGCTTGCCATTGCCATTCGCTTCGTTCGAATCGTTTCAGCGTAGCGTTGCCGATTTGCCAGCGAACGAGCCAACGCGCTTGGCACCGATTCGCGTGTAGGTGGCACCAATTCAATAACAACTCCTAAACACACACACACGCACATTCATATGAAACACACAAACGCAGCAAATGGCAAGCAATGAGATGCAACAATTTGTAGGGAACTCGAACTGATTGACTTTCAAATGCGTTGGATTGGTTAATCTCAGCTAATTGCCGAAAGTTGTGAAATGTGTACAACAAACATTTATTGAAATATGTTTGTATATATGTATGTACGTATAAACATATATCTGAGTAAATAGGTCCTTTCTTACGTATATTTAAGAAATCATAGAGATTTGGACAGCATTATTTTAATTAGAAATATTCGTTTGACAAGTTTTAGATATATTCGTCACGATTTCGATGTTTGAAGTATGTAAATAAATAATTAAACAAATAAAGAGAAAAAGGGGGAAATGGTGGCGTTAGTTTGAATTGTTCTTTAATAAAATATCGTATATACATTTGTACATTGTTTCTAGTAACCATTGTATCTTCCAACAATAGGAAAATAGGAGGAATCGGGTCCGAAATTTTACACTTAACGGTTGTTTTTTTTCGACGTGGTTCGATTTTTTTGAAAGTGTTCGCTGATAGAAAACTTTTTTCGGAGCTAGCTTCTTTGACAGCTGCTATTGGATTTAATTATAGTTTAGTGTGCCATTTTATAGTGAACAGACTCCGGAACAACGTTTATTGCTGATATACGGCCCCAATTGCTACAAAAAGTGGGTGATAATTGGGTCTCATCACTGGAAATTATTCGAGCCAGCCACGGCAGTCTGAAATCTTTTTTTAAACATAATTGCAAACATTTATCTTTATAATAAAGCAAATTTCCTTAATTTTTCTTGAAAACCTCATGTCTAAAAAAACCTGTACCCCATCACCGTAACCGTAACTATTCGATCGCTTTCTTTCTCGCTGATTGATTATATAACAATACAGTAGAATCCCGATTATCCGGATCAAATGTCTTTCAAACCACTTTAAATCAAAATCGAGAGCTTCAAGGGCTTCTGGGTGGGATGGTACTTGACATACATCCCTAGTTACATTATCTACTCTCTTCTTACTGTTAAAAACATCAATGATTTATTTATCAGTTATTATTTGAAATCCAGGGTCTTCATTAACGCTGTTCAGCCACTTCATCAATAATGAAGAATTCTCATTGCTTCTGTTATTTCTTCCAAATCGTCTTTCGTCCAATTGAGAATTAGATAAATTTAGTTTTAATAATTTATTCCATGCCATTTGTGATGTTTGCGATTCCATAAAATTCCACGCATCCAACAGTTCGAATAGTATAGTAATTAAAATCAAAAGAAAAAGTATCTTCAAAAATTTTCATATCATGTTTGGAGCGCTGTTAAACCCTCATTACACACGTAGTTCATATATTGGATTCTATTCACCAACAAATGGTAAATCGATTGACTTAAAATACATTTTTTAGAAGTAAAAATTTAATTTTAATTTTTGAGATCAAAACGAGCTACCATTTACTCAGTAAGATTTTGAAGGAAACCGCAACTTCGTTTGAAATTTCACTGAAAAATTTGCAATATGTTAGAAATTCGCAAGCGGAAATAACTGTAAATAAATTTAAATAAGTTAAAGTCTGCTACAGCAATAACAAAAATAAAAACTATATTGGTTAATATTCGAACAACGAATTGATTACTTTAAAAAAATAATAAATTACTGAAGACCGATATTGTTGAAAAATTTTATGCATTTTCTATAAAATATTTTAGACAAACTATCAGAGATAAGCGGTATATTCTAAAAAAACTTAATTTGGTTACTTCAGTTTATATATAATTGTATAATTGATTATATTGAAATCATAGGCTGATTCTGAAATTGAATTTTTTTAGTATCGTTTAAGTATACAAATTCATAAGAACATCAGGTATTGCGGCAACAAATTTAAAATATATAATGAAGATAATCTTCACTATCTTTTAAAATGGCTAGAACAGTACGTTTATTTATTATATTATTGTCACAATAAGATTTTCTAGACGGTACTGAGGATATTGCTGGCGACAAACGATAGCTACAGGTTCTAAGATTATGTGAATTATTTATACAATTAATTTTTTAAGAATACAATAATATATTTTGTGTTTATTTTAGTGGATTGAAAATAGTGTAGAAAAAATCAAACCAACTCAAATTATAATTTTATTATGCAAAAACTTCAGAATTAATTCCGATAATTCGGTATTTAACAGAACTGTCATATACTATATGGTTTTTGTACCAAATTATATTATATATATTTTTGTTTGAGAAAGAATATAAAATAATTATAAAACGGAAATGCATTTATTATAAATATAGAGAAATGCATATGAAGAAATAAAACTGGCAACCATCTACGCATTAACTTACTTACAATAAAAAATCAAACTAAAGACAACAAAGGAATCGAGCAGTCATTCAACTCGCTTAGCCACCACCAACAACCAACACCCCACTACCAGTTTTGGAACGTCAAAAAGCGCAGATGTCCGCAAAAGACGTAAATACCAACGCAACAAACTCAAAGAATACCGTTGCATACCAACTACTACCGCCTGCCTGCGCTGTCCGCCCCTCAGCGCGCAACAGCAACAAGGCGTCAAGAGAAATCTTCCCACGGTCGCGAAACGCGTATGCTTTCCGCCCAACAACACAACAGAACAGCAAGCAACAATGAATAGCGGCAAGGTAACGCGCAGAAAAAGTAAAAAACGAAAATCACTGCACACAAATCACACGAATAACAAATCACCCTCTCTGCCTGCGTGCGAACAAATCGGTACACGAAACAGTTTGGCGAACGCAAAGGTAAGCGCTACCCACCCCGGCCAACGCCAGGCCAAAGGAACAGTGCGCGCATGTGCAACCCCCTAACTTTTGGCGGGAAACGTAAAATCAAGAAGACGACAAGACGTCATAGCGACTCGTTGTATTGTTGCCACTGCGTCTGCGCGAACAGCAGCGCGGCGCAAATGAATGACGAACTGTGCGCAGGACAGCAGCGGCGCTCGCAGTGGTGGCTGTGTAGGTAAGGAGGGAAGAGGCGGTGAATAATAAACATAATAATAATAATAACGGTGTGTGGTGCGCATTTGCCACTTCTGCGTCTTGCGCCCATTTAGGGGTGGTACTTAATGCCGTTACTTTTGAAGTGCGCAAGCGAACTTTCTCAACGTCAACAGGCGCAATAAGCGGCAATCAACAATCTGAAAGCGGCAATGTCAAGAAGTAAATGCATAACAACAGCGCGCCGCGAACAAAAGTCAAGAAACAAGCGGCTTTTATGCGCAAACATACAAGCGGTGCGGCAACAAAGCGCCTGCGCACACCGAAGCCTGCAAGCGGTTGTGGGTCGCTGCGCTTCTTTCCATTCCTTACCTGAATGCGTTGGGCGGCTGCGCAGTGCGCTTCAGAATGTTGGTGGCTGCTTATATTGCGTATTACTCAACAATGCAACAACAACAACAATTCCTGTCACATCAGCCTAATAAATCGCTTTTGACACGGCTGACTACCGGAATCTTTAATTTCGTGCAATGCCGCTAGCGCAGAAGACTCTCGCATCCCTGCTGCAAGTAGCGCTTGCGCAGTTGAGCTCTGCGCCTTTCTTATTCTTGACTGCCTTCCGCTCGCTTGCGCTGTCTTCACTTGAAACTGCACTTCCGCACCCCAGCGCGTTGGGGGATGTGTTTCGCCAGCCGAGCGCGTTAGTCCTTGCACCTTTTGTT
The DNA here is from genome assembly GCF_028554725.1 of Zeugodacus cucurbitae. Classification (NCBI taxonomy): domain Eukaryota; kingdom Metazoa; phylum Arthropoda; class Insecta; order Diptera; family Tephritidae; genus Zeugodacus; species Zeugodacus cucurbitae. The sequence continues at coordinate 48,254,856 of NC_071669.1, forward strand.
TACGAAAATTGCTCAAGGCAATTGTATGCGCGCCGCAAAGGGCATTTACCTTCGCCTCAGACATGGCTAAGAGTTGAGATTTTATTGAAAGTACGTATGTATGTACAAATGTTTGTGTGAGGCAGCGCTAATGCCCATTTGTGTATTTCTTAATTTCGATTATTGTTTGCGTCGCCCGCTGGCGCTTCCAGCTCTTTGCTTCTAGCTGCTTGCTTTGTAAGCCTTTCCACCCGCTGCGTAATGGGTTCACTCGACCGGAATAAAAGCTGAGCGAACTGCTTTGTGCGTGGTTTGCAATTATGAAGGCATTTAGTTGTAGAAATCTGTCGAAATTTGAGCACACATTTTTGTTGTGATCGTGGGAAGCAATTTGGCGCACAGCTGCTATAAACTTCTAGTGATGTAAAGGCACGATTTGGAACGATTTCATCTGAATATTCTTTCTACCGATGAAAAAATCGTTTTTTGAAACAATTCGTTTATAAACAAGAAAGTCTACTCTTATACACTTCCATAGTAACTATGCGATGTTTCGATGAGTCCATGGTATGTTCCAAACTACTGTATCGTTGAGCAAACGGTAGAAGTTAATGGAATAACATTTAGTTTGTTAGATCAAAGGTCATTTCCACATATTGAAAGATAAGACTCGGTATATAAGACTTTCATGTATTCAAAATACCCTGCAAAAGTATTATATTAAGGATTTCTGGAAACGGAATTCGATTAAAGAACTATCTGTAGAATAGAATTTCATTTCAAGATGGAATTCGATGGACCGGCGACGATGGCCAAACGCTACTGGAAATGCGGGCATTCCTGGGATGTAGATATATATTTGGCATGGGAAAAGTGCTTCATTAATCAAAGCCATTTGCAGACTTAAGGCTTGTTAGATGCGCATTTGTCAAATGCACAAAAGTCTAAAAAAACTAAAACTATTTTTTTATTAAATAAATCGCTTATAAATTTTTTATATAAGGTCCCCGTGAATTTGTACACCAATAATATCATAACAGTCTTAATAATGTATTGAGCTGAAAATTTCACGATGGATGAGTGAAGAGATAAATTATTATCACAATTTCTATTTATAAACCGATTTCGATCGTATTTTAGCTTTTATGATTTTTGGATCTGATAAGCAAAATATTTCTTTTTAAGAACTTTTATTAAAGTTTAGCTTAGAAACGACAATTTTTTTATAGTAGGGGGAAGCGTCGAAAGCCGGAGGGCGGAACTTTAATCCTCTAAACCTAACCTACTCCCACCTCAAGACTCTCCCACGGAACCACCGGATTAAGTATTACTTCGTGGTAGTGACAATACTAGTTTAGGTCTGCTTTATGGAACGGACTGACAGACGCCTAACCTGTTGTACCGGTCTCAGTTCTATCATAATTAAAGCTGCCACTTCGCTAATAGCTTTTCACTTATTAGAGGACTGACACATAAGTGCAGTCAAGTTTTCCACCGTAAAACTACACCCAAGTGCAGTTTCCACCCTCTCCCTTACGTTCAAAAATCGAGGGCAGTGAAAAAATACGTGTTCGGAGTCTTCTATGGACTCCGTAAACAACGGACACTACGGACTACCGTCGAGATGGAATTTGGAGATAGTTTCTAAAGCACCCATGTCCACTTAATATTTGGGTCAGATGAAAGTTCAGGTCCCCATGCTGTCTATTTATCCATTAATGGATGCCAGGGATAAGTCTGTGAGTCCACCGTATTTTGGTTGAGGTTTTCAACCGCAGCTGCCACGTTGTTATACTCTTATTTCTCTCTTCTCTCTCTTTTGTTTCTGTAGATTCTGATAGTTTGCTTAATCTTGCGAATTCGGGGCGGCATACTTGTCAATACTTCAGCATGGGCCCATATTGGGACCGCATATGATATTATGGATCTCATAGCTTTTGCAATTAGAAATCGCCGGCTGAAATTATTGTTGTTATAAATTATATTTGCTTTATTTGATGTGTACGCCAAGTGTTCCTGGAATTTAAGCTTAGAGTCTAATATTACCCCTAGTTACTTCTACTGTGCCTGTGAGGTAATCTCACAATCCCCTATAGTTAGGGGATTCATCAATCATCAATTTTGCTGATGCTTATGAGCAATACTTCGATTTTGTGCTCAGCCAGTTCCAAACTCATGGAAGAGAACCATTGTCGTAGACTATTTATACATTCATTGCATTTGATGCTGAGGTCAGCTATGTGCTTAGTCACTGCTACCATTATAAGGTCGTCGGCATATGCGATTAAATTCACAGTTTTTGATTGTTGTATTTTTAGCACCCCATCATGCACTAGGTTCCATAAAAGGGGGCCTAAAACCCATCCTTGCGGTAGTCCCCTCGAAACAGAGTAGCTCTTTGTGCCTTCGTCCGTGTCGAATATCAGTCTACTATTTTCAAAAAAAACTCATTATTATTTTTAGAAGGCGTGTAGCATACAAACAAACATAGATTAGAAATTTATATCGAAATTAACGGCTCTTTGTTTCTTTTGGGAACACTACAAAAATCCTTTTGAATAAGAAACGCCTTCTACGTCTTCTAGTATAAAATTGATTCATGATAGCACAGACTAAGATGTTTGCAAAATTATCACAGTACCTGAACTACAGTTATGGCAACCAACCATGACTCCAGGCCAAAAAGCAGACTCGCGCAACTGATTGATTTCGGAACAATTCCAAATACTAAATTATTATTATAAAATCGATTGTATTATGTTTTAACAATGATTTCGAGAAAGAGACCGCCGCGGTTGGCTCGAATAAATTTCAACTGAGAGGACAATTTTTGACAAATTTTTGCAATTGGGCCTTATTTCGGCAATAAAGGTTGTTCCGGAAGAAATCTGTTCATTATAAAATGGCGAACCGAACTGAGTACGAATCTGAAAAAAACCTCATTGAAAACCACAAGTCTAAAAAAAACCGTTATTATGTAAATTCAATAATGTTGTTGGTGAGTGGGAACAATTTCTATTTGTCAATATGCGCGTATATATCTACATACTACATTATTTATTACATATGTATGTATGTATGTATGTATGTATGTAAATCTATAATAATTAATCTTAGCATGTATGCGCATGCAAATATTCGTGTGACTCACGCTGTGCGTTAAAATTGACATTTAATTGTATTTATTGTTTTCTTTGTCATTGTTTGCTGTTGTTGCCTTGGCTGCAGTCACAAGCAACCTTTTACGATTATTGCCAATCGATGGTGCAAATATTATTGCCAATCGGCGCATTTGTTTGGTATTCTTGCGGCGTGCTGCAGCTGCCACTAATGTCATGCCACTTCAAACACACCACCACAGACATTGTATTTGTTGTTGCTATTGTTGTTGTTATTGCCAAACGCTGTTATTTCAATTAAAGATGCAAATCAATGCATGAAATGAAATTGTGGCATTTTTATTTATTTGTTCACGAGTGGATTTGTTGTTGGCGTCGTTTTTATTTTTGTTGTGATTTTATTGCATATTGAATTCTATGTGTTTTTCCAACTCTCCCTTTTACGAAACGGCAAATATTTAGCTACATATATAAATATGTATGTATGTAAATGCATATATTAAATATATAAAAAAAAAAATTTGCATTTGTTGTTATTATTATTTTAATTTATGATTCCGTTTGAGAATTATTAATATAATTTATATGTAACTCTTAAAAAATCCAATCGCCCATTCATCAGTTGTTTCCTTCTCAGAAATTGGTGTTGGCGGCTGCTTTTGACACGGCTGCATTTAATTTAGTGACAAATGTCAACAAATCTGACAGCTGCTGTCACTTTTGCCTACTACTGTATGACAATTTTATCAATTTTCATATCTTGTATGCAAAAATGTGAGTTCCTTTTTATTTTTTAAGGCTATCTGTAATTTCATCTAGTACAAATAAATTGCCTACCAAGTAGTTTTGTTGTAAATTAAAAATAACTATTAAAATTTATTGTGATCAAATACTGTAATTTATTATATATTTATCAAGCTCTTGATTATCAAGGTACAATTAAAAAAGTCGATTTTTCAGGAGAGCGGTTTAAAGTTTTCAATTGTCTCTTATTTAGTAAATATGAACTACAGTGCTCAGTATAAGTGGACAAAAAAGAGTGTACTAAGGCTTTTTCTTAGGCATAAACCTAATTTGAATTATGTCGGTATTAGGGAAAAACTTAAAAAAATTCGTCGTCATAAGTTAAATGTGTCGTTTTTTGCCTAATTCTGGCACAAATTAAATGTGCCGATGTTGTGGTTAAAAAATAATGCAACATAACAAGTTTAATAACGGCACATTCTTATTTCACGGTTTATCGGAATTAAATTTGTATACAATATGGACAATGACATTGCGCACATTTCTGCATAATTAATTCAAAAATCGTAATTGTGGGCGATATGTATATTAAGGGGCACACCTAGTGTAATGGCCTAAAAAAAGGTGATTTTTGGGAATTTTATTAAAAAACTACTTTATCAATTATTTCAAAATTTTAAGAATATATTTATACATGTTTCAAGAGTATACAGTGAAATTTTTGAAATAAAAAATTAAATATTTTTTAAGTTATAGTCGATCTCCAACGGCGCGAAAAAAAGGTCCTTCACTACTGCAGTGATTCTGGCCTTCTCCGTGGATGAAATCTAAAAAAAAAAAAATTCTCCTTAAACTAGATAATATTGTCTGTACAGTGACCTACGATAAAAAAAAAATCAAAAATTGACAATATGGCGACTTTAAAAAAAAATAGTCGAATTTTACCCAAAATTTTGGTCGTTTTTGGCTGCCAAAATTCGATTTTTTGATCAGATCAAAAATCGATAGGTCATTGTACGGAGACCTATGTATATAAAGAACATGTAAAAAAAACTCGATAGTGATCGGATCATTTGTTTTTGAGTAATCACTGCAGCAAATTCTGAAAATGATGTTTCGAGAAAAACCGCGTTTAAAGATAAAATGATCGTTTTCACCGTTACCGAGCGGCTGCTCTTTAAATTGCTATAACTCAAAAACTATTTCAGATATCGATTTGAAATTTTAATATGTTATTTTTAAAGGTGTAATCTACCGAAATATGAATATACGAAATTGAAATTTCACACTAGGTATGCCCCTTAAAATTGAACATAATTGGCCTTTGGAACAAAAATATGAATAATAGTACCCAAGAAATTTTAAATGACAAATCATGCATCAAAAAGGGATTGATGAAGGATATAAATTTCCTTCAGTTAAGGTAATATTAAATCAAGAAGGCAATTTAATTAAACAAAATATTTAAGTTTCAAGAAAAACTTACTCAAAAACAAAAATAAAACAACTAAGAGTTCGGGTGTAACCGAACATTTTATACCCTCGCAATTTATTTGCTTAATTTTTTTAAGATAGCACACAATTTGGTCCATATATTCGGCATATATGTATATGGCATATCCATTGAAAGTTTGAAAATCCAAGCCGATTTCATTTTTGGCACGGTGGCATACTATTAGAAGAAAAATATTCCCTCTGAATTTCCTCAAAATATCTGAGAGATTTACCTATATTTTCGATAATAAATTTATTAGAAGCACTGAGGTCTTCATGTTTGATATATGGGGCCTTAAAGACTTATGGTTCGATTTCGGTAATATTTAGAATTGCGATGCCACACTATAAATGCAGCATTTGTGCTATTTGACGGTTAAGATATCTTCGCTAGTGCTAACTTTACATAATGTAAAGTAAACGGTTTAGATGGAATTCAAAATTCTATGTATTTAGCTAGGAAGATATTATGAACCGAATTTTTTTTTTACCCATAAGTGGGCGGAGACACGCCCATTTAAAATTTTGTATACTCTTCTTTACCATCCTTAACAAGAAATTTGAGGTTTCTTTTTCCTTACTTAATGAAAGCATTTTTAGTAGTTTTCAACATGACCTCTGTATGGGAGGTGGGCGTGGTTATAATCCGATTAATACCATTTTTGGACTATATAAGGAAGTGGCTAAAAGAAGAAACTCTAGAGCTTGGTTGATATAACTTCGTTAGTTTATGAGATATGCACAAAAAACATAGTATGGGGCGCCCACTTTCCAAAAAAAAATTACATTGCATTACAAATATGCCCCAGTGCGATCATTTGTACCAAGTTTTACTTTTATACTTCTTCAGCGTAAATATCGTCAATATCTCATTAAATTAACGAAATCATACAGACCGCACCAATTTTTTTTAATTCTGAATTCAATTTAATTTTAATTCTGATGTAGTCTACAACAATTTCTGTCACAAATGAGTGTTGGATAACAACTGCTTCTGTTCCGGACTTTTTATAAGCCAGGTCAAGATCTCTGTTCAATGAAAAATTCATCGGATACAAAGTCGTACTGATGAGATTCAATTTGTAAACTAAAACTAACAAATATGTTTCAATTTCTATTCGATTTTAGACACTCCAGGCTCATGGCTGACTCAGTCAAAATCTCATTAGAAGTAAATAGCTTAGACAATAGTACATCTTATCTGAGCAACACAATATTCAAATTCGGAAGTGGAACTTATAGGAAATTTCAAATGATCCCAATTAAAATGGATGCAATATTAATGAAAGAAACGAATTCACTCGAATCTGCCGCACATCCTCATTCATCCAATAATTAAAAGACACATGAGTCTCACTTTTTCAATATCCGGAATTCGCAGACCCAAATTTCGAACTATCTCCTAACTGCCGGGAAAGTTTTTGAGAAATTCTTTCTGACTAGAGTGTTCTAGAGAAATTATAAAGGACTTTTAGTTATAAATCGAATGTTTTTTTGAGCAGAGCAGAGTAAAACAGTAACTGCCGAATTTATTTCCATAATGAGCTAAGCTCAACATTTATGCAAAGCTGGTTGTAACATAAATCTTGTGAATTTACCATATCGTTGCTGCCTTATAATCTGCTGCTTGTGTAATTAATGCAAACGATTAACCCAACGGCTATCAGACAGCAAATCTTGAGCAGACAAGTGGTTAAAAAATACAACAATATAAAAAGGTGAAAAAGTATGCATGCGGTAAAAGAAACTGCGGTGAAAGATGGAGAAAGGGAAACTCATTTGCGAAATTTCATGCTAAATGAGAGAAAGAGAGAACGCCAAATTAGCTGCAACAGCCAGCAGCAATAAGCTCATTCAGTAAAAAATTAAAAATCTTAATGAAAATCTTGTTTTGCTGCATACAGATTTATCGTATATATGTATATGTGTATATATTTCCATGATTTTTTTTAACCCTTTCTGAAATAAATTACTGAATGGCGAAAATAAATGAATGAATGAATAAATAAAGTGAGTGAAACGAATAAACTGTTGAATGAACAGTTTGTGTTGCTACTAAAACAACAACAACAAATTGTAATTGATGACTACTTGATGTTGTTGTTGTTATTATTGTGAGTTTAATCACACTAAGTTTGTATGTAAGTTAAGCTTTTATTAGCTACTTAGCTGTGTTACGTCTACGCTTTAGCACAACAACAAACACATATGAGTGTTTATTGTGATATTGTTGTTGTTGTGGTATTACAAAATTGATTTCATTGTTGATTAGCTGGGTTAAATGAGCCAAATGACCACCCAAATCAAGTGAATATTGTTAAGCCAACCGCTGGGACAACAAAAACAACAATTAATGAGTGTTGCGCCACAGTTCCAACAAAAAATACAACAACAACAACAAACAAATAAGCAACATTTAAAGCGACATGCACATAAACGACAGCGATTAAATAAACAAAAAATGTTTTTGTTGTCTTTGTTGCTGACAGTGCTACCGTTATGGTTGGGCAATTAGTATTACCTGGGTCAACACATAGAAGCGCACATACGCGTGTGTGCTTACTAGACTCCATCACCAGCACACTTGGTTGGTGCACAAATAAATTTATTAGCCAGTCTGTAACACCAGCCCAGAGCTTGATTGACTGGCCGCTTAAGTAGCGTCCGCTTTTGATTGGCACCCAAGCAAACCGTCAGTGTTGGCCACAAAGCGCTCTTTGTGCGGTGGGGGCAGGCGATCGCTTAGCAGCTTCCGCAAAGCGCGCAAAAGCATTAAGAGCGTATAATAAATAATTTCCGCATGAAATTTTTTACCCACTGCTGGAGTTGTTGTTGCTGTTGTGGGTTGTTGCCAAGTCAGCATTACCAGTTTGTTTGGCGTTTGCTTTCCACTACGGTTTCCGACCAACCAACGCTACGCCATCGCCGCCGACACCAGCAATTACAAGCTCTCATACATATTTACACACACTCTCGCATATATACTTACATACACCTATTGTCCAGTTGCAACACCTCGCCTCATTCACAGAGTAACTTCCTTGGCAGCACCGCTATGCGGCTGATTTTCTTTCAACGAGATTTACTGTTACAACTGTCAGTACTGTTGTTGTCATTGTTTTATTTTTGTTGTTCTGTCACTGTTGTTGTTGTTTTTTGTTAACAATTTTTTATTGTTGTCATTGGGTTGTTTGCAATTTCCCACGTATAAAATTAATTATGTACTCCCTTTCGACCGGCAGTCGGCGGCTCCCGCTCCTCCCTGTTGCCACACTTCATTAAGGCCCACAACGCAACGCGGCCCATCTGAGCCAGTATAAGTCCACGCAAACGCTGATGTTTGTAGTGAAAAACGTGTGCTTGTTGTTGTTGTGCGTTCCAGTGATTTGCTTGATTTGCTGAGTTGTTCGTTGATTGACTCGCCCCACACCCGGCTGCTTGTCGCGCCTGGCCGATTCGTTGTTATCTAAATGCCTTCATTTATCGCTATCACCACTCACACGGCTCTTCGTGGCTCTCGAAATGGGTTAATATCTCAGCAGAACATACCGGCATTGGATTACAAATCAAATGAAAACCTTAGTACTCATATATAAACACTGAGAGAAATTATTGTCATCTCAACTTTCGTTATACGTTTAAGTGATTTATCCTATCAAGGAAGGGTCCTAGTTTGAGATTCTATATTGATTTTCGTTGGAGTCGCACGAGTAGAGAATATCCGTTTTTACAGTTTTGGATCTAATTTGAATGGACCCATAGGTATAGTTAGATCACCTAACCTCTTTAGAATATTAGAATATTCATTTTTAGTTTAGAGTCAGATTAGCTGTTTCTTTTTTTGTTTTGTCTCTGACCGCGAGCATAAATTCTCTTATATACACATAATGGATAACTTTTTCTTATACTCTTGATGTGATCCGATTAAGAAACCTCTTATGATGATGGCTTATGATATGGACCAATTACATAAATATAGGTAAAAACAAGTAAGGAAGGGCTAAGTTCGGGTGTAACCGAACATTTTATACTCCCGCAATTTATTTATTTAACTTTATTTATATTATATAATACACAATTTGACCCACATATTCGTCACATATATTGTATAAAGTCTATTGAAAGTTGGAAACTATAATATTAGGGTAGAAACACCGAGGTCCTCGTGTTCGATATATGGGGCCTTAAAAACCTATGGTCCGATTTCGGCGATTTTTAGACTGGGGCTGCCACACTATTAACATAGTATTTGTGCAAAGTTCTGCACCGATATCTTCACTAGTACTTACTTTATATATTGTAAAGTAAACGATTCAGATCGTCTTCAAAGTTCTGGTATATAGGAAATAGGCGTAGTTGTGAAGCGATTTGGCCTATTTTCATTTGACCTATCATTTGGATCTAAGGAAACTAATATGCAACAAGTTTCTTTGAAATCGGTCGAGTAGTTCCTGAGGTATGGTTTTTGACCCATAAGTGGGCGATGCCACGCCCATTTTCCATTTTGTAAAAAAATCTGAGTGCAGCTTTCATCTGCCATTTCTTATGTGAAATTTAGTGTTTCTGGCGGTTTTCGTTAGTGAGTTAACCCACTTTAAGTAATTTTCAACCTAACCTTTGTATGGGAGGTGGGCGTGGTTATTATCCGATTCCTTTCATTTTTGCACTGTATCAAGAAGTGGCTAAAAAATGTACAAAAAACCTATTTGGGGGAAGGGCCACGCCCACCTCCCCAAAAAAATTACATCCAAATATGCCCCTTTATAGTGCGATCCTTTGTACCAAATTTTACTTCCATAGCTTTATTTATGGAGTTATGGCACTTTATGTGTTATGTGTTTATGGGCGTGGCAGTGGTCCGATTTTGCTCATTTTCGAAAGCAACCTTCCTATGGTGCCAAGAAATAAGTGTGCCAAGTTTCATCAAGATATCTTAATTTTTACTCAAGTTACAGTTTGCCCAGAAGGACGGACGGACGGACGGACAGACAGACATTCGGATTTGAACTCCACTCTTCACCCTGATCACTTTGGTATATATAACCCTATATCTAACTCTTTTAGTTTTGGGTGTTACAAACAACCGTTATGTGAACAAAACTATAATACTCTCTAGCAACTTTGTTGCGAGAGTATAATTACTTCTGTATTTGAAAGATCAAGTGGAGAAGAATTGGACTTTCGCGAGGGTTCTGAATTGACAAGAGTCGCGTAAATTAAGGAAAAAAGACGGATGGGAACTTCTCAAGAGGTATAGCTTTTATCATGTACCGAACCTTAACGGCTTTTTCTAGTTTACTTTTAATAAAAAAAATCTTAACCCTGTCTCTGAAAAATCTAGAAAGTAAAAAGTATAGATGATAATAATATTTAGAAAATCACCGTTGATTTTAGTCTGAAGACTCTTTAAAAGCCTAGAATCTACAGTTAAAATTTAGCATTCTTCAAATATTGCTGTCTATACACGTGAACTTAAATAAATAAGTAAAGAGCTTTTTAATAGGAACGCTACAAAAGAAGACTGATAGGGACAGCAAACGACGCCATATTTTTTCCGCTCTTTTGGCATTTCTCTTCAGTAAGGCTTCCCATTTCATCATTGTAAGATATACGATCCAACAAGGAGTCGAAATTATTAAAATTTACTACCGAAATTCGGAGTCAGTGGCCTCAACTTTAAGAGCGCTACGTCCAATTCATTCCAATTCTAATTTCTGGCTGAATAGCTTCATCAATAAGCAAAATATTCGTTTTTGGTCAGACCGATCCACACGTACTCCAAAGGTCACCATTGCATACCGAAAAAAATGCGGTTTGGTGAGGTTTATGCGCCGGCGGCGTCGTTAGTCCGTACTTCTTCCTTGTTACTGTGAATGGGAATCACTACCACACAATGATAACCGAATATTTTTAGCTCAAATTGGATGTTATGGACTTGGATAACATGTGGTTCCAACAAGACGAAGCCACAAGCCTCACAGCGAATGTCACAGTCTATTTTTTGAAAACCAAGTTTGGTTCTGTTTTCTGTGGGACTACGTCATGCCAACAAGCCAGCGACGATTGATGAACTTCGTGAATGAATATCGAATGTGAAACCGCAGCAGTATCGGCCGATTTATGCTTGAAAACCGTCGAAAACTGGTTCCATTGGGTGGCAAAGAAACTCATAACGGCGCGCCGCGGCGATAATAAGTATAACAGAAAATTAAAATAGTGTAGAAATTCATGAATTATATGGCGCAAACTTTCAATATTTTTCTCAGTGAATTAACGCCGGTAATACGACATAAAATTGCTATTTCCGGTCTATGTGTCGGTGGTCTTTGCGGCGGGCGCTGAATGCTCAACAACGCGCCGCAGGCGATTACCCTTCCGACCCACTAGCAAAATGAAAGAAGTATAAAAGAGAAGTAGATGAATTCTTGCCGCTGATTGCAGCAATCAACTGGCACAATCAATAAAACCAGTTCATTCTATTATGCGACTGCGGTGAGATGGGCAACAATTTACGATGCAGCCACTTGCCACAGTCGTCGCACAGCGCCGCATCGTCAGCATAGCAGAGCTATGGAGGGCCGTCGAAGCAGCAGCAGCAACAATAACAAGATTGCCAGCGGCACCGCCAGCACCCGCACCGCGACACCTGTTGCTCCGAACGACGGGGGCAACAAAGTTACCTGGAATTCATCAATGAACTGCGGCCGACCGCGGCAGCAAAACGCGCACAGCATAAAGTGAAGTAAAAAGCGAAGAATAGAAATAAGAAACTCAGGCAGCAGCGCCGGTAGAACTCGGTCGACGCCGGCAATAAAAAGTCGAGCAATAAACACTGAAACAGTTCAGAGCAGCGCAAGTACAAATTTCGGAAATTGATTTCCATCAACTGTGGCGATGGCTTACAAGCGTACAGCCGTAAGGTTGCCAACAAAAACACTCCAAGGTGGGATGGTGGGAGCATGAGGCAGGCTCGCTGCGAACTGTGGACTGTGAGCTGTGAGTGAGCGAATGAGCCATGAAATCAAAATTAACTACAAATGTGGCACAGAATGTGGCGGCAAGTCGAGGAGTGTGCAGCGCGGTGAAAGTTGCGATGCTGACAGCTACTTGCAGTATGTGCTCGGTGGTCGGTGGTTTAACCTATCGAGTTGCATGGCTGCCTCGCTGGTTGGCGGTCTATTAGCGGCGTTCCAGCTGGTAGTAAGTAGTTAAAGTTTTTCATTCATTTCATTCAATCTAAACGATTAGCCGCAGCTTGGGAATTTTATTTCTTCAATTCTTTTATTGTTCGATTGTAGATTTTGCTATAATTGAAGCTTTTGGATTATACCCAGCATGAGATTTGTAATCACGGAAAGTAGGAGTTTATGCATTTCATGAGGAGTTAGCAGTTCTGCTCTCTGTTACTGATTGGATCGAGATACATGTTCTGTTGTGATTTTCTGATGATCTTTAATACTATCTAGAAATGGATTTATCTCTCTTGGTAATTAAAATTTCTGTGTGAAAGCTATTGTTCCGTTAAGTCGCAATTTTTAGGCAACTATATTAAATTTCTGACTACCGATCCCCACTACAATCAGATATTTGTAAAAGACCTTGGGTCTTATCCCTACAAGAACCAACTTGTCCACCAGAATCATTTGCAAAATGTTTTCTACCATTACAACAACAAAAAAAACTATATCTGCTTCTATTGGATATGTGGACTTCACCAGAAATATATATTGTAACAAATTTCTTGGTTTCAAAGAGGACATATAACGGCGTTAATACCCTATATGATGACATAAATACATTTTTTGATTAGAAGCTATCATCGAGAACATCTCAGAAATAAAGATTTTTCGTCGGGTTTTGACTACGAAAAACGAAATAATCGATTTAGAGGGTTCTGAAGAAGATCCAGTTTGGATTTGATGTGGGCGTGGCCCCGCCCCACATTTGTTATTTGTATATATCTCGCAAACCAATAAACCTATATTAACCAAACTTTCTGCAGTCGGTTCTCTTACGTACCCCACCCCACACCATAAAAATCGGATAATAACCACACCCACCTCCCATACAAAGGTTAGGTTGAAAATTACTAAAAGTGGGTTAACTCACTAACGAAAAACGTCAGAAACACTAAATAGCAAAAGGAAGCTGCACTCAGATCTTTTTACAAAATGGAAAATGGGCGTGGCATCGCCCACTTATGGGTCAAAAACCATATCTCAGGAACTACTCGACAGATTTCAATGAAATTCGATACATAATATTTTCTTGACACTGATAAAAAATGGGTGAAATCGATTCACAACCACGACTACTTCCCATGTAACTCAATTTTGAACATCTGATTTCTTCACTTTATAATGTATACATAAGGAACCAATGAAGATAGCGAAATAAAACTTTACACAAATACAGTATATGATCTGTGGCATCACTTGTGAAAAAATTGTCGAAAACGGACTATAACTTTTCAAGGACCCAGATACCGAACATGTTGAACTCAGCGCCTAAGGGTTAATTTTAACCGAAAATATGAGTAAATCTCTCAGATAATTTAATGTAATTCAGAGGAAATTGTTTTCTTCTAATAGTGTGTCTCTGTTTCAAAAATTATTAAAATCGGGTCATAACATCTCTTAGCTCCCATATACCTAATTATAGGTTTTTTCAAAAATATCATCTCCTAGCTCCCATATAGGTTATAAGTTTTTCAAAAATACGGTGGGCTTTATTCCGCAGATATGTATTGGTTAATATGTGATATATCTTAGCAAAATTAAGTGAGCGTATATTGGATATAGTGTACCTTGCTGGTGAAAATGAATGAAATCGGTTCAGGAATTACCTCAGCCCTCATATACTATAATATATATGCTGATTTTCGTGATTGTATTAAACTTTATGCCGAATTTATGGATAAATTTGTGTGTTATGTAAATAAAATGTCTTTAATAAATTGCGAGAATATAAAATGTTCGATTGCATCCGAACTTAGCCTTTCCTTACTTATTCCATATTAGAGACTATATTTTGCAAATAATATCTTCACAAACACGGTCAATTGATGATAATTATTTTTTTTGGTGGTTTTTTTTTTACAATTTTCACGTTTTTATTGATTGATTAAAAATTTCGGTGTCGATCGAATTTTTCCGTCCTTGATTTTTTACAATTTTTAAGTTTTTACTGATTGAAGCTTACAGCGGGGCAAATGCGTTGCTACCACAATGCCACACGGCAATCAGCACACAAATACATACATACAGAGAAAAATTAGACAGGCAATCAGCAGCTGTAAGCCGCATTACAACAACAACAGCAAAAGCAATAACAATAGCAATAATATTAGTAATAGAAATCAGCTCATCTTCGGGCGATGCCCAACTAACTGCTACAATGGCACCTAACAGCCACTACTTACACCGCCTCCAGCAAGCAGTCACTGCCTCTCCTCAACTCAACCAGCAGCTCCATACCCCTCTAGCACATGCTGACTGCTGACTACTGCAGCTTACAGCTGGGCCACTACTGTGCCGCTGCGTGGTGTAAAATGCTCCATATGCGTAGCATTACGAGATTAGCCGATTGTATTGCTGTCGAAGATTGTTATTGTTGTTGTAGCATATCTTATATTTACGATTTGGTTGAGGCTCATTTGAATTTCCAGCGTTGTTCATAAACATTTCGACTTTTATGCCACTTCAAATTGCCACTACAACTTTTCTTTCCCACACTTTTACGCAGGTGAATGCGTTGCTCATAAAAACAAAAAAGAACAACAACAATAACAAAAAGCACATACTTACTTCTATATTCATTCAGCTCCCGCGCTGATCTGCTCCTCCAAATAAGCGTCGCCTTGTAGTTGTTGTTGTTGCCCAAATCATATGCTAATCGCTTATGACCGCTTGCTCACATCGAAATCAAATGAATTCGGAAATATTTTAATAGTTTAATTTCGATGCGCAACCCCGCCCCTTCAGCTTGCCGCAGCAGCACGCTCACCAACTAGCTGCCGCTTTTGACCTTCAGGCTGCTGCTGAGTGGCTTTTCACTAGCTCTGCTTTATCGTCGATCGCTTTTGATAATTTCCACGTTCGACTTAAATTTGATTGCTGCCATAGTTAAATTGATTTTTACATTACAACAACAAAGCCGAGGAGATGTGTGGGAATGTACCGTTGCGCGCTCGGTGTTTTGCATATAATTTTCAGGTTTTCATTTGAGCGGCTGGTAAAAGTGTGATGAAATTCGATATGCGGGCGTAACGCAGAACCGTTGCTGTTGAGTGAATGTGGAACACAGCCACCTACATATACATATATATATATATGTCTACCGTAAACATCCATAAATTATTTCTGTAATGGTTTTTGTTTTTTTTTTTTGTGATAATCTCCAGTCACCTGTCATTAAAATAACAATAATATTAGTATTTGATATTTCGTTGTCAATCAGCTTCGCGTAAAGCAATACTCCTCGTCTCCGCTGCGCTTTGGCCTCATTATGCTTCGCTTAGTTGTCTTTTAGTATTAAATTCCTGGCTTCTGCTTCTCTAAGTTGTTTTTGTATACAATTACAGTTAGTTGCTGCATAATTAATTGAAATAAATTAGTCGGTGAAAAAATATCGCATTACTTGAAATATTGACTCGAGCAGCAAGTATTTGGTGTTTGTGCTTGTTGGCAAACAAAAGACTTAAGCGACAAACTCGATAATTATTTCATTGTTTTGCTTTGCTGTGTGTATTAGAGGCACAGTTTTAATTTCAGCGAAATAATTTCCTTTTTGTAGTTTGGAATATTTAAAGAGAACGTTAGTTAAATGTCGAAAAATAGTAAAATAACATTGGCTGTACTTAAAAAAAAATTATCTAGCGATATTAGAGAAAAGCGGTACATGATTGTGGTAATATTTTACCCAATAAATCAAAATAAAATGAAAAATATCTACACTGAAACTTCGCACCAAAGGGTACAAAACGAATATAAGCATCGACACTCATACCTATGAGGCCGATATTTATGGGATAAGAGAGACAGTCAACTTTTTTATTTAAAGAAGCAAACTTTGAGAGAAATTTGTGAATGAATCCACTGTCTGGAACTTGTCATCAATATAAAATTCATGCTCCCTGAATATTGTAGTATTTTTCAAGCTGAGGTGAAGGAAGCTGAATCTTTTTCAGTGACTATCCAGATAGTATGGCGACAAATTTAGCCTTGAGCTCATTGACTTTTAGTTAAATAGTGCCTAACTTTACTATCAAATGTCATCGAGTTAAAAAACTTATAAGATCCTGATCTTCATAAGATCAATAAAGTAGCAGACGGAATAGTAAGTGAAAGTTAAGCTAAAGCAAGGCATGTCAACCTCGCTATGGGAACAGGTCTGAGCTCCGCTCAGAGGGCCTCAAGAGGTCTAGAAATCTCTCAACCCACAGCAAGATTAACGTATCTATACTTGTATTGGTACTAACAGGTCAACGGTAATGTTCACAAGTAAGGAAGGGTTAAGTTCGGGTGTATTCGAAAATTTAATACTCTCGCAATTTAACTATTTAATTTTACTAAGATAACACCCTTTGCAAAAAAGTCTATATAGTATATGGGGGACAAATTAGCCACAAGTTTTAAGGTCCTCATGTTCGATAAGCCACACTAGAAATACAGTATTTGTGCAAAGTTCTTTTCCGAGTCAGTAGCTAAACAAATGTCACTAACCAAATTTTATTGAAATTGGTTGAGTAGTTTCGGAGATATGATATTTGACACGTAAGTGGACGGAGCCACGTCCATTTAATGTTTTGTACAGAAATTGGAGTGCAGTCCTTCTGTACTATCTTTACCATTAAATTTAAGGTTAACGGCGTTAAAATGGCATCTAATTGTTTCCCACCCTAGTGTGATCCTCTGTACCAAATTTTTTCGGTTAACACCAATTTGTGCCCGTGGCAGTCCGATTTCACAAATGTGTACCAAGTTTTAATAAGTTATCTCAATTTATCGCTTGCACAGACGGAAAGAGAGACATCCATATTTCAACATTATTCTTCACTCAGATCTCTTTGGTATATATAACATTGTATCCACCGTTGTGTGAACAAAACTGTTATACTCTGTGGAGCATGTTGTAAGTGTTACCGGATGCTAGTTCTAGAAACTTCTTGGAGGAGATACCTCAAAACTTCCTTCCGAAATATCTGCCTTTGCGACATCGAGACTAAAACAGATCAAACACTGGAAGTAATATATTTTAAATAGTTGCTTTACTATTGAGAAAATTCTTCACCTAAAGAAATATAATTTAACCCAAAGATCACATAACTTAATGGGGTTTCTAGATGAATATGTTAAAAAAATATATCTACCTCATACAAAGAATTATATGTGCATTTCTGCTTTTGTTTATATTTCTTATTCACTGTTATTTTTTGAATTTCGGTAAATGTAGAATGAAAGGTTGATATGTTGCCGTTACTATGTAACGAAAATTGTTTCATACTTTTCTTGTTCGATGTATTAAGAAAGTGCTTGTGAATTGGGTATTGCATAGTAAATATTTATAAGTGCAAAATCAGTTTAGCTGGTCTTTCTTTCTGACAGTGTCGAAGCAAAAACTTTTTTTGTTAAAATTTGTTTGCAAAATTATTGTAGGTGCATTAAATTAATGAATTATTAAAAATTTGATTACATTTATTTAACTTTAAGCCTAAAATTTCTCGTGGTACTAGTTTATCAGCCGAGGAACAAGTAATAATCATAGGAATGCATGAAAATGGTTCCAAAATGGTTCTAAACCAAAGCGACATCGGAACTGTATCTCAAAATATTTTAAAATTCCCACTAATTATGGTATAGTGCGACACAGCGGACGAAAACCAACAATGATGAGCTGTGCGAAGGCTAGCAGTTGCGGACTTGATAAGCAGCGGTCAAATATGGACCTAGCTAAGACAGAAAATCACAATAAATATAATTTTTCCAATTATACATAAAAATCAGTTTGTCAAACACACCTCCATGGCACATAAACCAACGCTAAACGAAGGCACAATAAATCACATTTGAGTTTTGCAAATAAATACCAATTTTGGGCCGATGAGTGATAGAATACAGTCTTTAGTGACCAAAACAAGCGATGCTTTGGAAGCGGTACCTTGATTTCATGGGCTGCATTTTGCTGCAGTGGAAAGATATCTTGATGTTTTATATCCACTCAAATGAAGGCTAATATCAATGTTGATCTTTTGGACAGCGAGTAAATAAAATTTGCTAGCAATATTTATGGCATATAACTGGACATATCGGCAGGATAACCCTTCAATCCACACGAAGAACAACTTTAATGACCGGAAAATTCCGGTATTACAATGAGCAGCATTGAGTTCGAACCTAAATCCTATTGAGGATCTCTGGGGGATCCTCTCTGCTCCTGTCTTCCAAAACGGAAAGCAGTTAGAGACAGTACGTCACCTTAAATTATCCATAAAGCAAGAATTTGCCAATATTTACATAACTATTCTACAGTCAGTAGTTAATTCTCTGATTAAGCGGCTTAATTTAGTTCTAAAATATAAGGACAATTCCACTGACTGTTAAAATAAACATTTCTTTAAGTTAAACTCAAATGTATAGGATTTACTGGTAAAAATAGTAAAATGCACATATAAATATTTACCATTAGCCTAAACTTCAATTCTGTTTTATAGTTTAAAAAAATTTTGAAATTTATTAATTTTTTTTTTATACTCGTATCGTATACATTAATAATAAAAAACCTGCATACCCAGAAATATTTTGCAATTTTGTAATCTTTATTTTTTTTTGCAAAAAGTTCATGCACATATAATTCTTTGTATGAGGTATCTATCTCCACTTTTCACTTTTTTATAATATTAAAACTGTTCAAAAATATTTTTTAGTATTTTTGAAAATGAAGGTCTAAATAAAGGTCTAGATCACGATATCTCAAATATTTCTAACTCGACTAAACACAATACTATTCATACACTTAAAGCTGCTTTTGAACGGTCGTAATTATAGAAGGAGTCTTAATAACTTTTTCTATTCTTTTTGTTAAGATTTTGATTGACACAAAACTCGCATATGAATACATTAAATGAAATTAATTCCCAAAATTCGGTAAAAAATAATAATAATTGACGTTCCAGTATACCAACTCAACAGTAGACATTAAAAAAAATGTATTCTTCCTTAAGTGAACAACAACAACTATTTAATTTACTGAATGCAACATCCTAAACTTCAAGTGCAATATTTCTTCATCTCCACACTTCATTCCACAAAAATTTATCGCACTTCCTCAGAGTTATACTCGACTGTCATTAGTTATAAGTGCCAGCACTTGATTTTATTTTATTTATAATGCTTTAGTCACTCGCAAATCCGAAATTGTTAAAAACCTTTAAATGCGAATTTATTTATTTTAAAGATCTTAGCTTTTAATTCATTTGAGATTTATGTTGTTGGCCAAAAGCAAACACCTGTTGCGCGCTCAAGCCAAATAATCCATCCAAGCAAGCACCACACATAAAGACACACACAAGCTAATGCACTCATGCAACAATAGAATCACCTATGCAAATTGTGCACAAATAGCAACAAAGCCGTTAAGGTAGCACTTTACCCTCAACTACAACGAAAACAACAGCAACAACTACAATAACACATTAACGGCAAAAGTCATAAATTCAACAACAAAGAACTGCCAACAAAGTACGAAAAAGATTTTCTACAGCACTAGGCTTATACATAGCTACACACATGTGTGTTTGTGTGTGTGTATGTTTGTTGTCATTGTTGCAATTTTCTGTGCAACTATTACCTCATAGAGTCATAGTTACTCGTAAGTCGTGCCGAACAGCTGTGCTGGGCAGCTGAGGCGCAACAGATGCCGGAGTCAGTTGAAGATTACAGTGAGTATAAATTGTGCTCGACGGAGTTGGCCAGCGGTGGTTGCGGGGAAGTACACGGAGTCGAGTACGAGTACGTATGGCAGCATTCCTGGTTGTTTGCTCAGCCCAGTAGAGTTCATTGTATTTTATGCTGGTAATTGCAATTATTTAGTCGTTGATTAGTTCATGAATCAGGTAAAACATTTTGTATGCTGGCATTTGATTAAATTATTAGAAGGTCGCTTGCCGCTGGTGCAGTTTAGAATTTTTTAGAATTGCATATAATATATTAAATGTGCAAATAACTCTGGCTATAATATAATATAGATATTGGAAATGTCTTAAATTGATTATAAAAATATAAAAATAACAAAAAATAGTGTCACGTTTTAATGTGGATTTATTGGAGTATTTTTAATTCAAACTCGTTTTTGATAAGTTTTCCTAAAAAAAATAAATTAGACCATGAGATGCTCCAAACTTTGTTCAAGTCCTTCTTCTTGACCTGCGTAGACACCGCTTACTCGGTTATAGCCGAGTCCACGATAGCGAGCCACTCAGTCTCCCTTTTGGCAGTTTGGCGCCAAAACCAAGTGAAACCAGATCCGTCTTCACCTGATTCTTCCAACGAAGTGGAGGTCTTCCTCTTCCTCGCTTCCCACCAGGTACTGCATCGAACACTTTCAGAGCTGAAGTGTTTTCGTGCATTCGGACAACATGACCTAGCCAGCGTAGCCGCTGTCTTTTTATTCGCTGAACTATGTCAATGTCGTCGAATAACTTATACAGCTCATCATTCCATCGTCTGGGATATTCGTCGTGGTTCAGAGGACCATAAATCTTTCGCAAAGCCTTTCTCCTGAAACCTCCTAGTATTATCGGATGTTGCCATCGTCCACCCTTCTGCACCATAAAATAGGACGGAAATTATGGGGGACTTTTAGAGTCTGATTTTGGTTCGCCGAGAGAAGACTTTTCTGACTTGGATAATGGTAATTTTCGTTGTTTGAAAAAATATTTATTCATTCATTTACATTCATGTTGTCGCCTTCAAAATAGTCCCTATTCGATATTATACACTTATGCCAGCGCTTCTTCCAACCGTCGTAGTACTTCTCAAACTCGATTTTTGGGATAGCTTTGGTTTTTCAGCGATTTTTCCTACTTAGGTAAAACCAGCGCCTTTAATTTTTGGAAACAGAAAAAAATCACAAGGAGTCATGTCTGACGAATATGGAGGCTGGGTCATCGTTACAGTATTGTTTTTGACCAAGAATTTTCGAAGAAGCGACAAAATGAGAGCTTTCAAAAATATAAATCGTAAAGATCATAAAAACACGTCTAACCTTAGCGGCTGCTACAGACAAAGTAAGCAACGGATATAGCTGAAATTTGTATCGTACTTCATGGGCATGTATATCCACATAATGAAAATCCATTTAATACAAAAATTTTACCAATTGGACTCTCCAAATCCGTGAAATTTTAATTTTTACAATTCCCGTTATTTTTTGAACACACCACTTATATCTGCTAAAAGTTTTGCCTGGAATGCCCATTAATCCTTTAGTCAAATTTCTTTTACTGGTTCAAAACAACTATTTTCAAGTCAACGGCATCTATATTTGTGTTTCACAAACAAGGAAACGTCAATTTAGCATTACTTTATAAGAACGAGCTTAATAAACGTCTCGTGGTATTAGCTGGCAAAACTTATTTTACACATGTTTGACTAAAGTAAGAGGGGTTCGACTAGATTTTCTGAACTATACTATACTATATTACTAGTACTATATAGGAATATATCTTTTCCGAACACCTTTGCTAGGTTACAGCCTCATCGTCGCGACAAACATGGCTATCAAAGCTTCTCCTTCGTAATGACAAAAGCTCCTGAGTATAGACCAAAAGATCCTCATGTATCGACGTAGCGCTTTGCCTATCAGAAATCAAGCCTATTCGCCGGGTTCGTTGACGGTACGACTGCAGAGATGTCAAAGATGGACAATGGAATAAAAAATGTTTGATCCAACACATATGACATTATTTTTTAGGTTCACCGAATAAATGGTTACTGAACAGTGCCCTGTTAGAACTTCTACAAGCGCTTAAGATTAAACGCAAAAACAACGGAGCACCGATTACTTCCCAGTCTGTTCAAATTGAGTCACGTCTCTATTTGTAGGAAAAGTAAAGATCAATACCCCAAAATAAGAAGTAATGCTCAGTCAAATATCCAAATAAAAATATATATATAACATTAACTTAAGCGCGACTTGGTAAGTTTTAAAAAATGTTCTGCAATAATCTCTCGCAAGTAGCAATTGTATGCTCTCTTTTCTTTGATATTCGTAGTACTGACTAGTGTTAATAAATTGAACGTTCTCTACCACAGCTGCAAATTTGGCTTTAGAGATTTAATTACTTGTGGCAACACGACTAGTCTTAAAATCAGAGAATTTATCACCATTATTACCATAAAAGTGAAAGTCTCTCTCCTAAACAATGCTTAAGAAATCACCACAGCATATGACAAACTGAAAAATATGAATTCATCTGATAAGTACGACGGTAGTTGTTATTACTGCTTATGCAACAATCGTCATTCCAACAAACAGCTGTTGCCACGAAATCCGAGCGCTTATCTAGATTCGAACACTGAAGACGAAACACCGACAACTTCAGGGTGCGCTCACCCTCACAATTGTACAACCATTTCCAATTTTTTTTCAACACCTCGATTACAATTTCGTTTCCGCACAAAAGATGCACTAATGACAGTTGAAGACAAACAAACAACAGCAAACACCCAATTGGCATTGGCATTGATATTGCAGCATAGGCAGTCAGCGCCTGCGCCGGGGGAGAAAGGAGAGAGAGCAAGCGAGCCTACCTATTGCCAAATGTTGTCGGCGAGCGGAAGAAGGCATTGACGCGCAGCGAAGAATTAGGAAAGTAGAAATTACAATTGCAACAGAAGATGTTGCAAGAACTAGAAACGCACACATAAGATGAGGGGAAGAAGAGAAGACAATCAGTTGAATTGTGAAAGAAGATTGCAGCGCGCAGCTGACATTGGATGACAATATGCCTATTTTGACTGACTGCTCGCCAGTGTGACAAAGTGACTGACTGCCAGTGGCATGCAACAAGCGCCCTGCCGTGCAACAACGTCGAAATAGTTGAGGTAAAGGACCTTGGTGCAAGCCAAAAGATGTGTGAGGCATTACAGTTCGGCTTCGGCTACTGCAGCGGCTGCTACCGACCAATGGCTGACTACCGCTGTGCATAGCTGTCAGGCAGCTAGCGGTAGGTCGTGCGTGTGCGCTCTTAATCTAAGCGCATAATATTGTGGTCAGGAAGGCAACAACAACAATACACACACATGCCACCTTATTATTGCAACACTTTACAACAACATATGTGCATCCGTTTGTTGACGCTGCCGTTGTGTGAAAAGTAGTGCAGGCGTGTTGCAGCATCTGGCTGGCAGCCACATACTGCTGCGTCGCTCGTTGGTAATTGCGTTATAATTGTCTTTTCCGCTGCGGTGAAGTAAAGTGAGAAAATTAGTGGAAAATTTGGGTTAATGTAACAAGTGGCAGACAACAGCAGATTGGTGGCATGCAACACAATTAACCAAAAGTAAAGTGAAAAACATAATAAAATTAGCGGTTTCAATGAAATTTGTAGACTAGAAAAAAATGATAAAATGATATTTAACGCTAATTCTGTCTGTGTGGGGGTAGAAAAACTAAACCGTTAAAGCATTTGTGGCAAGTGCGTGCGCATGCAAACATGTTATAACTGTTGATTGCCACATAAATATTGTGCGTTGAAAAACAAATCGCATTCGGTAAAATATTTTTATCATTGCAAAGTGCCGTTAAAATGCTTTGTTTTTGCTTATTTTTATTGCACAAACAACAACACACACAGTGCCACACACTAACCGGCACATAATGACACACGCACAACAAATATCATCAGAGTTTTTGCATGCAGTTGCACCGACGATTCGGTCAGTTCATGTGCCGCAGAAGGACGCCAGTTGGGTGGAAAAAATAGTATAACTAATGGCCGGTTGCTGGCGTTGGCTGCGCGCTTGGCCCAATGCCCCCGCCGGGCACGCCCACTTAAATTGCGTGCCGCATGCGCGCAAGTATTCATTATCATCAATGCGAATGGGGTAAATGCAATTAAATTTGCATTTATATACATACATACATATGTACGTAGAAGAGAGCGGGTCCATGGCCGCAGGGGGCAGTAAGTAGACACACAGACACATATATACATAAATATACGTATTTGGCATGAGGAAGGCAGCGATTGGCGCAAAAAATGCGTAGGAAACATTTATCACTGTGAGTGGTGAGCAAAAAGATAACAACAACAACAACAAATAAAAATTCTACAAATTATACAAACAGATATATAAATATATATATACAATCAAAAATAATGACGAAAAAACCAAATCGTGCAGCAGAGTCAGCGCGCGGTAGCTGCCACAAGCGGCAGACGCACAGCATTCACATCAAAAAGCACAGTCACACAGACACAAACACACATATATTTGTATATAAAAGCACATGCAAAAAGCACAATGCCACAATAAAATAAATCCTTATAATTTTAAATGTTTGGCAATAAATATTTATGCGGCAACTATTAGTAGTAGCGGCAACAATGCCACAAACAGCAGAAGTAGCAGCAGCAGCAATAACAACAACATCAGCTACATGTGGGTACGTCTTAGCGTCCAGCACGCACCGTTCACTTGAAGCAGATCACTTAATGATAGGGTTGCCACATGCTTACAGACATACGCAACACTCGCCTCAGCGTATGCTCAGACAATAGCCTAAACGAAAATGCTTAAATTTAATGACATAACCACACGTTGTTGCCGCACAAGTGCATGCCACAGCGTTGCGCATGCGCAATCACAAAAAACTAAGTCTAAAATCTTCAATGGCGTACGCACAAACGCTCAAGCACAAGTTGTCGGCGGTGGAGGCGATAAGTCCAAGTGCACAGCGAAGAATTTCGGAAAATATAATACTACTTTAAAATATGTAGTTCCTAAATAGTACGACATTGATCAGCGAATCTTAACTCTACATTTTATAAAGATTTTCCGCCAAAGTCTTTATTATCCCTTAACTATTTTGCCACTTTCTACAAATAATTTTGAATTAATTTGCAGTCCTTCGATTAATAAAAATCAGGTTCCGTTAGGGTACATAATCTAAACTGTCGGGAGAACAGACTCTTAACATGTATTATCTTCCGTTAATATGTTTATATTGTGAGTTACCTCTAGTTCCAAATGAGACGAAAAGATATCAGTGTTTTTTTTTTTGATGTCATAAAGTTTAATCGTACAAATTATCACACGGTTCCTTCTAAAAGGATAATTTAGGTAAAGAATATATCAAACTAAATCGTTCTTCGATTTTTCTTCTTCTTGACTGGCGTAGACATGACTTACGTGGTTATAGCCGAGTCCACAAAAGTGCGCCACGCATCTCTCCTTTTGGCAGTTTGGCGTCAATTGGTAATACCAAGCGAAGACAGGTCCTTCTCTACCTGGTCCTTCCATCGGACTGGATGCCTCCCTCTTCCTCGGCTTCCACCAGCGGGTACTGCATCGAATACTTTCAGACCTAGATCACTTACGTCCATTCGAACAACATGATCTAGCCAGCGTAGCCGCTGTTTTTTTATTCGCTGGACTATGTCAATGTCGTCGAATAACACATACAGCTCTGAACATAATATCAGATAAAATATAATTGCTGGAATTGTCCTTCGATTAACATTCATATTTACCATATCCAGTTCCTAATCCGGCACCAGGGAATATGAAATGGTCTCTGAATCAAAGAAACAAATTAATACTTACTAATTTAAATAAATTTTTTGACAGTAAAAATTCGTTTGCCGAATGAGAGATCATTTTTAAAGCAAACATATATATATCTACATAGATAGATCAAAATGTTATAAGATCATTGTATTCAATGTATTCAATGGGCTTATATAAATAGAGAACTAAAGAGAGTATAGCTTATGATAATCAAAAGTATTTCTAATAACAGTCGCTCCCCAATAGATTATATTGAAGCTCTGAGTATATCACCAATATTACGAAGTTCTCCTAAATTCATCAGATGCTCGATTATTTCTTCAAACTTTTCGTAGTTAGTTAAACACCACTAAAGGAGAAACTGTATCAACCATTTTGAAAAAGTATATATTATTCTAAATATATATACGTGTATATCAACATATTTTGAGAAAAGTGTATATTAGAGATTGAGATCGCTATCGTTAAAGTACGGTTATATAAATCTTATATACTTCCTCCTTAGATTAGGCTAGCTTCTTCATCTTCTTGTTTGGCACAACAAGCGTGGGTCGGTCTGGGCCCAGAGCACAAAACTTAGCTAGTTGGCCTATCCTTTACGAAGTCGCGCCAGTTGTATATCCCAAGTGCAATTGCTCCTTTCATTAGATGCGTGGACTCCCTTGCTTCCATTATCGATCAATGGGTTCCGAATCGAAGGATCTTTTTTGAATCGAAGCATCTTTTCTCTGAAACATCGTCTTCCATCCGTACGACATGACTTAACTAGCGTATTCGTTAGATTCTTTTACGATTAAATATATCCATGTCGCTTCCATTATCACCAATGGGTTCCGAATCGAAGGATCTTTTTTTGAATCGAAGCATCTTTTCTCTGAAACATCGTCTTCCATCCGTACGACATGACTTAACTAGCGTATTCGTTAGATTCTTTTACGATTAAATATATCCATGTCGTCGTACATATAGTCCATCTTTTTCGGTACTCATCGCTCACGCGGACGGCTCCAAAAATCTTGCGGAGAAAAATTCTCTCGAATGCTCCAAGTACCTTCTAATCTCGGCTTGTCATCGTCATGTGCGCCGTATAATAGGACGGGAATGATAGTGACGAGATGAGCGTAATGTTTGTCTGTTCCATTTCAGAAGATCGTGACAATCTGTAAGACATATTATAAATAGTGGCGCGTTGTTCCAGTGTTGCTTTTCTGCGTTCATATCCAGAAATTCACCAAAAGTGCTATTTTTTTGATTTGAAACTAGTTTTTATAAAACAAAACAATTCTCCTAAAATCGGAATAGACTGTTAAAATATTTATTATGCTGTGGATATCTACTTATAAGTGTTTCGTAAACTGATTTCTTAGAAGCAGCCAAATATTTTTAAGTTCCGTTTATTTTTCTACCATTTTTTAGAACAACTCTGATATGGGAACATTGAATACATTTTCAATCCATATATGTAAATACTTTATACTTTTTACAACACCTATTCCATTTAATTTTCCACAGTGTCTTCAAAGAGGCTGCAATTTTTAGCCTCTGTTGCGGGTGAACTGGTACGCGTTGCCGTTATAAATTCCAAATTGCAAGCGAATGACTAACTCACTATATATTTATATATAATATATATACGCTTCAAATTTATGTCTCTGTGATTTGTAAAATACAACAACAGCAACACACTAGCGTTGATTCTTCGAGTTTAGTGAAAGAATTTCAAAGAAATAAAATTAATCGGACGGACAAACAGACACACTTTTATGCTTCAATCATTCATTGCTGCGCAGCATTCAACGCTGATGATGGTTATTTTGTGCGGCAAACGCCCATATGTTGGTCCGCATGTATGTGTGTGTGTAGATAGGTGAACGCAAGCAGTCTTTCGGTGCTGGTGCGTAATTTTCTTATTACCGCGGGGTGTGTTTCAATTAAAAGCGAATTTTGAAAATATTTATGCTACAAACAAGCACACAAAACGAAATGTCGTATTTATTCTGTTGCTTGTCTCATGCTTTAAACCATTTCATAAAAGCTGTCGGGCTGTTTGAAAGCAATGCGCATTTCGGTTTAAGCGTGTAACAACAACGAAATGGCATAATTCAAGCTTGCTATAATTAAATATAAATATGTAGATATGGATGTGTGTATATATGTATATATATATATTCGATCCTTTCTCTTAATGCGTACAAGGCGCAGCTGCCTTGCTCCTTTCACGTCAACTTCTTTTATGTTCACTTTTCTAAGGCTTTTCAACCGAAAAAAGCGCTATTTATTATCATTATTCATAAAAGACAGTTTATCAGCTTTTAAAGGCGCTGTGATCTGCAAAGCGATCAACAAACCACCCCATTGGGTCTCAAGTTTTTTAGCGAAATTCCGTCGCCTGGCAACCAAAAACGAACATAGGATATCCCAGCTAAGGATACTTAACGATTTGATTTTCTCAAGCATTGCGCAGCTGGGGTGGCAACGGCCTGAAGTGGTGGTGTTTGCGGTGGGGTTGCTAACAATGCGCCCGCTTGCGCTTACCCTCCTTCAAAACGTCCTTTCAGTTATCTCCTTTTGCTTGAGTAGGTATTTGAAATCTGCTCAAAATGATTTCTCAAGCGCACCAAATGCGCATGTGCGCCTTCCAAGCAACTACTTCAAGTAAGACCGGTTGTTGATTCTTTTGAATTTGTTACAAAGAAGAAAAACAAAAAAACAGTAAGTTGTTTTCGCTCAATGGGATGGGAATGGGTGGTTTGGATTCTCAGATACCTAAGCGCTTTATTATTTAAGTAAAAAATCCATTATTTATTCTAGAAAATATATATCCTGGTAAGGCACAGGATACTTGGCACGAATTTTGATTAATGGCAAAGTGGCATAATAAACGTTAAGAATTTAAATTACTCTGTTGTGTGCTTTAAGTTCCTGAAATAATAATGGAATAAATTACGCAGCAGGATAAAAGCGTGTAACTGGTTTTCATTGACAAGCGGGCTCATCAACAGTTTTCCTGTCTAAACCTAATTACAAATTGTATCCCACAACGGAATAAAAATTATCATAATTTTATTAACACTACGAACCATAAAAAAATCTGAAAAAAAATGAAGAAATAGAAAATAAATGCAAAATTGTTTGCTGCTAATATATACATATTTATCTCAAAATAAAAAAAATTGAGAATGTTTGAATATATGTATGTACATTGAACTTATGGATCTCATAACTAAATATTACATTTATGACCATAATTTTTCCTCGTTGTTTGGTCATCTTTAAGAAACTTCGGTTAATTTTTTATTTCTAATTAGCTTTCACTTTCCATTGTTAGTAAGCACGAGACCAATAACACTTCGCCTTTTCGAAATTTACTAATTTATTGTAGTATGTTTGTTAAGTTTTGTTGGTCAAAATTGCTCGCTCTCAAAACCAAGAATATATCTTTTAGATACGTCTCCATGAACAACATAAATTAATTCCTCAACAAAACGAACTTTATTTCGAAGTTCTTTTGTAACTTATGAACTATGCCGATTCAAAAAACAAATCTTCGGTGATAGGAAGAACTCGAATTTTCTTTAGGTCAGTCACCACCTAAGAGTGTTGTCGTCTTCCAGGGCAGACAGACCATTAGTGTTAAACATTTATCTCATCAACTCTAGTTCTTCGCTCAGATTTTAATGAGTACAGTTTGAAGAACATTATGATACTCGTACAACCTTTGCGCGGGTTATAAATAAACTTCGAAATATCACGTTGTAAAATATCTTCCTTCCGCATTTTTGTTTTTCGAATTTCTCGGCTATGTGTAAAGCGCTACAGAGCTCGTATCTGTCAATGCTAAACATCTTTGAGAGGTCATGGCAGAACCTACAAAATGGTGCTATGCATGATTAGTTTGGATATTGCGATCAACAGTTATAGACGTGTAAACATGGAGCACACTAACTCCGAAATTCGCGCTATTTTAAAGTTTTCCTTCGTTAAAAGCAAATCCGCTATAGAAACGTTCCGTGAGATTAATGGTGTGTTGGGAAATTGTACCCTATTACTTCGAACTGCGGAGGAATGTTTTCGACGATTCAGAGCGGGTGAAAGCGACACCATGGATTAGACAGCCGGCGGAAGACCTGTGACGACGAATACCGATCAAATCATGGAGACCATCGAGTTAAACCGGCATGTGGCATCTCGTGACATCGTCCATGAGTTAGTCACCAAACCATTTTAAACCATCTGCAGAAGGCTGTATACACAGAAAAGCTTGATGTTTGGGTGCCGCACTCGACTCATTTTTGAAGCGGATGTTGACTGGCGACAAAAAATGGATCACATACGACAATATCAAGCGAAAACGGTCGATGTCGAAGCCCGGTGAATCCTCCCAAACAGTGGACAAGCCAGGATTGACGGACAGGAAGGTTTTGCTGTCTATTTGGTGGGATTGGAAGGGAATCATCCACTATGAGCTGCTCCCATATGACCAGACGCTTAATTCTACCATCTACTGCGAACAAATGGGCCGCTTGAAGCAGGCGATCGACCAGAAGCGTCCAGAATTGACGAGCAGGAAGGGTGTAGTGTTCCACCATCGTACGAAACAGTGCATATTTGAATTAAATCCGATCACTGTAACACTTTTTATAAAGCATTGAATAAAGAGCAAAAAAGCGGTCAACCTAATATAACAAACTTGGGTTCAAAACGCCAAGAATTTTTTTACATCATTTCATATTTATTTTAGTATTTATCTATTATTTATTATTATTATTATTATTATTAATATCTTTTTATTATTTTTTTTTTTTCAAAAATCATAATGCGCCGCATCTGCTCACATGCACACCGGTTCACATTCACGGCTGCACACAATCACCTAAATTAATTAAAGAGTCATGTTAACATGGCGAAACGAATGAGTATTGACGCTATTGTTTACATATATACTTAGGCACAAACAAATATACATTTATATATATATATATGTATGCGAGTAGTTGTTGTATTTATGTGGGTGCCCAAGGGAAGCTAAGGAAAGAAAACCACCGAGATAGGCTGACACTGAGTCAGCAAATTTGTGCATTTCTTGGCGCTAAGCAACACATATGTATGGATATATGAAATTTATATACGTGTATATATGTCTATACATATATATGTGTGTGTAAGCGCCAAATATATATATATATATAAGCGCCTACAGGACACACAGATATAACAACAAATCAAAAGATCTTATAAAATCCAATATCAAAGAACACACAGCAGTTGCTACCGGCTATGACAAAAGCATTATACAAATACAACAACAACAACAACAATAACAACGGCAACAAAAGAACTTAAGCAGCCAAGCAACAAGACAACTGAGCACACACACCGGAGCTGAAGTCTTCGAGCCTTCGTATTGAGAAACACACCGGGCCGATAATAATGCAACGGAACGAACGAGCGCGCGCAATTGGCAACAACAACAACACAAAAGCCTAAACGAAGAGAAAAAAAAACTAAAGTAAAAAAGATAACATTGTAAGAAAGGGAAATCACGCACATGCAGAATTCTTCGGAGGAAGAGCAAACCGATTTCTTTGGAGAGGCACAGAAAAAACAGCTGATGCAACGGCAACTAATATGCCCAGGCGGCGTAAGGAAATCACTGTCACACCTACGCGAGCGCACACACATATTCAACATACATACATACAGATGAGGAGCTAAGTAGGACTTTTGCTTCAGGTGATGCTCGTCGCCTGGCAAAAGAATCCCTTAAAAGTAACGAGCACTTAGCTGAACTGAACAGCCGGAGTATGTGTGAGGGTGTATATGTATGCTTGCGCTGCCTTTGCGTGCCAAGACGGCTGCGCAAACGCCTGGCAGCACGTGTCACATGACTGCGGCTGCGCGGCTGAGTGAATCCTGTGAAGTTGGCGCCTTTTTTACACAATCAGCTTTGAGGCGAGGGCGCACATAAAAAACACTGAAGAACCGAAGTATCTGCAAAACTGTTACAATGTAGTTCTTGTTTTTTTTTTTCATCATCTTCTTCTTGCTTTCAATTTAGTGCGGGTGCGCGCGTTCGCTGTTTAATCAAATTTTCATATCAGATTTCAGCAATTTTTTCTCCTTCTTCTGTTTGTTGTACAACAATTTTTTCACAAGAACAAATACATACATATTTACTAGCAGCAAGCGCGTTCTTGTCGCCCGGTCTATCGCTCATTCGGAGCGCTTACCGATTTCCGCACTAACCGTAATTATGTTATTTAACACCTTTTGCCTTGACAACACAGCCCTTTCATGTGGAAATCGGCAGCAGCAACAACAGCAACAACATCTAGACATCCGGTATTCATTGCGCTTTGGTTTTTGGGTTTGCGCTTGCGTTGTCACCTCGTGAGTCTGCGGAAGTTGTGTCGCAAACTGCCACCAACCATTCACATGGAAATTTACTTAATAAATGCACAGTAGCAAAACTGATAATTAAGTGGAAACTTTAGTAATGCTCATGTTCACTTCTTTTGCTTTGGATGGTTTTTGTTTGCAATTCATTATTTTTTTTTATAGCGAGCGTCTTATTCACATTAAAAGCGCAAAAGAACAGCGCGCCAGGATATGAGCTTTTTATGCGATTGTAGCGCATAAATTGTGGAGAATTCCGTTTGGGCAAGGGCTTCACTGCGGGCTGCCTAATTATTATGATTATATTGATGGAAATTAGTCAGACATGGTTGAGTGCACACAGGAAATACAAATTTGGCACTGATTCTATATATTTCTATATAAGAATTTAGTTTTTGATTATTTGAAGTAGTAATTAACATTTTCGTTTTTATATAATAATAATTGATCGTACTAACTAATTTGGCGTTATTACTTAAACCTTTTTCGGGCACAAACATCAAGCTGCCAAGAAGAGAATAAAACCATGCTAAACTAAAAAGAAACCAAATTTATAAAACTTCATTTTACAACATAGAAAGTAGCTAGTAGATTCACATTTTCAGTTAAGTATTAACTTTTAAATAGATAAACAATTGGATTGAAATGTGGATAAGCGCATTATCTTGCTGGAACACCCAGTTGTCGCCATGGTGTGCCTCAGCAAACGTGATAAATTCACTGTCCAGCAACTCCATATATATTTTGCTTTCATACCACTCGGCGCAATGCAAATGGGAGACTTCTCTGGCGCTAAGATCAGACCACATCAGTAGAGATCCACCGCCATGTTTGCGCTTATAGTAAGTATGGCGAGGGTGCCGCAGATCCCTCCAATACTTATGATCCATCTAAATTTAATGTTTTCTGATCACTAAATATCAAATTTTGAAACTTTACTTCTTAGAACCTGTATTTTTCGAAAAAGGATGCATGCGGTTTAGATACTTTGGATTCATATTTAAGATTCAAGTCTCCTTTCAAAATTTGTTGTACACGTTCTCTTTGCACTTTTAGACCAAATTCCGCTTTAATTTGGCGCAACAACATCATGTCCTGAGTTGCCAACTTGCCTTTGGTACGTTCATTTATCAAAGATTTTGGTCCAGTACGAGTATGTTTTTTGTATTCCTGGGGGTTTCTAAAAAGTTTTGTATGGTTTTTCGATGACATATTACTTCAACAATAATTACATACATTTTTAAACCATCTTTGTTCATGATCTCAATCTTGACTCTGTTCCTCAGACGAAATTCGGTTCCAAGTGGGATTTTTAGCTAAAATGTAAATAAACCCCTGTCCAAGGTCATTGACCTCGGCCCAAAATGTAAACAAACCTCGGCCGACGGTTATTATCCTCGACAAAAATGTAAATAAATCCCTTTTAAATTGTAAACAAACCTTTGACAGTGGTTTAACCTTAATTCAGGGTCATTCAACTTTGACAGAGGGCTATTTACACTTTGTTCGAAGTAAATAACTTTTGTCCAGGATTGTTTGAGGTATCGCGAAAGATTAACTTTGTTAAATTTTGGAGGATTACGTAAGGTCAGGCATGTTTACAGTACAAGTTTGTTGACAGGGGTTAAATGGGCTCTAGTCTATTTAGATGTTATATGGTCACGTGCGGTAAGTACTACTTAAATTTTATAGAATCACGTGAAGTCATGTCAGAACTGCCTGTATTTTGAGGAGTCATATGAAATAAGATATATTTATATTTATATTCGGGGTCAGGTGAGCTCAGGCATATTCACATTTCATGGGTTTATCTGAGGTAAGGACTGTTTACATTCTGAGATTTTAGTTAATTATTTAGGGGTCACTTCATTTGTAAGTCAGTATATAAATTTACAGCCAAACCGCCTCCAAATAATTATTATTTGCTAAAATGGAAAAGCCTTAGATTATATTAGAGCGAAAATTATATGCTTCAAGATTTTATAAGGAACTTCAATTTTGAAATGAATAATTTATATAATTAGCAATAATTTTATTTGTGTGCTCTGCCCGATATAGTGAAGAAAAATTTTAAATTTTTCCATAACTTTTACTATATTATATTTATAATATTTTTTAAAATTAAAAAAAAAATAAATAAAAATATATTTCATAGAGCATTTTTAGAAGTATACATTTTAATTTTTTTATTTGTAACATCAAACTAAACAACCAAATCTGACTTCCTTGTCGCTTGAATGTAAATATTGCCACCGAAAACCCCAATCACAGCTGTCAACACAAAAAAAATCAGCAAATGTCAGCAGCAACACTTTCCGCTGACATAATCAAGCATCGACAAATGTTTTCTGTCGCACATAAAATTCGCACGCACGCAGCGCCAAAAGCGGCGACTAATATAAATTCACTCAACGGCGGTAACTTATGAATGAGCCGGCGATGAATTGAACGATTTACGACGTGTAAGCGGCGCGCTGCGAGCTGGCCGCATGTCGGCTTGGGTGTCAAGAGAAGCGTGTAAGAATCGCAAAATGCAAAACTTGACTTGACTTGAAATATGCAACGCATTTCCCCAACAAAAACACACCTATGTAGATACACAAAACCGATTTGCAGTGAAATTAAGTGATGCTGGCAGCCGCCGCTAAGCAGCATACCGCTATTCAAATGTCCATCAACATGTGTCAGCGTGGAACGTGCCAAGCTGAGATTTCTTAGCTACTATGCAACTCCTGCTGTTATTCTCTGTGGTTGTTGTTGTTGTTGCATATTTGCTTGTGTTGTTGCAAAAGTGTGAAATTGAAATTTTCTAATGCGATCAGTGGACAGCAGCGCATCTGTCAGCGGCTAAAGAAGCGCGCGCTAACTCACTTGGAGACACATGAACACACAGACACATTCATATATACAAGCGTTTATCGGCTTGTTAACCGCGCGCTGAGTTTTGGCGCATTGAAATGTCAATACCAACTGGATATGCTTCCTTTAAACTGGTGACTGCAATTGGAAATCACAATAAAATACCAATTGGAGACAGTTCAAATTGGACACGGCTGCCTTAGCACTATATAACAGTAGAGCAGTAGAACAGTATAACAGTTAGTAGCGAGCAGCGAACAGCTGTCAACCGCATACATTTCCATTTGCGCGCGAGTTCGTCGCTTAAGTCTTTCGTTTTGACTGCGCCAAATAGAGAAGCGCACACAATTAATGACATCATTTCTTAGCTTTTCAAACATAATTCTTATGACTGCCGCCACAATAGTCAACAGCCTACAACTACTGGCTCCAACAAAGAATTATTAATATTGTCACGCTTTTAATTAGCCAACGCAGCCTTAGAAGCGCTGCCGCAGCCAGTTAATGAAGCAAAAAGCAGTTGGGTAACAGCAATTAATGGTGCTAAAAACTGGTGATGTACGCATGATTGTCATGGCAACAACAAAAAACAACAACCAAAACTGACAACTTTTACTGCGAGAATATATGATGTGTTCATAATTTTCGCTGCTTTTGGGCATTACAGCTGCGCAGCGCGCTATTTGTACGCTTCAAGCTACTTCTTTGCTACCGTTGAACCGGTACATATGTATGTATGTATGCTGCACTTGTGTGCGTCCATCGATATTAAAATCAAATTGAAACGCAATCGCTTAATTAGCGGCCGGTAGATGACACGTGATGTTGATGATGGTAGAGTTTATGGCTATTTGCTACTTGTATTTCAGGCATTAAACACATTGTCTCGACAAAAGTATATTATTTACTAGCGCACAAATGTATATACACATACATATATATTATATATGTATATACACTCCTAGAATTGTATGTGTTGTCAACACTAAAACAGTGGCCGCCATTCGAAAGTACAGTGGCTTGTAATTGGTGAAATTATTGCTAATAAAATTTGGCGATTTATGTGTCGTAAAATGAAGGTTTTTTATCGCATGCGATAAAGATGTTGAAGATAAGCTGAGATATACTATCATGTATATATTTCGGAGATAAGGAAAAGTGTGAGCAAAGCAGCGCGTATACTATTAGCAAGACTTGTAGTACAGTAGTAGTAGAACAACAACAACTACAACAAATACTTTTTCAAAATTTTGACTGTTGACAAAAAAGTTACGAAGAAATGGGTCTTTTATTTTCGAAAAACTATGATCTCCTTCTTGCGCCGTCCAAAAGATTTCAATTTTTGCGGTGCAAGAATCTATCTATACTAATACAAATGGACATAGAATAAAAAAGACAGTTTAACTTGCTGAATTCAGATTAAACCATTTTGAAACATTTGGCTTTCAACAGTAATCCCTTTTACTGAAAAAAAAATATTACCAAATACCCTCGGCACTTTCATACCTGTTAATGAGTATTAAGTGAGAACTGGAAAATAATAGTACCTACTTATATATCACAAGAAATATGTTATATATATTCTACATAAGAACTAGAAGTTAGACCATCGGAACATGGATTCCCGCATGATCGTATTCCAAATAGTGGGAACATCATAAAGTAAATTAAGAGAGAGAGAGAGAGAGAAAAAAAATGCTGAGAGAAATGAATTATTGGTGATTAAGTTGCTTTATCTCTTTTAAGAACCATCTGTACATAGAGGTTTTATGGAAGATGTAGAAGAAGTGTAGAATAGTTTTATTATGTTTTTAAAATACCTATAGGAGAGTTTAGGACTACCACTCCAAATCCCTAATATTGCCAAAGATCTCAACATATTTTTATATTAACTCCAAGCCAAATTTCGTCTTACTAACCAGTCTAAAGGTTTATAATACTTCTAAGAAAAATGATCCGACGAAACAATAATTCGTAATATATTTGATAGATTCCAGGTATATGAATATAATAAACGATAAAAACAATAGACGTAAAATGAATTTGTGTGATCCTAAAATGAGGTTCTTCAAGATAACAGCTACTCTAAAGATATCAAAGCAGAATCTTGGATATATCGTTCGTGCAGATTTGTAATCTCTGAAAGCAAATACATGCTCTTTATCACAAATCAATGAATAAAGCATGATACTGAGTTGAGTTAAGTTAACGATGAGTTGAGTTAATGAGTTTTATCTCTATATCGCTCTATTTCAATCAATTTTGAATCCACAGGCCTTTTATTAGCGATCCTTCAATCACACACTTCAAGAGAACGACCTTCAGAATGCTGACACTTCATCCAACTCTCTCAGTTGCCAACCCATTTGGGTAATGGAATTTAATAATTGAAATATCTGAAACACTTCCTCACACAGTTTCCCCACTTTGTACCTTACCAAACACGATCGATTGGTACAAATAAAGAGCTACTTTTTCCAAAAGCTGCACATTGTCCATTGCCCGGTGTATATGGCCAAGTAAGAAGGTCTAAGGAGCAATTTTTCTCTTTCAATATTATAATGAAAGTACTAAATAAATAAAGCAGCTAAAATAGGACAATTGGAATCGCGCTATAAAAAACGAACGCTAAACAGCTAAAGAGCTAAACAATGAAATGTGCCCATATAAATGTGATTCCAACACAACATTGGAATGCTGTGACATCTCTCCAGGAAAGTATGTTACACTCGCTAATGAGGCTCCAGGCATGCCGTATATAGCAGGCCATACCAATACAACTGCGCACGCGTCAGCCTTAAGCGCGCGGCGATGTAGGAAAACCGCAGCTGGTCAAAACAATTCATTTAGTTTCATTAACTTGTCACAGCAGCAGACGGCAAAAGCAACAAAAAACACAGCAGCAGCAACAACAGCACTAAGTGGTTAAAGAGACGAGTAATAGCAGTGAATAAACGCGCGCGCACATACATACATGTGTAAAACGCTATAGGAAAGAAACGTTTGCAGCAAATTCCACAATCTAAACTAGCGAACTATTAGCGGCGGCGGCGGCGGCGCGCCAACTGTAAATAGCCGATAAATGCTATTAGCGCTACTGTTGTTGGCGATTATTGTCACTCTGCTATGTCTGCAGCGCGCGGCCATTAGAACTGCGGCACGTGCTACTTAAATACGCGACTGCAGTTCAAATTACTAAATTGACAATCGGCGCGCTGGTGGCGGTAAGAGATTTAATGTTACCGCGCGGCCAAACACACTGCGCGTCGCATTAAGGAGTCGCAAACGATGACTGGGAAGAAAAATAGTAATATTGCAATATTTAGAGCAACTATTGGCGACGAAGGAGTAAAAAACTTCAACGCGCTGCATAATTATGCAAAAATTACATATAATAGTGTATGGCGAGCGCGTCAGCGCCAAACATCACATTGAGTGCAGCGGCCACCAGCGTTGTTGCTCCCGCGCGCTAACGCTGGTAATGAGGACAGCGCGCAGTGTGCACTGTCGCATAAATGGTAAACAGACACAGCAAGTGAAGCGATTTTTGGCGGACAGTAACAGTTGACGCAACATGTGGGCCACACTGCGCTAGGTAACACCAAAGCGCTGGAGGTGGCCGCCAATAAGCGCGAAATTGCAAACCAAATAAGCGCGCAACTTTTACAGCAACGCGCGGACAAATATTGGTAAATTTGCTGTTTATTTAAAGGTTCATAATACATGCATGCATACATTAACACATAAATATGTATGTATTTGTATTGACTTAGCATTATATAAGCACTTGCGAATATACATATGGATGAGAGCGCGCAGCAAATGTGATGG
This sequence comes from Zeugodacus cucurbitae, assembly GCF_028554725.1. Classification (NCBI taxonomy): domain Eukaryota; kingdom Metazoa; phylum Arthropoda; class Insecta; order Diptera; family Tephritidae; genus Zeugodacus; species Zeugodacus cucurbitae. Next base: position 48,294,070 of record NC_071669.1, read on the forward strand.
CGGCGTGGTGAACATGACAGCGCGACACAACCGCTATTGCAATCGCCACAACTGTGCGCGAATAACAACAACTAAAGCGGCAGCAACAAAAACAATAGCCAAAGCATGTTGTTGCATCACCGAACATACATAAATGAGCAGCAGCGGAAAAAAGTTAATACACTGGTGACAAGAAAAAAGTTGTTACAGCAATCACAACAAAGAGCACAACAAATAAAGAGTAAAACAACAACAAGCTGTAAAACAACAGTGACAACAAAAAGTGGTAAAAAGCGGAGTAGCAGCACCGCCATCTGCAGCGCGCAACAGTAGCGGCAATCGCCAATGGCTAAACAAAGGCAATGTGTGTGGTCTCATTAGTTATCACGGGGGAATTAACTCTAAGCCACACACATAGCTGCGCATGACACCAACACAAGCGCGCGTCAATGCACACACATACAAGTATACTTAAGTAGGCTCGTGTGTACTCTAAGGCAGATCACACATTTGTATTTGCGTGTGAGCTTCAGCGCTGTTTCTTCCATCAACGCCAACACGCATCTGTAACCACTTACATGCTCAGAGAGATCGGTATATATATACATATGTGTACACTAGGAAGGCGTGTATTCATCTTTTCATAACACATGTTGTCACTAGGAATCGTTTAAAAACCGATTTTGGCAAATATTCATATATTTTTTTTTTGCGTTGATTACTGTAAACGTTTTGTAATTTATCTTATGCGAGATTTTCGCTTAAATGAGATGTTCTATTAAGCGATATAAAATTGCTTTAATAACACACAGCATAAATGAGAACTCAGTTCCATTGGATAAGCCAGCCGGCTGGAGACCTGTGACCACGAATACCGATCACATCATGGAAAACATCGAGATAGACCGGCATGTGGCATTTCGTGGCATCGACCTGGAGATGGGAGTTAGTCACCAAACCATTTTAAACCATCTGCAGAAGGCTGTATGCACAGAAAAGCTTGATGTTTGGGTGCCGCATGATTTGACGCAAAAAAACCTTCTGGACCGAATCAACGCCTGTGATATACTGCTGCAACGGAACGAACACGACCAGTTTTTGAAGCGGATAGGGACTGGCGACGAAAAATGGATGACATACGACAATATCAAGCGAAAACGGTCGTGGTCGAAGATCGGTGAATCGTCAAAAACAGTGGCCAAGCCGGGATTGACGTCCAGGAAGGTTTTGCTGTGTGTTTGGTGGGATTGGAAGGGAATCATCCACTATTAGCTGCTCCCATATGGTCAGACGCTTAATTCTACCATCTACTGCAAACAACTGGCCCGCTTAAAGCAGGAGTATTGGCCAACAGGAAGGGTATACCACCACGACAACGCTAGACCACACACTTCGTTGATGACTGGTCAGAAGCTGCGGGAGCTCGGATGGGAAGTTTTATCGCATCCACCATATAGTTCGGACATAGCGCCAAGTGATTACCACCTGTTCCTGTCCATGGCGAACGCCCTTGGTAATGTTGAACTCAAAGAGGTTTGTGAAAAGTGGTTGTCCTAGTTCTTCGCAAATAAGGAGTGGTGCTTCTATGAGGGTGGTATTATGAAGTTGCCGTCTAGATGGAAACAGATTATCGAACAAAATGGCGCATATTTGAACTAAATCCGATCACTGTAACACTTTTTATAAAGCATTGAATGTATGTATGTGAATGTGATTGGTGTTGCAACCGTTTAGCCGGTTATAGCCGAACCGACGATAGTGCGCCACTTCTCTCTCTCCTTCGCAGTTCGGCGCCAGTTGGAGATCCCAAGTGTAACCAGGTCGCTCTCCACCTGGTCCCTCCAACGGAGTGGAGGCCTTCCCCTTCCTCGGCTTCCTCCGGCGGGTACTGCATCGAACACCTTCAGGGCTGGAGTGTTTTCGTCCATTCGGACAACATGACCTAGCCAGCGTAGCCGCTGTCTTTTTATTCGCTGAACTATGTCAATGTCGTCGTATAACTCGTACAGCTCATCGTTCCATCGTCTGCGGTATTCGCCGTTGCCAATGTTCTGAGGACCATAAATCTTGCGCAAAATTTTCCTCTCGAAAACTCCTAGTGTCGTCTCATCTGATGTTGACATCGTCCAAGCTTCTGCACCGTAGAGCAGGACGGGAATGATAAGCGACATGTAGAGCTTAATTTTGGTTCGTCGAGAGAGGACTTTACTGTTCAATTGCCTACTCAGTCCAAAGTAGCACCTGTTGGCAAGAGTTATTCTGCGCTGGATTTCGAGGCTGACATTGTTCGAGTTGTTGATGCTGGTTCCCAGGTATACGAAATTATCTACGACCTCGAAGTTATGACTGTCAACAGTGACGTGGGAGCCAAGACGCGAATGCGCCGACTGTTTGCTTGATGACAGGAGATATTTCATCTTGTCCTCATTCACCTCCAGACCTATTCGCTTCGCCTCCTTATCCATGCGGGAAAAAGCAGAACAAACGGCGCGGTTGTTGCTTCCGATGATATCAATATCGCGTACGCCAGGAGCTGTACACTTTTGTAGAAGATTGTACCTTCTCGGTTTAGCTCTGCAGCTCTTATAATTTTTTCCAGCATCAGGTTAAAGAAGTCGCACGATAGTGAGTCACCTTGTCTGAAACCTCGTTTGGTATCGAACGGCTCGGAGAGGTCCTTCCCAATCCTGACGGAGCTTTTGGTGTTGCTCAGCGTCAATTTACACAGCCGTATTAGTTTTGCGGGGATACCAAATTCAGACATCGCGGCGTAAAGGCAGCTCCTTTTCGTGCTGTCGAAAGCAGATTTAAAATCGACAAAAAGGTGGTGTGTGTCGATCCTCTTTTCACGGGTCTTCTCCAAAATTTGGCGCATGGTGAACATCTGGTCAGTTGTCGATTTTCCAGGCCTAAAGCCACACTGATAAGGTCCAATCAGTTTGTTGACGGTGGGCTTTAGTCTTTCACACAGTACGCTCGATAGAACCTTGTATGCGATATTTAGGAGGCTGATCCCACGGTAATTGGCGCAGATTGTGGGATCTCCCTTTTTATGGATTGGGCAGAGCACACTGAGATTCCAATCGTCAGGCATGCTTTCTTCCGACCATATTCTGCAAAGAAGCTGATGCATGCACCTTATCAGTTCTTCGCCGCCGTATTTGAATAGTTCTGCCGGTAATCTATCGGCCCCCGCTGCTTTGTTGTTCTTCAAGCGGGTAATTGCTATTCGAATTTCTTCATGGTCGGGTAATGGAACATCTGTTCCATCGTCATCGATTGGGGGATCGGGTTCGCCATCTCCTGGTGTTGTACTCTCACTGTCATTCAGCAGGTCGGAGAAGTGTTCCCTCCATAATCCCAGTATGCCCTGGACATCGGTTACCAGATTACCACCTTGGTCTCTACATGAGGATGCTCCGGTCTTGAAACCTTCGTTAAGTCGCTTCATTTTTTCATAAAATTTTCGAGCATTCCCTCTGTCTGCCAGCTTCTCAAGCTCTTCGTACTCACGCATTTCGGCCTCTTTCTTTTTTTGTCTACAGATGCGTCTCGCTTCCCTCTTCAGCTCTCGGTATCTATCCCATCCCGCACGTGTTGTGGTCGTTTGAAACGTTGCGAGGTAGGCACATGTCTTCCGTCTATCACAGCGTGATCGATTTGGTTCCGCGTGTTTCGATCAGGAGACAGCCAAGTAGCTTGATGTATTTTCTTATGCTGGAATCTGGTACTACAGACGACCATATTTCGGGCCCCAGCAAAGTCGATCAGCCTCAGGCCGTTTGGTGATGTTTCGTCATGGAGGCTGAATTTTCCGACTGTTGTGCCAAAGACACCTTCTTTACCCACCCTGGCGTTAAAATCGCCAAGCACGACTTTTACATCGTGGCGGGGGCAGCGCTCATAGGTGCGTTCTAGGCGCTCATAGAAAGCATCTTTGGTCACATCGTCCTTCTCTTCCGTTGGGGCGTGGGAGCAAATCAGCGATATGTTGAAGAACCTCGCTTTGATGCGGATTGTGGCAAGACGTTCATCCACCGGGGTGAATGCCAGGACTCTGCGACGGAGTCTCTCTCCCACCACAAATCCAACACCAAATTTGCGCTCCTTTATATTGCCGCTGTAGTAGATGTCACAAGGACCCACCTTCTTCCGTCCTTGTCCCGTCCATCGCACTTCTTGGATGGCGATGATGTCAACCTTGAGTCGTATGAGGACATCAACCAGCTGGGCAGAGGCACCTTCCCAATTAAGGGTCCGGACATTCCAGGTGCATGCTCTTATATCATTATCCTTAAAACGTTTGCAGGGGTCGTCATCAAAAGGGGGGTGTCTCATCCGAGGCTTTCGTAGATTTTTCATTGGTACTTCGTTTTTATGTGGTGGGTCCCAAGCCCTACGCACAACCGCATAAGCGGGCTTCGCCTTCTCACTTTAGCTCGCCTTCAAACGGCTGTCTGTTGGCTACCCAGAGGATACTTGGTCTAAAACCGGAAGTCGTGAGCTGCTTGAACCATGTGGAGAAGAATCGTTTCTGGCCACTCCCAAGTGAATGACAATCAAAAACTTTCCTCACTTGCGTGAACTTCTACACATGATCCCATCCTCCAAGCATTCATCCTAAAGCATTGAATAAAAAGCAAAAAAGCGGAAGGGAGATATTTGTCAACCTAATATTATTCCACTCAACTTTATGCCAAATATGCGGGTCAAATCTCATATTATATTAATAAAAATTACATTTATAAATTACAAGAGTTTAAAATGGTCGGTTACACCCACACTTAGCCCTTCCCTACTTGTTTAATATCGTATTTAACTTGCCTAAAAATAGATCTGAGTAACGATTACCTTGTCATTGTTGCTAAATCTTTCCAGCGAACATGCCTTTGAAGCCAGGACTTAAGAAAAAAGAGGAAGTTATTCGATGCCCAATTTGTGTAATTTTGTTATTGTGTCCATTTGAAAATTTTTTGAAATAGTGTTTGCTCTTTTTTCAATTTTGTAAGCAGACTATTCCCCGCGTACCCTAAATATAGACAATAATTTTCATGCTCGAGTCATCGCTTACCGACTAATGAATTCATGTTCAATCCAGTGCCACTTCGCGTGACTCTTTTCTTTTTCAAAAAATAAAAGGAACCTTGAAGGGCCGTAGTTTTTCAAGTATACGATAAGTCGCTGAAAGAGCCAAAGGCGACCAAAGGTCGATTTTGAGCAGTGTTTCGACGATTGGAAGAAACGCTGGCATAAGTGCCTGATATCGAATGGGGACTATTTTGGAAGCAACAACATTAATGTAGTCGCATGAAATTTTTTTCAGTTTATTTTTTGAAACACCTAGAATATATGTATATGATTTATGAATAATTTTAAATATTTCATATATTTGTTCTATATTTAATAGTGCAAATACCTTTTCCGCAAATCAAATATTAATATCGAAAACTTAATTCCTACAGACATTACAAGCTCAGCGACTTTGTTGCAAATACACAGTATTAAAGTGATCCGAGAATTAACAAGAAAAAAGTCAACAGAACAAACAAATCAAATAAGTTCAAAGTAAGCCCATCTGTAAACGTCCACCGAGACACAATCAAATGATGATGGTCTTAACACATCCGAAGAGACCACGCTCAAATAGTGGCTACACCAATTGTGGTCAGCTGTCTGCCCAAGCGACCGACGCAAGACAACCGCCGCTGAGCGGAAATAGCACAAAAATGGAGGCACTGTTTGGACCATTGCCGCAGCAGCAACAGCAGCATCGGTGGCTGACACCTGTGGGAGCTGGCTGATGTCACCGCTAAATATTGTGATCAGCGACAACGCGAAGGCAGCGCGCGCGGCCGTCAATCCCAGAACTCGCCGCAAAAGCGACTTGATGACAGTCAACACGCCGAGTAGTGGCAGCAGTGGCTCTAGTAATATTAATGGACACAGCTGCTGTTCGGGTAGACGCGACAATAAAAACAACAACAACAGCACGTGCATATATTAAGGCAAACGCTGCTGCTGTTCTTGTTATATAGTGAGCGTTAGCTGAGGAGGTACCTGAATATAATTGCCCGCAATAGTTGTTCTTGTTATTGTTGTTGTGCGCGTTGTTTACAATGTTGTAACCATAAATCGTGTGAAATATCACATTTCGCCGCTTGTTTCAGCACTCTGCGTAGCGTGCCACACAAGCGGAAGGAGCGTTGTGCGATGCGCGCGGCAGCCGAGCAAGCAATTTATTTGCCTTGTAATCTGTAGTGACGCGCGTGCGCACAACCACAAAATGACAACAACACTGCGCAAATGCTCATGTTTCCATCAGCGCGCAGGCGCATTGAATTCAGTTAATGCGCTGGTGTTGTTGGTGTGTGTATAATTTGCATATTGACATTGATATGTGATAAAGCATCGCGAACGCGGACAACCAGCGAACAGGGCACGTTAGAAAAATATATTGCATATATAAAAAAATGAGTCTCTCAAATATTTGTATGTATTTTTATTCAATATAGAGAGTCCGCAGCAGCGCGCACCCACTTTATATACGCAGCCAACAATGCGCGTTGCAAGAAAAATCTCGCCTACTACTTACTGTCACACAAACAACATGCGTCGTGGCATCAATGAAACTGCATGCGCGCCCTGTCACACTCCGCTAAAACCGTCTTCCCATACGCTCTCCCTGTAATCAGTTGTAACGCTCAGACTCATGGCGATCATGTTGCGCGCCCACAAAACCATGTTGCACGTCAACAGCATACAAGTCGCAACTTTAAATGCCGGTGGCGTCGTATGTGTATGTCTGTGTTTGTGTGTGTACGCCCGCGTCCACAAGTATCGCATCGCCTTGTTTTATGCCAGCACTGCCGCATGCGCTATAAAGTAAATGCCCACTAGCGGCGCTCACTGATGGCTCGTCTCAAGGTCGGCGCGCCGCTGCTCAACGAGCGACACGACCACCAACGCATCGGCATAGCATTTACTGTAGTGCGGCGCGTTGCTTTATGTCACATGCGGCAATTGATTTTTAAGATTTAAGCAAAAGAAAAACTCAAATGCGCTGACAATTTACCTATGGCGGCGGCAACATGTTGCCTCGTGACACGCGCGCTGTTATGTGCGGGCAGTACGGCCTTCGTTGCTGGTATTTTCTCCGTTCTCCGATGGCTTGGTATTACTGATAATGTGGTTGCCATTGTTGTTGTGTTTGTATTCATCTTGACATGTTTGCAACTGCAACAACGCAAAGCAAATTGCTACATGCTGTTTTGTGGTTGTCATTCGACCCACAAACTGCCAGCCAACATACAGACGGGTGCACTTCGTGAATGATGGTCCAAAGGAAGCTTCAATTGTACCATACTTTGCGTCATTGTGTATTAAATTGTTGCTTATTACGGATTTTAATGTAGTGAATTCAAAAGTACATACATATATGAGCATTAACTTTGTCAAAAAACAAAAACTTTTCTTTCGACCTTTTCAAATATAATTTGTATGTTTGACAAGAGGTTTTGAACATCTCTTATACTTAAATCTTCATATACTTAAACCTTTTCCGAAGAAAGGGAGCCCAAAAGAAATTTTCGAAATTCAGTTATTTGAGATACAAATATTAATTTAAATCTTGAAGCAAGCGTAAAGCTGTTCGAAGCGGACAACGTTTCGATCAAATCCTTTAAGGGGCAATAGCAGTTTAACTCATGAAAAATTAGGCGATTTTCGTAAATTTTTAAAGAAAGGCCTCGATCGAATGTTTTGAAATTTTTTGGACATAATAAGCTATTCTTTCAACCATATTTTAAGATTTTTTTACAACAATATTGAAAAATAAACGGAGTTGTGTGCTGTCTTGGTAGGTGCGGAAAAAAAAGTAGCGAATGAGTAGCTGAAACAAAAAAGTTTCAAAAGGTTATTCAAGTTGAAGGTATGTCCTATACAATGAACGAACACTTTCAGAGCTGGAGCGTTTTCGTCCATTCGGACAACATGACCTAGCCAGCGTAGCCGCTGTCTTTTTATTCGCTGAACTATTTCAATGTAGTCGTATAACTCGTACAGCTCATCGTTACATCGTCTGCGGTATTCGCCGTTCCCAATGTTCTGAGGACCATAAATCTTGCGCAAAATTTTCCTCTCGAAAACTCCTAGTGTCGTCTCATCTGATGCTGACATCGTCCAAGCTTCTGCACCATAAAGCAGGACGGGAATGATAAGCGACTTGTAGAGTTTATTTTGGTTCGTCGAGAGAGGACTTTGCTGTTCAATTGCCTACTCAGTCCAAAGTAACACCTGTTGGCAAAATGGCATAGTTCTGAAAAAAATGTAGTTTTTTTAAGTAAAAAAATGTTCGTTTTTTAATGCCATATTGAGAATTTTTAACAAATCCTAGGACATTGTATATAAAGTCGATCGGTCAATTTCTCGTTGAGTTATGATGCCAGCAATTTTGAAAAATGTCGTTTCGAGAAAAACGCGTTTATAGTTTCTACTATAGCGGCTTATATCTGTGAGAGGTCGCTCTTTAGAACGCTGCTATTCACAAACTGTTCAAGACACGAAATATCCCAGGATATTTTTGAGAGTATTAGTTATCGAATAAGCAAAAAATTTAAAAAAATCTAATTTTTAAAATGTCACACTGGTATAACCGCTTAATAGCAATATAGTAAATTTGGTATATCAGAATTACCAGTTGGAGTGATAAAGACTCCAGTTTTAAAGTGATTATGAAGACCACACGTCTTGGCTTTGATCAAACTTGAAATAGCAAACTTAAATGTTTCCTAAAACTTGTCCTTTCCATTGGAAATGGTACAGACATAATTGGAAGCTTTTTATTTGTCCGTGTCTATACTCTGCTTTAGTCATTAAGCTCAGTTGCATATTTCATTCTCTATTCTTTTCTATTTTTTTTTTTTTGCGTCAACCGGATGCTGAGAGCAGGCAGAGGTCCCTATGATAAGCACTTTCAATTTATTTTTTTAACATTTCAACTATTATCTGGGGAGTCGTTGTTATCACCATATAGCTAGGCCCTGTTCCTATAACTCACTTCAGAATACCATTAATAGTGGTTCCTAAGTGATGCTTAAAGAAGTTTTGGAGTTCTTTTGTTCGAAATTTAGCATTAAATATACCTGAGTGGCACTAGAGTTTTGAAACTCAAGGTATCTTAAAAAATCGTATGGAATCTCAAGAGGCGAAAACGATATTTTTTCATATATACATCAGTTGAGATCGCCATGGAAAGTAAGATCTTCTCCAAATAGCTAATATACAAAATTACAATTATCCTAAATACAAACGTAAATCCTCGTGACATATCGAATCACGAACATGCTTATATATTAAACGTTTTTTCCCTTAAACTAGACGAACTCGCTGCCTAACTTCACCTATTTACCATATATCGAATAGAATTATGTCCAAAAGTTTTACAGATGTTACAAAACATCGTTCATACCAAAGATACCATTCAGTATGAGAGCTACAATAGATTTCCAAAATCGTATAGTATCCAAAAAGTGATTCCACAGATATTCATGGTTCTGTTCATTGATTGAATTAATTTGCAAAGGTCACGCAGATACAAAAGAAGAAACCATTTCAACACCTGGTTGAAAGTTACGGAAAACTTTTAACGATGCAAAAGAACACACGAAGTACGTTGTCTGTATAAGATATATATGTATAAGATATATAACCAATCAATATTGTGTGTCTAACAGTACTTCATTGCCATTCGAAAGCACTTCATTCGCACTCACTCAACGAGAAAATAGCAAATTGAACGCACACTTTGCAAACAATTTAACGAAGTTTCAATTGACTCGATGTTTGTATGTTCTTAGTTCAAGGTAAACGAATAGAATATAGGGTGTGTAATTTCTTATGCTGATATTATTTCGAGATAAATACCATACAAGCCAATATCAATGGATATAGACTTAGTCTTGGCAGTTACTGATTCCAACGAGATGTTGGGCCAAATCACAAGTCAAACTATTCAGGGTCTGCCACAAAGGCCTCTGAGCGCCGTATGTCGGAAATCCAGATCTCTAGAATTCATTACCGATGTCTTCATATGAAGAGATATAAATATGTTAACGAACATATATGTCAGCAATTTTCGTAGCAGTGAAGAGTTCAAGGCCGACATTCGGGCCCAATTCAATAATATACCACTCGATACGCTCGAAGGGACAATGCAATACACAGCGAAAAGATCATTTTGGCTATAAATGCCGTCACTTAACTGTCGTAGAGTTCGAAAATAATACATCCAAATATAATGTGAAGGGCCATATTATATACAGATATCTCAAAAATAAAAGGAGCACCCTGTATATAAATTTTCAAGCACATGTCGAACAATGCCAAAAGTCAAAGAATTCGACAAATTCACATTTCGCATCTCGTATGTGGGTTCCGCCTGGTTGGACTGTGCAAATTTTCGCCTTGTGACTGAGTCGTGTCTTTTTATTATACAGCTTGCCGCACAACGAACGACTATAAGTATGTACATATATATGTTTATAAGTAAGTTCGCACTTTGTGGCCTGCTTCTGGGACGCGCTGATATTCGCGCAGCAAACCTGTTCACATTCCCATAATAAATTTAACAGTTTTACGAGTTTTGGCCACTTTTCACATACCCAGCAAACAAATAAGCCAACAGCCGACAGACACACATACTTGTACTTGTAAGCGCTTACACACCTGAGTGACTGGGAAGGTGCTGTATGAATGCCGAAAATTTGTTACTTTCTTCTTCTTTTTCTTCCCATTTTTCGCATTCACCTCCAACGTCAATTGTGCGGGTGTATCATCGAGCCATTAAACGTTTGTCCGTCCGTCCGTTCGCAAATTAAATGAAAAGGAACAAAAGGAAAGGCTGCAGCAAACACTTGTTGCCGTCTTCCAAGTAGTTGCCACATGTGCCATATGGTTGTTGTACGCATGCGTATGCGAATTTGCGGTCACCCGCTCACATGCGCGCCGCCACACTGCCGCACCACCACTCCGCCGCACCGTTGAGGTCGTTCGCGTTATTTATGGCAGTGAAGTGACTTTTCAACAGACTTCTTAACTTATGAGCTGTGATTTCTGCGGAAAAGCAGCCAAGTGCCTCGTTGTTGGCCATTAAATAAAACTTTTGCTGGTCGTAAGCAGCAGCGTCTGAGACGTTGCGTTGTTGAAAGTTGCATAAAACTTTATTGCCTTTTGGTTCTGGTTGTTGTTACTGTGGCTGTGGTGGCAAAGTTATTTGCGTGTGAAATTTGTACAAATGTTAGATGAATTGACTGCAGTCGAAGTTTAGATACTGATAATATTTATATGAGCTGCAGATGGCGGAGAAGTGCATAAAATAAATTTCGATGAAAAAGTGAATGGTTAAGCAAAAGCCCGATTAGAATAAGAAATATATTTGAGAAATAAATATATATATTTACGTACATACAATGGATAACTATTTATGTATATATTTATATATATTTTTTTTTAACAAACATAATATCGCCTTGAAGAAAACACAGTCAATAATCGAGATGAAAAACTAGAGAAATCTAACCACAGGAATTATTCAGTACAGTAATTTTAAACTCCATACAATTAACACTCATGTCCACGGGAATTGCCGATCTTTCTTAGAGAACGAGTTTTGAGTGATCCGACTTAGTTAAAATATGCGCCGTTTCGATCGATAATCTGTTTCCATCTAGACGGCAACTTCATAATATCCCCCTCGCAGAAGGCCTCCTCCTTATTTGCGGAAAACCCGGACAGCCACTTTTCACAAGCCTCTTTTGAGTTCAACTTTACACCACCAAGGACGTTCGCCATAGACAGGTGGTAATTACTTGGCACTTTGTCCGGGCTATATGGTGGAAAACCTGCAATCCGAGCTCCCGTAGCGTCTGACGAGTCATCAACGAAGTATATGTTCTGGCGTTGTCGTGGTGGAACACTGAACCCTTCCTGTTGGTCAATTCTGGACGCTTCTGGTCGATCGCCTGCTTCAAGCGGTTCAGTTGTTCGCAGTAGATGGTAGAATTAATTGTCTGGCCATATGGGAGCAGCTCATAGAGGATGATTCCCTTCCAATGCCACCGAACACACAGCAAAACCTTCCTGCCGGTCAATTCCGGCTTGCCCACTGTTTGGGGCCATTCACCGGGCTTCGACTACGACCGTTTTCGCTTGATATTGTCGTATGTGATCTATTTTGCATCGCCAGTCACCATCCGCTTCAAAAATGGGTCGAATTTTTTCCGTTTCAGCAGCATATCGCAGGCGTTGATTCGGTCCAGAAGGTTTTTTTGCGTCAATTCATGCGGCACCCAAACATCAAGCTTTTTTGTGTATCCAGCCTTCTGCAGATGGTTTAAAATGGTTTGGTGACTAACTCCCATCTCCTGGGCGATGTCACGAGATGCCACATACCGGTCTAACTCGATGTTTTCCATGATTTCATCGGTATTCGTCGTCACAGGTCTTCTGCCGGCTGGCTTATCCGTGGTGTCGTTTCAACCGCCCTGAATCGTCGAAACCATTCCTCCGCAGTTCGAAGTGATAGAGTACCATCCCCCAAAACACTATTAATCTCACGGAACGTTTCTCTAGCGGATTTTCCTTTAACGAAGGAAAACTTTAAAATAGCGCGATTTTCGGCGTTAGTGAACTCCATGTTTTCACGTCTATAACAGTTGAACGCAATATCCAAACTAATAGCGTCGTTTTGTAGTTTGTGTTAGGACCTCTCAAAGATGTATAATATTGCCAGATACGAGCTCTGTAGCGCTTTATACATAGCCGGGAAATTCAAAAGACAAAAAGGGAGATATTTGACAACCTAATATTATATTTTAAACTACAGACTCCCTCTAGATATTTATACATGTATATGTATGTTCAGATAGCTAGTCTACCAAAGATTCCTTTCCCTCCACTGGTATCTCCATTCTGAGAGCAGCTCTCCCATCAACTGGCGAACATTCTCCATCAGCATAAATTCCAGAAATAACCATTTGAAGTGTCATTCCTTTGGAGTGAACCGCTTTTAACTATCTACTGGAACTGCACTTAATAGCTGCGCCTTCGCGATCCGCCAACCTTCGCAAGCCATCCAAATACCTGCAGGCATTTATTTCTTCTTCTCCTTCAGCGGCGTGGTTTTTGCCTTTGAAGCGCTCAAAAGAGCTGTCAATATGACATATTTCAATTTCAGCTACCTACACCGCCAACAACTTCAAAAGCGACGGCCTGAACGCCTAAAAGCCAATGACAATGTTGCCAGCGAGCGATGCGAAACAAAAGCTTCGCTTGCAACGGAAGCCGCCTAGAAATATTTTGATTGCCGAACATTGTCAACATTGCAGCGACAATGCTTCAGCTGTGGCCCCACCCGCCAACTCAACTGTTGTTCCTGTTGTTGTTGTTTTTATTGCAAGAAGGCATGCACTTGCTGCTGCTGCTTTGCAACCCGCGCAATTCATTGGTAGTGGTAAGTAGCTGTTGTTGTGTTTATTTTTGTTGCTGGTGCGCTGGCCTCCCCGACCATGTCAAAGGAGTCCCCACACAGCACTTCATGTATGCGCCGGGCCCCCGTTCACTTTCGTAAATGTCGCGCTGTCTGTCGTCTGTCCGTTCGTCTGTCCGTTCGTCCGTCTGTCGTTCGCGTCATTGTCATTTAGTTGCCACAGTTTGTTGATGTTATTCACTTTGTGGCGCATTGTTGGCGGTTTGCTAAATCGCTCCGTCGCCGCCTTTGTTGTTTAGTCGTTGACCGCGCGGGCGGCGTACATCAAAGCGCGCCGCATCGCTGCCACGCCAGGCTGTCCAATTGCTCGCTGCCGCCGACGTTATTGTCAGTGGGCGCATGCGTTCCCGCGCATCATTTCAGCAATTTTTGTCATTGCATCTGGAAATTTTGTTACGTTGCGCTCTCGTTCGTTGCTGCGCCTGCGATCGTTGTGGTCGTATTCGCCATTTGGCGACAGTTTTTATAATTGCACTCGCTCTTTGGAGTCGCTACTGTTTGTTGGCCGGTCGGACTGGAGTGCTGCCGCTTGTCACTGTGTCGCTTCAAGGCGAACAGTGCTCAACTGTGGCCCTACGTTGAAGAATTTCAGATATTGGCTGATAGTAGGAATTCATTGATGTGCTTTTAAGGTTTACCGACCACTAAAACGGACATACGGACACACATACAGGCCGTTATTGTGGGAAGTAATGTAGTGCTTTTGAGTTGGGTATTAAAAAGATGCGTTTTCACTAAAGGTTTTTGAATAAGTCCAAAATCAACAAAACTTAACTTTAATTTGGAAATAGTAGTATTACAACTGATTTATGTTAAGTCCGTATGCGAAAATACAAATATTAAGTCAAAGGTCACGACCTAATATTCAAGAATAAATTATTTCTAATATTAATGTAAGGTTTTCAAAAATTATAGAAAATTATAATTCACAATATATTACAGTTAAGCAAACTGTGCGATCTCTCAGCAAAACATCTACATATCTTCACTGCAAGTAATCTACATTTCTTGTTTTTCTGAAGAGAATCACTACAAATAAAGACGTAGTTGCTTAATTAAGGTATAAGACCGAAATTGAAATTTCGAACTTATTTTGTACCCCAAATAGACCATTAAATAGTTTGAAGTTCACTATTCAACTGTTATCGATCGCACTTATCTTCAACTCAAGTCTTGCTGCAAAGTCATCTTTATACATTCTTCAAACATTTTCTTATGATAAAACACTCTGTAGCATTAAGCTTTTTCTCCCGTTTATTTTATAGTTCATCTTGAAAAGGGTATTCCAAGATCGAAGTATTTTTCATTGATTATTTTTATAAGAAGCATTTGAAAGCGCTAAAGTATTGCTAAATTAAAAAGAAAAGTATATATTTTTAAGACTGATACCCACAACAATGATCACAAAAATCACACTAAGTCAATAGCCTAGGTTATAACAAAAACAAATTGTGTTCTTTTTCTTCTTTGGCACTACAACCGTGGGTCGGTCTGGGCCGAGAACACAAAACTTCGCTTGTTGCCTCTATCCTTTGCGAAGTCACGCCAGTTGTACACCTCAAGTGCAGACAAGTGGGCGCCTTTGCTTCCGTTGTCCACCCATGGATCCCGAATTGAAAGTTATTTTCACTGGAACATTGCCTTCAATACGTACGACATGGTCCAAACAGTTCATTCATTGGATTTTTATACTCTTAACTATATCCATGTCGTCGATCTCATACAGTGAACGGTTCCTTCTTCTTCGGTACTCCTCGCTCAGTTCTCTCGACTGTTCCAAGCACATTCTCATCTCGGGTTGACATCGTTCATGTTTCTGCCCCGTATAATAGGACGAGAATGATAAAAGACAATAACAAATAGGCTAGGCAAAACCAAAAATGTCAGTTATGATATTCCAGTCTTAATTCAGTTAATTAGGACATTCATTAGGAAGTTTCTGTTATATAAGTTATTTTTTTCTTATTAGTCACGAGATCGAATTATTCCAGATCAGTGTGACTTTAGAATTTCGATATATCATGTATCCAAACTACAAATATACCCACAATATTCAAAGCCGTAGAATGAAGACAAAGTTTCCGATAAAGTGTCTTGTTTAAGTTTCTATTCCAATTTGTTATATTTTATCCGACAAATGTAAGGTCATACGTCGAATTTTTCTTGATTAGCTGACGGATGTTGAAAAGAAAGTGGTAAACGCGGAAAAAATACGGGTATTTTAGGTCTATAATATATATAGTAGTGGTGTTTCGAGATTAAAACCAGAATATTTCTAGTGACAGTGCAGTTCCTAGTGTACTGCACAAAGGTGGGTGTCGTTAAAAATTTTAATTGAAAGTGTTATTTTTCATAATTAACCTTTACTACTGAACACATTTCGGTCAAGCCTTCAACGAATATTTTCATTACAGCTAAACTCGCTAGATGGCGCTGCGGTCGATTGATTTATTTTAAAATCGTATTTTTCCAGCGATCTGATTGGAATTCAAAATGTAATTGAAGAATATTAAAACCTTATTTTTCACTCGGGGGGTAAAGTATTATCGAATATAAGAAATATGAACCATTAATATCATAGTATGGACGCCCCATTTGAACAGACTGGGAACAGACTAATCGTTCTGGGTCTATCGATTATAAATATACAGTGGAACTTCTATAACTCGAATCACCATATTCCACAAAAAAACTTCGACTTATAGAAAAACATAAATATTTCAAAAAACTGTAAAATATAGATTCACCCACAGATTTAGTTATTTACTTCGCAAAAAGTTTTATATACGTTAAAACATGAATTCTGTAATTTTGTTTGTTATATTTTTCTATTGTTTGGCACTCATGCCTTTGTTACACGATTTATGAGATATATAAGTGTAATATCATATTTTTTGTTACATACGAATATAGGGATTCCGTTCAAATTATCCCTTGATAGTACCATTTTAAATTGTGTATTATGCTCTGGTGGAAAAGTTCGATTTATGTAAGGAAATCTGTATGAAATTTGACTTCTATTGCCAATTGCAGAGTTCGAGTTGTGGAGATCTTCGACTTATAGAAGTTTGAGTTATGAAAGTTCCACTGTATTTAGGCTCTCGAGGGGCATTGCCAAAATTAGAAAGCCAGTAAGAAGTCCGTTATTATTATTATTATTATATAAAGACAAATAAGTATATTAACTAATATAAAAACAATAGGTGAGTCGAGGAGAATATATTCAATAAGAATTTGTCGATTTTTCAAGAATACTACTTAGAGAGAGACTTCAAGGACTTCAGAAAACCGCATCTTCCGCATCTAAGTGACTGTTGCATTGGAGATTAGAAACCAAAGTTTTAATGAAAAATCTGTCAAACCTCATTGAGATTATGATTCATATAATTTTTATATATTTACGACTTATACGAGTGTTGTTGTTGTAATGCATGATATATTACATCTATATGATTTATCTAATTCGGACCGCGTTGACCATTAAACTGTGTAAATATCGATTTAACATGAAGGGTTATCTTGTAAACGCATTTGATTGATAATATAAAAAAGAGAAGTGAAGTTTATGGACACAACACACAAATACAAATATTTGTAAATATATATGCACACAATATAAATACAATTCAATTTATGTCCAGTCTGCTCATACCAAATCCACAGGCAGCAATTGATAAGATCACCTTCTTATAGATTACTACATACCCATACACCAACAAATATACGAGTAAATACACGCGCGGACCTGCGCAATGAAGGTTGTTTCCCAACAAATTTACACACAAATCGATCAAGATAAAATTTTAATTCACTTAAGCGCTGATGCGCGCAAGCAAAGCGAACGGAAATTGAAAATTGGAAATAACGCGCATGCGCGGCGTACTGACAGCGATGCGGCTGCGCAGTCGCATTTGTATGTATGTTATGTGCTTGAGTAAGTATTGCTGCTACCTTAAAAGGCCGGCAAGCCAAATTGGCGACGTAGCAGCACTTAGACGCACCGAGCTCGTCTGCATGTGGCAAGTGCAGGCTAAATGCCACAACAAGTGAGGTGCGCGCTGCGGCAGCAATGGGTGTAGCGCGGCAGTGGCGCATGCGCACGCGTTCATACTTTCAAGCAAGCGACATATTGAGGGCAATGAAAACGAACACTTGTCTGTAATGAATGTAAGTCTGTATGTGTTTGTGCCACAAGCCGATTGCCAACGGTCGCACCATCAACAGCATTGTGTTATCTCCGTCGATTCTGGAGCAATGTGCGCGCACGTAAATTCAGTTCATTTAATGCCTTGTTAGCTTAATTGAGCTATCGCCTAATTAGTCGCAGAATCTCGCCTTATCCGTTAGCAAAACATTTTAATCTAAACGGCCAACAAGTGCGTGCATGTTGCACGAGTATCTAAGCGATACACCCAGAGATACTCGCACACTATATCGTGCGGTATCGCGCCGCGCCGGTTGTGGCCGAACCACACACCAAAAGGGGCAAACAACAACATGGCGGGGCGGTGTGGAAGTTGGTTGCATGCCACAAGGTGCGCACCCCGACAACAACGCGTTTCAGCGCTTGGTGCGAATACACTGATAGGTACAATATGTAGTCAATAAATTTCTCGCGCGCTCTGAACGCCGCGAGGCAGGGGTACTACTTACAAGCGTCTCTTTTTGTTTGTTTTTTTCCTAATAAAAAATAAACACAAATGACTTTGCATTACTTGCAACATTTATTATTATCGACTGTGATTATTTTTCACTTAGTGGCCACGCAAACAGTGCAATCCAGCGTTATTGTTGTAATTGGTAATTTACAAAGAGGTCTCTGATCGAGAACCAAGTGCCAATAGCGCCACCAACAAAACCAAAAACAACCAAAGCTAAATCTTGCCACAAGTAGATCTTATATGGTCCAAATCCCTGGCTGTAGCGCAAGCAGAAGTCCATCAAACCGGGAAAGATCAAGCCGAGATAAGAGAGTGAGAAGGAGCCAACGAGCGAGAGTATGAGAACCAGTTCTGAACTCATAACCGCGGCGAGCACTATAATATTTTAAAGAAAATTATATTTGTTTTATCACTGAAAGAACTAAAATCAGAAATACTCACCTGCGCCGAGCACAATAGCTATGCGTAAGACATACTCCAAGGGATGCGACGCCTTTAAATTCATATATTCCGAGTAACGCCGCCAACACACCTCGATGGTTATGTAACCTTGTAGAGCAAACGATAAAAATATGGCCACCGCGAACATTAATTTTGCCAAGCGGGGTAAGCTGCGGAAATAGGAAGGAGATATAGGGGTATGTTAGAAATTAATTATATATAGATGGAACGGTCTTCGATTTCTCAAACCTTGTTGAGTAGTGAATCGAACAAACAACTGGTATAAATCGCTTAAAGTGGTATAATCAATAGTATAGCCACACAAATAAAATTATAACCGGGGATCCTACTATGTGTACCTTATGTTTTTGGGGACGCCGAATGCCCATCCGAGGTCCATTTAACCCCATCAGATGAGGGTTTTGACATAACCCTACAACATTCTATATGGCGGACAATGTTTTTTAAAATTCATCAAGCTTGAAACTCGATACTCGGGGGTTTCCGGGGTCACAGATTACGAATCCAGTGTGGGTTTTTCAAAATGCAAAAAGTCGGATCCAATATGGCGGACGCTTTTTGGAAAAATTCATCGGGATCAGTTGGAACTCGTTGCTCAGGGGTTTTTGGGGTCGCTGATTATGAATTTGACGTTACTTAAAATTCAAAATGGCGACCCAATATTGCGAACACATTTTAAAAATTGAATCCACTATTTTGAATTTTGAAAAACCGACACCGGATTCAAGATAATTCTGAACAAAATTGAAGGCTTTGTCTTTCCCAAAAATTTCTTGGCGAAAAGGTTTTAGAAAAACTTGCCATATGGAACCTCAGATCTGACTTAAGAATTAAATTTCGATTCTTAAAATAAATCATTATGAATAGATGCCCAACACACTTACAACTCATCCATCGGCAGATTGGAAGTAATACTGTCCTTAACCCTGTCACCATAGCGCCAGTAGCCGAAAAATGCTATCAATACATATAGTATTAGGGAAGTGCCCAAGCCCATATTTAGAATGCCATATAAACCTAGATAGTCCCGCGGGGATTTCATTTTGGCTTCAACGGAGATGATCTACAATATTTTAATAATTTATTTAGAAATAAATTTTGAGAATATGGAAACTATGTAACTCACCACACCGACAGATTCGATGGCGAAAAGCACCGTGCCGAAGAATAAAGGATAAGATTTCAAATCGCCAAAGGCACTTCGCCGAGCCAACGAAGGCAGACCCGTGAAAATGTAGTAGAATACAATGACGAAACCTGCAAAACTTTTACTTTTGTATCAATTCTATCAATTTCATAACCAAGAATATACTCATTACTAAAGCAAATCATGGCGTCCGCAACTGCATTGAACGGCACCAGATTCCGCAGATCGCGCACCAAATAAATCGCTGATAACGGCAAAGTCAACGCGAAGATATAAAAGCGTGAGTCGATATCGTAACCATAAAAATCGAACAACTCCTTCATATTGTCGGCAATGAAGACGACGTAAGCGCAGCAGACGCCAAAATGATAGAAGGCCAATATGAAGTCGATGGTGGAGCTTAAAACAACAAAGAATTACAAAAATTCACATAACTAAATCAAACACATTTTCTGATACAAAACTTCATACAAACCGCGCAGTTTCGCTTAAGAACCGCAAGTATTTCGGGCCCGATTCCAAGGCGACCGCCATCGAGTCTGGATAGTTCAGCTGCGGCACACGCTTGCGCTTGCTCAGCTCGTACATGCCATGCAACTGTAAACTCGCGGAATTCAAAATTTATTATAAACAACGAAATGCGCTCATTTACCAACACATGCAGCGCGAATATGACGATAGAGCCGATCAAGGCGGTGCTGAGGAGACCGTTCAGCCAACCAGCTGCCTGAAAGGCTTTGGGCATGGCCAGGCAGCCAATGCCGATGGAGGCCTTCAGTAAGCTGATGTAGACTTCGAGATTACTGAAATTTATTTCGTTTTTCAATTTTAATTGTTCTTGTTTTTTTTTTGGTGTAATCAAAGCGTACCTCATTGGATTCTCAACCACACGATGCTGGTAAGGATCATAGTTATTTTCATCATTTTCGCTGTTTTGCGGTTCCTTCATGCCTATAACAGCAAATGTTTTGTAGTATTTAAAGTAAACAAATTTTAGAATTTCAGCTGTCAGTTTTTTATTTTCATATTTTTATTTTTGAGGCGAATTCGTAAGTTCTATAACTATGGTAATATAGTTATCGAGTATACTTATGCTTATAGAAAGTTTTTGGGTAAAGAAAACTCTACAAATAATGTGAAAAAAAAAACAGTTGATGATGATCTAAAATTCATATTTTTTAAGTGCAAAGAAATTCCGCTTCATGAATAGCAATTGAAAGCTTTCTCAATCATCATCGCTAGATTTTAAGGGTATATCTGAACTAGTTCGATTTCTAAATGTTGCTAAATCAGTATTTTGTGTAGTTACTATTGTGATAAACATTTGTACACATATTTGTGGAAAATCTGGAATAAATAAATAAATATATTGAATAATTAAACTTTGTTATACATTTAAATAGCTCAATTCCTTTAGGGTTAGTCAGTCTAGATCCCCAAAAAAATCGTTATTATGATGATTCATTATTTATTCGACGCGATTTCATCCTCGTTACTGTAATGAATTTGAATTTACGGATGACCAGTGGTTGTGGATTATTATCGAAACAGCCAAAAGAAAATCATAGTTGAATTAGATTTCATCTGAAAGTTTAGAAATTCATCGGATTCTGTCAACTGGATCAGATTGGATTGGACCAAGACCTAAATATAGAGACTTTTTTCTTTCCCACATGTAATGTGAGATTTGAAAATACGGTTTAACTTCCATAACTCTCTAACCCAAATTTTTTGTGGAATATGGTGATTCGAGTTGGGATCGTTGAAGTCGAAGTCTTCAAACTTATGGTTATTTTACATTCAATTCCTGGTCAGATTTATAATGATGAAGTTCGAGGCTTAAACGAATACTGGAGTTCTGGTATTTTGCTGATACGAAGTTTCTGCAGGTGAGACCGTAGAGGTAAGTGTCCAGTTATGTTCAGTGCTCTTTAGGTCTATTACTTTATTTACTCCTCAGTGTGCCTAATTTTGTAGTTGTGCAAATGAATTTATGTTCATATTGTCCAGTAGAAGCGTTACTTAGTACAAAGTGCATAAAGTGAGACAGCTAATAATAATAAAATAGTCTTACACGTTTTAAAAAATATGCAAAACCACGTACCGTAAAAAACGTCCCAGAAAGTTCAGCAGGAATAGACCGTAGGATAGCAATTATCTCCCGAATAGGCTCAAAAGAGAGTTTTACTGGCATTTGGGGAAAAATTCAGAACGAATTTAATGTCTAAATATCCAATAGAACAATTGGCCGGCGTTTGATAGAATCTGGCTTCTTAAGCAGAGAAGCAACCAAGATCATTTAGAGCGATTAACACATAGACCTAGATGAACGAAAGTATGTTTGATGAGCAAGAAATCAGTAGTTTTACGTAGTTCTCGCTATGTTTCACCGTAGTGGAGCATGGTGGATTTGCGGCGATGTTTTTGCTGGTATGGGTCCACTCCATGGGATTGATGGAATCTTCAGTATGCAGATATACATATGTCGACATACTGAAGAATATTAAGTTGCGGTGAGCTAAGAAAAACCTGCCTGTTATATGGAAATTTTAAAGGATTACGAGCAAAAGCACATGACAAAGTTACAGACCATGATTTTTATACTCTCGCAACAAAGTTGCTAAGAGAGTATTATAGTTTTGTTCACATAACGGTTGTTTGTAACACCCAAAACTAAACGAGTTAGATATAAGGTTATATATGCCAAAGTGATAAGAGCGACGAGGCGAGTCAAAATCCGAATGTCTGCCTGTCCGTCCGTCCGTCCGTCTGTGCAAGCTGTAACTTGAGTAAAAATGAAGATATCTTGATGAAACTTGGAACTTGAAACTTGAAACTTATTTCTTGGCACCATAGGACCGTTGCCATGCCCACAAAATAGCGAAAACCAAAAACACATAAAGTGCCATAACTAAGCCATAAATAAAGTTGTGGAAATAAAATTTTGTATGAAGGGGAAGTTTTTTGGGGAAGTGGGCGTGGCCCCGCCCTCAAATAGGTTTTTTGTATATAACTCGCAAACCAATAAAGCTATATAAACCAAACTTTCTGCAGTCGTTTCTTTTAGCCATTTCCTTATACAGTCCAAAAATGAAAGAAATCGGCTCACGCCCACATCCCATACAAAGGTTAGGTTGAAAATTACTAAAAGTGCGTTAACTCACTAAGGAAAAACGTCAGAAACACTATATTTTACATAACAAATGGCAGATGGGAGCTGCACTCAGATCTTTTTACAAAATGGAAAATGGGCGTGGCCAAAAACCATATCTCTGGAACTACTCGACTGTGTGGAAAATGGATGAAATCGGTTCAGAACTACGACAACTTCCCATATAACTCAATTTTGAATTCCATCTGATTCCTTCACTTTATAAGATATACATTGAAGATTACAAACTTTATTGGGCTTTATGTTTAAAATATATAATGATGGTTCCAATATCCATGAAATATGTCTAATTTGATTTAGTTATTCATTCTAATAATGTTTTAAATAAACTTTGAAGTCAAGGTAATTCAAGTAATAAAGAGATAATTCCCTTCAAAAACAAATAAACATTTGAATACTAATCCAAATTTCAACCTGTTGCTGTACACTAAGAACCCTCACTGGCTGATTGACCCAATTTCTATGGCTCTCAGTACTCCGTAGCACAAAATCTGCCACCAATCGCTGTATTTATGTACTTATGTCTGTGTGGCGGCGCTTAATCAGTCATCAATAAACATTTATTTTACTCCGAACCGCAATCGTATTACCAGCAACAAAAGCAACTACTAACCAATCACAATTGTTGGCACTAACTACCCGCGATAGTGGTAGTTGTTGCTGTTGTTGTAGTTGTTGTCAACATGCCCGCGCTGTCATTACTGTTATCTGATGTTGTACAAAACATGCATACATATTGACTGCCACAAGTATATGTATATGTTGCATTGTTGCAAGCATTGTAATTGCTATGTTTGTGTATTGCACGGTTGTAGTTTGTCAACATGTATGTATGTTTGTGTGTGTGTGTGTGTGTTATTGAGCTGCCGCTGAGCTTGGTGAATGTCTACAAATCGAAATCATATGTCAATTGTCGTGTCAAACCGAAAATCGATTTCGATGATTGCCATTTGTGGCCGACAATTATTTACAATATACGTACAACAACAACAACAGTAGCGGCAGCAATAAACGCGAATCAATACAACAACATTTATGCGAATGTAAACAGCGCTGCTGGATTTTTGCAGTCACCAATACAGCAATTGCTGTTATTGTTGTTGCTGATATATGTATGTATGTTGCGGCAACCGAACAACATGTCGCATAATTAAGTAAACGCGACTATTTGCCAGACATTCGCTCAATCGCCCGTGCGCTACAAAAATTACCGGCAGCAACCATTTTCTAACGCAGCTTGCCAACAAACTTGCAACATGGTGCAACATGCGCCATGTGACATGCTCAGCATAACGATATTTTCACGAATGCCTACCCAAGTTGCATGCAAAGGCGCGCTGCGGCACAGGTGGGCTCCAGCTTCGGCGCGCTCAAGCGGACACAAGCGGACACAAGCGTGGTGGCCGCGTTGTTGTACTGTTGACGGCGCGCGCTTTGCGCCCTCAGCGCTTGCTGCGGCGGCGGTCTGCCAAAGTGATGGCGCTGTTGATCAGCCGCTTGTTGTTTGCGATTGATAATGATTGCTGCCGCATCGCATTGACATGTGCCGCGAATACCAAAATGTCGCATGTGTTGCATATTGCATACCACTACTACTACTTACATACAAACACACAACTCGCGCTTGGCAATTAAAGTCGGCGCGTTCGCGCGCGCATATCTTAGCGTTTGCTTGTTGGCATTCGCTCGCGCTCGCCACTTGAATGCGGAGTTTGTGACCCAATTGGCGTATGCGAGTACGCATTACAACTACATCAACTACTTAAAAAACAACAACAACTGAGAAATCAACGGCATGCATATGCATTTCTGTGCGCTCGTGTGCCTATTTGCTTGTTTGGTCCTCCATCTGCAATTCTTATGGCTGCTTAATGCCGCGTCTATAAAGTCGGCATTTGCCGGAAGTTGGATTTGCAAAATGCAAATTTAACTGGCAGCCATTTCTATGCTAATTTCACGCTACAAATGCATACGCAATAAAAGCGAAGAAACAATCAGCGCTTAGCTGGTCATCCCCACATTCTACAGCCTGGTTTACAAAAATATGCCCGCGTTATTGGTTTGCAAATGAAATGACACTCAGCGCGTCGTGTTGACCTCCCGCATAGCGTATGCACGCAACAAAGACTACACCGACACAATCGCGACGCATCGAAGTCATTGTATATTTGTATATGCATATGTATGTATGAAGAGTATGTGGGAAAGTAGCCAGGAGGAAATATTTCGCCCAAACGGTTATTAGGATCCCGATAAACTAAAAATTTCAGAACATGCTCATATGAATAGCGATAGATCATCTGCGGCAAATCTCTTTCCTCAGAAGAAAATTGATTCACCTCTATTACATATGCATTTGATATTCAGGTCTCGTTTTGAGATACCAAAGGAATATATAAATCCATGAATACAGGCCTCATAGAGCTACTAGAATTACGGTATAAAACTAAATTTCAGTCATTTAGACTCTCATAGTGGAATGCTGGACCGCTGAACTTCGCATAACGGTTAATATCATAAAAGTAGTTTATACTAAGATATAGCATTACTAGATAAGAAACGCTTAACCCATTAAGGGCACAATCCAAAAAGTATGACTATTTCTTGGACATCCTAAAATTCAGCATTCCGAAACAATCGTTATCTTGAGAGAAGATCTATGAGCTGAGAACAAGATCTATAGTTATATTGGAAGCCCCAAAAATTTCGCAGCAAAGAAAATCTCTTCGGTCTATTAATTAGCCAAACGAAATCGTAGCCACCAATCGTAGAAATTATCAGACTAAATAAGCTGTTCGCGTTTTAATTATGATTAACTGAATTTTTATAACCATTACCTCAGATTATAAACTTTTATATATTCAGTTTCCGCAACGTCAATGAATCAAATAAAACGAAATTTAAATTGTAAGTTTGGTAAAGATAAACTCAAAAATCTTTCACCATTGGGAAGCTCAACACAGGCTAGATTTTTTGCTAGAATCTCAACTTTCTGGAAATAGTTCCCAGGTGAGGGTATTAAAACGACTCCGGGATGGATAATCTTAAGGGGTTATATACAGTTAGACGGCCGAAAAAAGTGAATTTTCCAGAATTTTTTCTGAGAAAACTTTTTAATTTATTGATCCAAAAATTTATACACATATTATGGTATCTTTAAACTGTATTTTAAGACTTAGTACTAGTAAAAATATTTATTTGAAAAAGAGCTACAGCTGATCTCTAGGAGCTCCTCTCAAAAAAGACGTTTTGCGGTGACCACTATATCTCGGAACTGGATCATATGAAATTAAAAAACCAAACAGATTTCGTTAAAATAATCTTAAATCTAGTAATTAATCGAAGGAATAAGCAAAATAAAATTGTTTGACAAAATGGCGGTTTCTCAAAAAAAAATCGATTCTTCACCGAAATTTCGGCCTTAAATTGTTTATAAAAAAAATTTTGTTATCGGAGAGAAAAAATCTTCGTTTAATTACTAAAAAATATATTTAGGAAGGTCGTGTTAAAATTTGAGACTAATCGTTCTAGCCGTTTTCGAGTAATGTTGTTCACCGACTTTGAAAACACCATTTTGAGAAAAACGCGCTGCCGCTCGGGCCTTGTACTTCAAAGCACTCTGAAACGCCTTTTCAAATTTGCTTGTAACTTTGAAAATATTCACCGGAACGATATGAAATTTTCTGTGTGTATTCTTAAATATACGTACATTAAGAAAATGAAATAAAAAAAATCGATTTTTGAAACCCCTTAATTTGAAACTGAAAATCGTCTTGCAAGTCGCAATCGCAATCGCGTGTCAGATTCATTTCAAAACCTCCCAAGTACGTGCTAGAGAGTCGAGTATGGAGCGTGTGTACCGGCTTGAAGAACAAAATATTACAAATATACAAGCTCGCTTCATATTCAGAGAGAAAGACAACGGACACCAAAGACTAGAGGTCGTAATCAAGTTTTAGCTCATTGCAAATAAAATATAATTTCAAATTCGAATTTTCCTCATTTTACTTTTTTTAAAATGAACCCCCGCAAAAAACGAGAAAGTACATACATATGTATGGGAAATTGTAAAAACTTCTAACTTTTGAAATATTTGTTTAAACCCGTGTGAAGCCGGAGCGGTCCGCTAGCCGATAAATAAATTTAGAAGTCGTTGAAACTTATTCTTATAATCTTCCTTATCTTAATATCCTTATCATTATAATCCTCTCATAATGAGCGAGTTATTATTAGGGTTGATCTATTTATTTATAGCCCTGAGAAAAGGGACTTGATATAAGGTTGAGCGATAATTTGTTCGATCTCGAGGCTCCGTATCATGTTTTACCACATCAAAGCCTTGCTTCGTTACTACCTAGGAGTATCATGCAAATAGTTCTGAAGCCTTCATTTTACTCAACCCGCTAATAATTAGTCTTAAGCGAGATAGAAGCAAGATCTTAGCTTCGCTTGGTACCTTGAATTTGCGACAAACTAGCCAAATATCATCCGCTTTATAGTCGATACTAATTGAACAATATGCCGTACTATCATGATATGTGGAGAAAACCACAAAGTTAGGAAGAATCCTCCACTGATTTCGTTCTAATTATGAACATAAAGAAGGACTAGTCAATTTCTCCCTCCCATCACTTGCACAGCGTAATCCCACCCACTTGTCACCCACTTGCTACTTCTATCTCCTTGAGCTTGTACAGCTCGGTTCGAGTATAGTCTTCACACCTTCAGAACAAAAATGTCAAAAAGAGTTAATCCAACTTGTATACATGCTTCATCTGATAACCCTGAATAATGAACAAACTTAGCCTTAGCCTAGATCGGTTAGTACTTTTTTTGTCTTATAGTATTTTTTTGAAGGATATAAACCTAAACAGAGGCGAAGAAAAGATAATAGACTTGTAAGTTTCCTGTTACTTTAAGTAGGTCCATCCAAATTTAGTATTAGAGGATAGATGCTGGAGTTGATTGCTTAACTACGGCATATTTTATGTGAAATTTGTAACATAATCTGTTATGAGAGCTTGGATATAGACACACTCTAATATTTTATAAAATCTTCAAATTGCAGCTGTTTATTAATAGGTTCTTTTAATAGTTTTCTTCATCACGAGCATTGCAATGTCGATGGTGTAGTAGGTTTCGTTGTTATCTTGGACGGATTTAACTTTGACTCTTCGTCATACATATTCAGTCTTATTGTAAATTTCATGTGAACGACATTCCCAATGAAAAAACTCACACATTTGTGTTTTTTTAACATGAATTTCACAAGGTGGGAAATCTCACATCTTCGAAAAATTTCCTTTATTGTAAATGTAATTTGTAACAAGTATAAATACTAACAATTTAATCAATATTAATATTAAATTTTTTTAAATATGAACCAAGATCTATTTATATTAAGTAGTTATGTGGTAGAGGGCGCTTCAAATGTCTTCAAGATTATTTTAGGATTTTTTAAAGGTAGCAGCGGATCTATTACTTCCGTCATCCGACGATTCACTTTCGGATAAAGTGCTCACTGAATATGCGCCAAAGACTGGTAAAGAAATGTCTAGATCTTCAAGATTAGACTAGTTTGGGTGCTTGTACACAGATGAATCCTAGGTAATAATATAAGTCTAAAGAGCTTTAAGTTTAGGCACGCCAGTCTTAACTACAGTAGAATGCGAACAAGTGGAAGCACCTATGCCCTTGTGATCTACTGGATAGTTGGGCTTCAACTGAGCTGGGCAAGGTTCACAGCCCTTTGTTCGAGTCTTAATATATAATTAGGGTTTTTTCTGACTTCACTCCTGTTGTGCAGAACAACCATAAAACCTAACCCAAGGTCTATTAACAAAATACAGTTGAAGGTTTTGGTGGCAAATTCTGATATAGTAAAGTGCTTTCACAAAGAACATGATTTCTTGAATAGCACGGGGCCATCATCGAAATCAATTTATGAATAGTACAAGGTTGTTAATTTGCTACCCAATGTGCGCCCCTTCTACTTATGATTGTTGATGATTTAACCTTTTATGCTAAAATAGTCGCGCAATTGGCTTTATAAACGGAATCTTAATTTGTAGCCCCAAAAAATTTTATGAATCAACAAAAATCAAAACAAAAATATTTGTGACAGAATGCCGAAATTCGAATATAAGTTTTCATTCACACGAAATTCATGATACGAAATTTTTTTTCGTGAGGACAAAAATATTCATGGAATGATTTATTCACATGAAATTTGCAATAAGGCTGATTGTTTCATATGAGTGCATCGAGAACTGATTATTTTAAAAGCCTTCTAAGATCATGTTTTGTATCTCGTTTTTTCTTATAGATCTTTGTACCTACTAGGTTTCCATTATAGTCCGGCAACCAGCGGATTAAATTTTTTACCTCCAATGCCACTACAGCACATTATTTCTTACATGCTCCTCTAGTATATGTAGGCATACATTCAGAAAACACAAGCAAAAGTTCTTTAAAAGGTTTTTATGTGAGGATTATCAGTACACGCACTGAAATATATACATATATATATCTATGAACTGTAGTATATGTATGTATATAAGGATATATCTATATATTCCATTGAACATCAAGCACCCACAAGTACAGTGACCTCGAAAAACGCTTTCGCCACAAGAATAACGTGAAATAATAAACAACTTTGCCTAGGCTATTTGTTGTTATTTGTACTCTACTTAAGACTAAGAAACCTTTGAACTAAGCAAACGAAAAAAACAAACCTCGCATTTGTACTGAATTTATGAGGATTGCATTTTGCATTATTGCAACGGCAACATTTCCGCCACCGCAATGATTATGCATAGAAAGCGACTATAAATACCGCTACATACTATATGTATGTATGTAAATGAAATCGAAATGCATATAGATTTTTATATATGTATAAGTCTGTATATGAGCCCCTAGTAAGCACTAAAGTGAAGCGTTGAACCTACACCGCCCTCGGCTATTGAAAGTGGACTTTACTTTTAAATGTCAATCGCACGCTCTATTGGCAGCCATGATGAACAACACACACTCACACACAATTCAATATCAAAGCAACGCATGTGAAATGCATTCGCAGCGCTCACACACACACACATTCATGCAAATTCATCGTCACATTGTAGTGTTTGGCCGCGGCATGAGAGCGCGGCGGCGGCGGCGCGCGGCTATTGCGGGTGCGTGGGGTTATTGGTCGCACTGCCGTCGACGCGCCGACGCGCTTACATACGTTTTGTCACCTTTGATGTCAACATTTTGCTGCATTCGATTTTTATAATGCGGAATTTGCATAAAATATTCCTTGCAGCGCAGCGCGGACACAATACCGAACGCGGCGTGGCGCGGTGAAATGTGAAATGAAATTGAAAATGTTCTACGCAAGTGGATTTGCATGAGCGCTATGGTGGGGAGCATAAAGTGCGTTGCTGTTGTTTGTATTAAATATACGGAATTTACTCCTACATACAACAAATAGTTGTTTGGTTTATGGTTATTGTTGTGGTTATTATGTGGTTGCAAGCGACGCAGTTGTCGCACAAAATGAGGTCAAATCGGTCACCAACGAACGCAAATCAACAAATTCAAATGCTTTAACATAAATATATATATTTACATAACGGTGTTTGTGCATGTGTATGTATGTGTATCACAAGCATGTCCTTATTGCCAGTGCCACAACGCAGCTGTGAGGAAGTTGTGCGAGCAATTGCTTTTTAAATGGAAAGTTGTTAACTGCGCGCGCGACAAGCTGATGACAATTTATTGCAAATAACTTATAACAGTAAAATGCTTTGAAAGTAGCTAAGTTATTCTATTTTCTAGTACCTTATTATTCAAACTACAATATGAGGGAGCGTAGGGGTATTTCAACTCAATATTCTGTAGGGGGATTGATTCAATAATCCCGCTAATGAAATTGGTCTAGAGTTTTGTCGCATTATGTATAGCAAAATGTTACCGTTATGCAAAAATTGTACTATAACTAGAAGGTAGTAATCAAAGACTTTACAATAAAGAAGAGCGAATTAAATGCAATCTCGAACTGCACATCACCCTAGATGAATATACATACTTGTAATTTCTGATGGACGAAATCTTCACCTTAAATACCTCCGCGCTCAGTTGAGACGGTGCCTTTTAGTCTCGAAAACTATTTTTTAAGTTAAAAAGCAGTTCAACACAGCTTAATGATATCGTTCAAAAATATTTTTTCAAACACGTCTAAATACACCTAGGCGGCTTTCAGCATATTCAGACTTCACAACCAATAAGCAAACTGATCAGACGGCATTCTTAGAAAACCGAACTTAAACAGTATTATTGTTATTTTATTTACCAAAGTCTAATTCCATAAAGAGAGACTTTCAAGATAGAGTCTTTCCAACTATGGCTTCTTTGAAGAATCCTAAAAAGTCCATAAACATATAGCGCCACTAACAGTGAAGTTTTGAGAAGTGTGATCCACAATACAGAGTTGCTAAAATAACCATAAAAAAGGAAAAGCAGCCTACCTAGGACATAACATGAGGAACCCTAAATACGAGCTCAAGCAATTAATTATCCAAGGAAAAATTGAAGGCAAACGGGGTTTTGATAGGAAACAACTTGCATAGCTTCAAAACGGTGGATAGAAATACAAAACGTTGGCAAGCACAGCAATGAGGCGAGAGACAGAGAACAACATGCCACTATAATTAAGAATTTTGAATTCTTGGTCAAAAGCAGAACTGTAACAATTGCCACAGCCTCCAATGTGAATTTTTCATATTACCAAAATTAAGGAGAATCTTAAAGAACCGCGGTTTTTTAGGCATAACTGACATTACAAGCGCTTAGCTGAAAAAATATAAATATTGTTAAAAAAAACATAAATTCCCGATATTTTTTAACGCAACTCGTTCATAATAATCAATAGTATATGATCACCAAAATTTGAATACTAATATTTAATTCAAACTTTTTTCTGTATATAGATACATATTTAAAGAATAAATTGTGAAATTTTCAAAAAAAAAATTAATGGAGGAGTTCTCCATTGGACGTCATTTCCGGTGACCCCTCGAAAAAAAAGTGCGTCCGCGTTGTCAGCATAACTCCTGACAGGATCATCTAAAATGAAAAAAAAAAAACAAAAATAAGTGTAAGGTAACCTTAGACCATAAACTCGTGCTTGAACGAAAACAAGACGGTTGAGTAGTTTTCGAGAACATTTGACAACCGACTTTGAAAATACGGTTCCGAGAAAAACGAGTTTAAAGTTTTGAGTAACAATAATACCTGACTTGGAGCGCACACCTTCCAAACCTTCCAAATGCTGTATGTCCGAAACTTTTATTCGGATCGACTTGTAAAGTTAGGATAATATTCTTGAGATGTTATAGAAATTAATAAGCCAAAATTTTTGAACCCAAGAAACCCGTGTAACCCCTAAAATTCTACGTAAAAATATTCTGCTTAACATGACCCGCATAAAAGTAATATATATAAAAGAAATGTTTTTATATTTTTACAAAAACTACAAAAAAAAATAAAGGATAAACAGGTTATTATTATTTACTATACACAGATTCAGGTATTGGGTTATAAAGTTTGGCTAAATGCATATGCATTATGCTATTCTGATTTATTATCTGTGAGCTAGTAGAGTGGTATAAGGTTCATGTCTTATATAAATATCGCAAGGTGTACGAAACAGAGACGTCCGTTAGGTTAGTGACTGACTTTTTACCGAGGATGTTCGAACACTGCTTCGCATTTTTGTCATTTTGAATAAAGCTGGAGGTCTTCCACTTGGACTAGCATTGGTCGCATGGATGGAAAGTCTAATCTGACTACTTCGAACTCAAATTAAAGCGTACAAACTCGGTCGTTCAGCTTCGACATTCTTCGCTCATGTGAACGGTTCTAAAGATCTTTTGGAGAACAGTTCTCTCGACTGTTGTGATCGTTCATGCTTCTGCACCATATAATAAGACGGGCATGATGAGAGACTTATAGAGCGTATTTTTTTTTGTCGAGAGAGGGATCTGCTTCTCAATTACCTACCGATCCCAAAGTAACACCTGTTACGAAGAGTTATTCTGCGCTTAATCTTCAGACGTAGATTACTGGTGGAATTTATTCTGGTTCCGAGATAAACAAAATCATTAACTTTTTCAAATGTATAACTCGATAAATATGTTCAGACGTGTAATATATAAATATGTTAGTGCAGTTCCTTTTTTTAGAGGAGCTGTTTATAATATATTTGTTCAAATTTAATCAAACCCTGTAGGAAAATCTTTAGGTGCCTTGAGAGCCAGTTCTTGGAACAAATATTTATATTTTTATAGTCAAAGCTTTCCATTAATTTGATAACGAATAAAATGTATGACCCTAATCTCCATACAACGGATAAACACTCATCCAAATACCAATATGTATATACATAAATCTATATATATAAAAAAATATATTATTTTTATAGAATGGAATTATATGCGTTTGAATAATGGGTAGGTGTAGGCAGTGACGTGTCAGTGCAGTGCACGAGAAGCCAGCGAGTAACAACAAATGCGGGTGCGGGACAGACGAAGCATTTGGCTTTCTAGCTGCGGGGCAAATCAAGCAGACTACTGACTCTGCAAATCAGACCGCACGAAAGGGTACTATTACGCCGACTAGCATGTGCCGTGCAAGATAATTTTTAAGCTTAAACGCCCACACAATCTTTGTGGCATTGGCAGCCAACGTGGACGGACAGTTTAGTGGCTGATCTGGGGTAACTACGCCGCTGCTGTTATTAAAATGTTGTTATGAGCGGCTAAAGGGATCGCTTAGCCAAACTGGCTGGCTGTGGTTCATTTAGTTGGTGCTGTTGTTGTTGTTGTCTCGGCTGTTGTTGTCCGTTTTAATTTCCAAGAAAGTGCTGCGGCTAAATATCAATTTAAGAGATTTTCGGAATTCAAATTGCCACCGGGCAATGGGCACTCTTCATTACTGGACGCACACACACACACACACTCATTTATATATACCTGTGGGTGCTTGCGTGTGTTTGTTCATTTAATGTATGTACATTTGTTGTTGCTTTTGTCTCTGTTTGCTCGGTTATTTGCATAAAAACGCTACGCCAGCGGGTCAAAGCGATTAAGTCGCGCTGACTTGGATTTGAGCTGGAGTTCTTGAGGAGACGCGCTTGATTTGTAAATTGTTTGCTAATAATTGCTGCTTGCTGTTGAAGCATAAAACCCGCGCGATTGTGACTAGTAAATTATTATATTCGGTGAATAATTATCGGCCAACCGCGCGCTTCGTGTCGCAGCGCAGCTCAAGAATTCCTACGCCGCCGCGCCGCATTCTTCTCCAATGAAGCAACCAAACGCAGCGGAAATAGAAAATTAGTACACGCCTCAAGATGTGCCCGCTGTGGACGGGTATTGCACCACGTCACGGCTTAACCGCCACATAACAACACCACCAAATATTATTATTATTAACGTATGCGCATATGAGTTGAGGTTATGTTTGCGCGCCGAACCGATTATTAACTTCATTATTGCAGCGCTATCGCGGTGAATGCATCTGAGATGGCTATAGCAGGAGATCCAACTGGCAATTGGCAACTGGTCATCGCCAGCCGCCAACGCCCGCCGAAATGCAATTAGCTGCTGTGGCAGAAGCTGTCCACCACAAGGACTGTCCGGCTGCCGTCGAGGTTCTTGGCTCGCGCGCCCCAGTCCTCACTTGGACGAGAGTAAATTATTTGCTGCACAGCAGCAGCCACTTAACGAAATAATGCAACAACAACAGCAACAACGATAATAATAATATATGTATGTATATACAAAAAATGTAAACAAAATGCTGAATTAAACTTTTACGTCTCCGTTTCGTAATTCATTGAGCAATACACGGCCGCTGAGTACGTGAGCACGCTGCGCGCCCCACTACATCCACTCATGCGCTAACATCTTCGTGCGGCTGTCCTTAATCGAGCCCAATTTAGCCTGCGGCGACTGCACTTACGCCGCCGTCTCTTATACTCTTCATTTGACTCGTATTTTTTGTGCCGCGCAGAACCCGCCCACTTACCGAACATTTTTTATAATTTCGAAACTCTTTTTTTGACGTCCCCACTTCATCCGTCCGTTGTATGCGCGTTCTTCCTGTCGTTCTTGCATTCAGTTGCAACCTTGCATTGCGGTCTTTGGTGCGCCCTTAAAGTGGCCCATAATGTCCGCGGACGCAAAAGCGCAGCGTACGTGAGCGCAGCAAAGCAGAAAAAATCGAAAACTTCACTACATCCTCCCACTTTTTTGCAACGTCATCAAGCGACGTGGAGACGTGTATCGGCCTCTACACGGCTACCGCCACTGCCACCCTCATGTGTACGCCGCCGATCGCAGATGCGCCTCCGCCGATGACGGCATAAACTTATTGCTGTTGGCCAGTTTCAAACACAGCAGCGCCTCCTACCGCTGCAACGGCCACACCGCCAACTACCGGACCGATTGGCTTCATTTGCCACAACAGCTTACGTTGCGGCAATTATATTCACTATAGAGGTATGTATATACTGCAACTGTGATGTGCTGCTGTGCGGGAGATGTTGCACGGTTGCTCTTCAACATTTGATTTACGATGCGGCCACTGGCCGTAGAAGGAGTTGCATGAAAAGAAGTAGTCTTAAACTCCTGAAAAAAGGCAGCAAAGAAGTGAATGAAGAAAAAATCACATCCACCTCCTCTTCCGGCCGTCGCTTGAGAATATAGAGTGCATGCTGCATGTTGCTTGAGCTCAAACTGCGTTTTACAGATGCATTTCACAAATTGTTGGGGAAAAAATTCGCATCTAATCAATGCGATTGCAATACGCAGATATCCGCGTAATTACACAGGCCAACAAATTTTTACTTTTCGATCGTAAGAGATTAAGCTCTAAAGTGCAGTTGCACGGAATACAAAAGAGCGAGAGATTTTCCTTCCCTTGCTTGTGGACGAATTGCCTAAAATTTATCAGTGAAATATTAAAGAAGAAATCGGTTAGGAGAACGAAAACAAGTTTTCACAAATTTTCTGCGCTTATCTACCTTTAGAATACGAATACCGCTGATACGAAATTTTAGTCAAAGTACGTCTCATTCTACATCATTTTTTTAAATAGAAGCAGTTCTGAGTTTAAGCTACCGTAGCTACATAAATTTTTGAAAACCTGTGATATTCATCATAAGAGGCACAATGAGCCTTACAAAAGCCGTCCCAAGCAATCAGTAGTCCTACTCTTTGTCCTAGTTCTTTCGATTTCCTCTTCCAACCAATGAACCAAGATATTGGAAAGTTTAGTAATTTGTCTGAAACTTACTTATTTTCAGAAGTCTAAATGTTCTTGGAGTAACGACAAAAACAGTCACGAAATAATTTCGTACAATACCGTCGATTTGTCAGTCATTGGACGAAAAAAAACGCATTAGTCCTGGTTAGAAGTCTACTCACCTTATCTCTTGGCAGCAGATGTTTCTATTAGCTGATAGTTAATTTTTCCTTTCGTTAAATACTTTTCTTCTTCGAAGCGTTCACATGGAAGAATTGGAGCAATATGGCTTTAAATCACCCATTAGCAGATGAAATGAATTAAAAATTAAACTATGGTGATTATGTGGAAGGATCTCTAAGTTCTAGAACAGCCATATAGATGCTAACAAAAATAGGTGTGTTCAAAAAATAACGGTTACTTTCGTTTTGTCGGCTTTTTAAATAGTCCCCATTAGATATTATGAACTTATGCCAGCGCTTCTTTCAATCATCGAAACACCTGAATCAACGCCTGCGATATGCTGCTAAAGCGGAATGAACTCAACCCATTTTTGAAGCGGATTGTGACTGGCGACGAAAAATGGATCACATACGACAATATAGCGAAAATGATCGTGGTCGAAGGCCGATTAATCGTCCCAAACTGTGGCCAAGCCGGGATTGACGGTCAGTAAGATTTTGCTGCATGTTTGGTGGGATTGGAAGGGAATCATTTACTATGTGCTGCTCCCATATGGCTAGACGCTTACTTTTACCATCTACTGCGAACAACTGGACAGCTTGAAACAGGCGATCGACCAGAAGCGTCCAGAATTGGCAACAGGAAGGGTGTAGTGTTCCACCAGGACAACACTTTTTATTCTCAAATAATATATTGATAGAATGATTGATTTCAATTGATATAGGTTTAACGTAGCCAGCAATCTCATGTTCTGAATCTGGTATCCATGATTTACCTCTTCATTAGCGTTATAGTATCATTTATAACAGATGGTATCTAAATTCTAGACCAAAGAAGATATTTTTGGCATTGTTCTGGAACATAGAGACCCCTTAAATACGGGCCAAAGTTACTTCATATTTAATTTCATTTTGACTTCTTACTAAAATCCAATTACTAGTAATCTAATCTTCACACACATAACATCAAAGATTGCAGGAGTAAAGTAGTAAACGTTTCGTTTTTTCTGAAAGCCCAATTGGTAAAACCTCTGAGTATGTTTATGGTAGTCACAAAATACATCAACAAACCTCTTCAAAGTAATGGATGTCAAGATACAGCGCACAAACATAAGTAAAATTTCAAGCAAGCAGTTAACAGAGATGTAAGGGACAATTATACAGTGTATAAATTCAGTCTAAACTCTTAATCAGTTACTGTTTGTTTTAAGAACACCAAGCCGTGCCATATTTGCATATAAATTTAACTTCAAACAAGTAGGGAAGGCCTAAGTTCGGGTGTAACCGAACATTTTATACTCTCGCAATTTATTTACTTAATTAAATATAACAAACAATTTGACCACATATTCGGTGTATTCATATATGGTATAAATCCCATTGAAAGTTTGAAAACCCTAATATTAAATATATGGCAGATAGGGGAATTTATGACCGGATTTCACTCATTTTACGCACGGAGACATATTATTAGAACAAACAAATTCCCTCTGAATTTCTTCTAAATATCTGAGAGACTTGCCCATATTTTCGGTAAAAAATTTGTTAGAAGCACTGTAGTCCTCATATTCGATATATAGGGTCTTGAAAATTAATGGACCGATTTCGATGAATTTTAAAAGGGCGATGCCACTCTTTACATGCAGTATTTTTGCAAAGTTCTGTTCCGATATCTTCACTGGTGCTTACTTTATATATTGTAAAGTAAACGATTCAGATCGACTTTAATGTTTTGGTATATGGGAAATAGGCGTGGTAATGAACCGATTTGGCCGATTTTCACAACATATCATTGGGATGTAAGGAAACTATTACAAACCAAGTTTCTTTGAAATCGGTCGATTAGTTATTGAGATATGGTTTTTGACCCATAAGTGGGCGACGCCACGCCCATTTTCCATTTTGTAAAAAAATCTGAGTGCAGCTGGCAGATGGACCATTTCTTATGTGAAATTTAGTGTTTCTGACGGTTTTCGTTAGTGAGTTAACCCACTTTTAGTAATTTTCAACCTAACCTTTGTATGGGAGGTGGGCGTGGTTATTATCCGATTTCTTTTATTTTTGGAGTGTATTAAGAAGTGGCTAAAAAACGACTGCAGAAAGTTTGCTTTATATAGCTCTATTGGTTTGCGAGATATGTACAAAAAACCTATTTGGGGAGGGGCCACGCCCACTTCCCCAAAAAAATTACATCCAAATATGCCCCTGCATAGTTATTAATTACTTATTCATCCTCATATAAATTTACTATTAACCTTTCGTATGCGCATACAATTTACTACCACATCAAATACAACCACATACCTACCTTCTATAAACTTAAAGCTCCCACGTTCCGAAAATATTCCACGAAACACACACTCCTCCCCACACCAAACCGTGGAAGGAAATAGTGAAGCAGGACTACGATCACTTTCAATTCAATGCGATGGCCACGCATTCTAATAAACGTAAATAATTATCCAATTGCTCGTCATGGCGAATCTGAAAGCTTCATCAATCATCCACGACCATAATTGTGTTTGTCCGAATGTCCAACTGACTTGACTTGACCACCAACGCCACATAAGGCAGGACACACGAGCCACAACACCACTAGACAATTCCGCTAGCCAAAAACAACGTCAGCCACAGAAAAAGAACTGTGGTACGTACATACGGCATGTGGCACATGCAGCATTTTGCATGACGCACCAAGTCAAAAACTGAAGAGCAAATAAATAAAACGCGCAATGAGCGTAGAAAAACCCATTGCTTCGGCGCAGCAGGATGTCAAATCGCGCAGCAGCAGCCACCAATTGATACATGCCACAAACAGTATTGTAGAGCTGCTGCTGCAACAACAGGAATCGCCAGCAATCATAGCAGTAATGAACAGCAGTCGAAGTGGCAGTTGCAATTCGTTAGCGAGGCGTCGAGCTGCTAACCATTGCTGTCCGCTTGCTGCCGACTGCCTATTCATTGGCGATTTGATTTGTTTTTATTGCCCGCGATCAATGAGCGACGACGATTGAGTCAGCCAGCTAAAGATTGGCGAGTCACCACAGCGCGACTCGGTGCTACAAACGTTTAACCTCTTGAACCCGCAGAGACAATGAGCTATTGCGGTGCAATATGCGGCTCGACTAACCCGGACCGGGCTCGTGGGTTCCAAAACAGCGTGCAGTTGGCACGCGCGGGACGCACGTGTTGTCAGTCTCATGGTATCCCTGACAACCATATACCGCTAGGTGTGTGCAACTTACTGCGAACTCGTGTGCCACAGCGCGTGGTTGGCTTTGTCGCAACGTCTACTCTACTGCAGATCTGTGTGCAAGTAGAATTCGCAGAAATCTTTAGCGTCATCTTCTTCTTCTGTTTGTCTCTAATTCTTATTCCGCTGCTGCTTGTCATTGTCGTTAGATTGTCGTGTTTTACGCAATAAATTACAAATGTTTTGTCGCATGTGCAACAAGCAGCTGACACCGGTACTTGACTAAATATTTACGAAAAGGCACTATGGTGCTTAATTGGATCGTGTTAACAAATGACTGCTAGGAAATTTTATGGTTAATCGTCTTAAACAAATATGTGTTATAACTAAATATGTATAAGTACATTAACTTTAAGAATTGGGAAACTGTACTTGAAATAATGTCCTGACAGGTTCCGCCGATCAAAAAAAAAAAACTAAAAATTTAGTTATTATTTCTTCTTTATCGTGGGGTCCTTAACACTAAATCCATTGTTCGGGGCCTCCGATAAAGCTTTCTTTTCCCCAATCATCCGGAACCGAAAAAACTCAATCATTTTTTATTTTACTGCGGTCGGATCTTAAACGAGTTTGCGGATACCTTTATTTGTTTCCTTGCAATAATTTAGAGCCGATGAGAGTGTCAAACCGCGTCCCAACTGGTATCTCTGTAACAATGGGTTGCTGAATATGAAGGTCCAAGATATTATTAGAGTTTTATTATCTGAGTTTTCAAAATATCAATTGTAAGGTAGTGTTTGCCGTTCCAGTTTTTAACAGATATTCCGACTCGTACAATGGATCAAGTCAACTCATACAGTAGGCGAGACAGCAGGTTCAGAAAACTGTTACAATTTAAGTGTTCTTAAGAGGCTGAAGATCCAAAGTTCGTTACCTATTTTTGACCCTGTAGATGCTTATATCCTACAAAAAATGTTCCGATGATAAGTAATTTTCTTCATTATCGCAGTATCCTTCCCAGTTTTAGCCAATTTCCAATCCTAATCGTATTATTCGTGATCCTCAAAGTACCACTCATGTTTCTCCTCCATTCGCGATTACGCAATCTACTACTTGTTACAACTTTAAACTTTATGTCGAGGAATATTAGTTTTTGTATGGGGAAAGTGAAGAAAAATTATAAAAACTCCATTTTCTCACAGCTGCTCCTTTGAATAAATATGTATAGGACAGTTTGCAATATAAATAGCAATAAGACTACGTTTTCTATAGATAATAGTAGATCGAGCAGTCGGTCGATTAACTACGAGGGCTGCTATATATATTTCTGATCCAGGCAACACTAAGTGAATTCATCTCGGCCAAAAAATGGAATTAACTCGTGAACATTTTCGTGCGATCATTTTTCACAACTTTCGACGTGGATTATCGTGTCAAGAGTGCATCGATGAACTGAAATCTTTGTATGGCTATGAAGCACCATCCTATAGCACTGTGAAAAACTGGTACAACGAATTCAATCGTGGCCGACGCTCGCTCAAAGATGAATTCCGTGAAGGTCGTCCAAAAACAGCCGTTGTGCCAGAAAACATCGACGCCGTACGTGAACTGATAATGCAAGACCGTCATGTAACATACCTTCAGATAGAGGCATGCCTATGCATTTCTCCCACCAGCATACATTCGATATTGCATGAACACCTGGCCGTAAAAAAGGTTTGTTCTCGTTGGATCCCGCACAATTTGACAATCGCTCAAAAAAAGGCCCAAAAAAAGTGCTTCGAAAATTGTTTTGAGCGCATGCAAAAGTGTATAAATCTTGATGGAGAATATTTTGAAAAACAATAAAACTATTTTCGTTGATAAATATTCTTATTTTCATTATTGTATGTATGTGATTGGCGTTGCAGCCGTTTAGCCGGTTATAGCCGAATCGACGATAGTGCGCCACCTCTCTCTCTCCTTCGCAGTTCGGCGCCAGTTGGAGATCCCAAGTTTAACCAGGTCGCTCTTCACCTGGTCCCTCCAACGGAGTGGAGGCCTTCCCCTTCCTCGG
Organism: Zeugodacus cucurbitae; assembly: GCF_028554725.1. Classification (NCBI taxonomy): domain Eukaryota; kingdom Metazoa; phylum Arthropoda; class Insecta; order Diptera; family Tephritidae; genus Zeugodacus; species Zeugodacus cucurbitae. Next base: position 48,335,761 of record NC_071669.1, read on the forward strand.
CTTCCTCCGGCGGGTACTGCATCGAACACTTTCAGGGCTGGAGTGTTTTCGTCCATTCGGACAACATGACCTAGCCAGCGTAGCCGCTGTCTTTTTATTCGCTGAACTATGTCAATGTCGTCGTATAACTCGTACAGCTGATAGAGTTTGATTTTGGTTCGTCGAGATAGGACTTTACTGTTCAATTGCCTACTCAGTCCAAAGTAGCAACTGTTGGCAAGAGTGTTTCTACGCTGGATTTCGAGCTGACATGGTTGATGTTGTTGATACTGGTTCCCAGGTATACGAAATTATCTACGACTTCGAAGTTATGACTGTCAACAGAGACGTGGGAGCCAAGACGCGAGTGCGCCGACTGTTTGCTTGATGACAGGAGATATTTCGTCTTGTCCTCATTCACCTCCCTACCCATACGCTTCGCCTCCTTATCCATGCGGGAAAAAGCAGAACATACGGTGCGGTTGTTGCTTCCGATGATATCAATATCATCGGCGTACGCCAGCAGCTGTACACTCTTGTAGAAGATTGTACCTTCTGATCCTTGATTAAACGTAACGCGAAGATATAAGATGGGTTTATCTTGAAATATTTGGGTACTGTTTCAGTTCAAGTCCCATAACCCACCTGATGTCTTGTGTGGATGACAGCTGAGAATTGTTTCTCTTTCGATGAGAATTTTAATTCAGTCTTATGGGGAGTAAAGAATAAATATTTTATTTCTATCTCTAAGAACAAACCGTATGAGCTTTAAAAATCGGTAATTATATTTTATTTGGTCAACAAGTATCAATCGTCGAGATTCGACTCTAGATTTGCTCGAATATATAATTTTTAGAAATAATACAGACAAAGTATGGATTCACTCCACATATATTCTCAGCTTAATTCATCTTAAAAAGTGGAGTTGACTCACAAGCAAAGATTTCTCCAATATCCAAAGTTCAATTTCCTGCCGACCCCAAACGCAACTTCCTCCTTTCTTTCGCACCAACACCCTTTATATGTAGATTGCGTAGCTAATTAAACGATAATTTACCATTTAAAGCCACAACACTTGGTTGCAGCATTTTCAAGTATGGTGTGGCAAACGGTTGCTGCTGTCCGACTCTTCGACATGCAGAAGCGTATAACAATTCCCACAACAGCGCATAGCGCCCACAGCAAAGGAAGTAAACGAGGCTAGATAGGTGTGCCTGTGTGTGTGTATGGGTTGGTAAATTTACAATGATGCGCTGCCAAATGTAATGTTGCACATCCAAGCCGAGTCGATTGGCATTTGTGGCATTTGCTGCGATTTATGTAAGCAAAAACTCAAACCATCAATCTCTGAACTCCCCAAAAGAGGATTGACATGCAGCGCGAACTACAGACGCACACACATTCGTAATGCATATATACCGTGTGTGTGTGTTTGAGTTAAATTTATTTTAGCTGCCTGTCTGGCTTGTTGATCTGTTTCGCCTAAGCACGTGTGGCTAACCGCTTGCTGTGTTGCACCGCCGCCACCCACTATGTGCGTTTGCGGCACTTGGCTGCCTGCTGCTGCTGCGGCCGCTTTAAATCCACATTTCAATTTATTTGCCACTGCCGACGAGTTTGCGCGTATTTTGTTGCTGCTGTAAGTGATTCCGGGAAGGCGTTGCTCAAATTACTGTTGCCACTGGTGAGCTTAATTTGCCACTGTTGTTGTTGTTAAAATTGTAAATGTTGTTGTTGTTGACCATGTCAATAGCGCACACCGACACCACTTCATCAAGCGTAGGCAAACAATAAATTACGCAATCCGAACTGTCCATCTGCAGTCCATCAATGGCGAAGAGAGCCCAACGCACCGAAAGGCCGCTGGGCCTCCCCGGTAGACACCATAGCACACATAAGTAGCAAAACAATATACAATACATGCGGCAATATAAATAGACAGCAACGCTGCCGGCACATACGAAGCGTGAATTACGCATCGAGCGAGTGAGGCAAGCGGCAAGAGGCAGGCGATGCAGCAGCGCCGTAAAGGGCAGCTCGAGTTCTGTATACGGAAGTCCATGTCAGCAACGCGCCACCCAACCCATATACGACCCACCAACAGCCCATCAGCATGCAGCATGCAATTATTATGTGGCACATTCTCGCGCACGCACCCGACCGCACAACTGTCCGAACTCAGAGCCAACCAGCCAGCTAGCCAGCCATTCGCACATCCATTACCATAACCATATCAGCATAAATTCCAGGGCATCGTTAAGTGAGGCGGTGAACCCATCAAAATGGTGTTGGGTGCGACGCACAGTGAGCGCTGCCATCAGCCACCAGCAACCGAAGTGCGCTCAATGCGTTCGAGCTGCCATTCTAGGCCACTGTTGAGTAGCTACTTCGACGGCCTCATCTAATGAGGGGAATTACCGCTGCTAATGGGACACGATGCGGTAAATTCTGGAACATATTGCCGGTATGTTGCAGCAGTAGTAGCAGCAGCAGCGACGCATTGCGCGTACAAGCAACACTCAACGCTTAGTGTGGGTATGCGTGCCACATCGTTGGCATAATGTGCATTTCACACCTACTTCGCGCACGAAAGCACCACGCACAACTGCTGCCACAAACTACCAAGCGCTATGCCTATACATGGTGGCAACAATGTGTTGCAGTTGCACACAAATTGTTCGCACACATTTTAGTATGTGCGCGCCACACCAACCCGCCTAGCTAAAATGCGGCAACAGTGCAACATTCGCGACGGCAACAATTGTTTTTCGACACTCACCGGTCGCAATCACTGCTGGGAATGCGGCAGGCGCGCTCTAGCAAGCGCATTTGTGCCACTGTCCACACGCTCACTATGCATTTGCCACAAATCCTCCTTATTCGTTGCGTGTGTGCTTTTTGTGGTTTTTAGGTATCTTTGTTTTTGTTTTTAGCTTCTCCGTAGTTTGGGCTGGTCTAACCTTTCACCCGCCACTTAATTTACGACATAATGTTTGCAGATCTTAATTAGGTGCAAGTAATAGTACGCACGCCCGAGATGGTGTTGCGCCACATAGTTCGCGCAGCAGCACGGCTTGAGTGTCTAGCGCAACTTCTTCTTCTTCTTTTTCCAACCTTACAACACACTTTTGTTATTGTTGTTCAACACACTCCCTCTTTCTTGTTGCAAGTAGCCAAGAGCCACATGCCTTGACGTTAATGTTGCAAGCACAGCAAAGTGCCACAAGTGCAAGCAGCACTAGGCGAGATGTAGTCACAACCAATACAACAACAACAAAAAACACAACTAGCTACAATAGCTATTGCTAGGCAGCATACACCAAGAATAAAAGTAACAACAACAACATATTTGAGAACAAGGTTAGCATTAGTATGCCGCGCCGTCTCCACCGTCAGCCCCGTCTACGACCACAACGTCCACGACGACAATGAATAAATTTTCACTTTAGATAAGCAATCGCCAAGTGTTGGTGTTGACTTGCGTCCGTTCTCGCTTCTGTCAGTTTGCGGGTACTCGACTCGCGAACGCCAGCGCCCACGATCTTGCGCGGCGGCGCATTGGTACGCCTGCACTTAGCCGCAATGTCAAGTTGGTCGCGCTCAAATTTCATTGTGTCGCCTGTCGTCAGCATACCAGAGATCGTAGATATGTGTTGGCATGTTGCTGGCGTTGTTGGCTTTTAGAGTTGAGCAAATTGTCAGGTGTAAAATTCGATAAGATGACCTTGTAAAGGATATTGTAAGTTCGCACGATGCACGATGCGCTGAATGTGAAGTTATTTTGTAAGCGAAGTGGAGGAAGGCATAGTGGTGTTGGTGTAAGTTGGATGGGTTGGTGTCTACAGAATTTTAATTTTATAAATTATATATTTCAACACCTTAATTACCTTTAAATTGTGAATTGATCACAATCAACGAAAAGGACTGAAATCAATAAAAACCAAATTGTTGACAAGAAAACATGTTTTATTAATTTGTTCATGATTTTGAACATATTGACCGATATAAACTGTATAAAGTCAACCGGATTGTCGAGAATCAATATTTTGGCTGTACTGGGGCGAGAGGCAATTAACTTTTGGCATTAAACTGTTGTAAGTTTTAAAAAATGTTTCCACGCAATTTTATTGTAGATAATTCACTGAATGACCGAGCTATTCCTCATAAAGTCCCCAGAATAGCGGAAGTAGTTATATTAAGTTGGGAAATATCTCACATCCTCTTTTTTGTTCTTTATTCAATGCTTTACAAAAAGTGTTACAGTGATCGGATTTAGTTCAAATATGCGCCGTTTCGTTCGATAATCTGTTTCCATCTAGACTTCATAATACCCCCCTTATAGAAGCCCCCCCCCCCCCTTATTTGCGAAGAACTCGGACAGACACTTTTCACTCTTTTGAGTTCAACTTTACATCACGAAGGGCGTTCGCCATGGACATGAACAGGTGGCAATCACTTGGTGCTTTGCCCGGGCTATATGGTGGATGCGATAAAACCTCTCATTCGATTTCCCGTAGCTTCTGACGAGTCATCAACGAAGCGTGTGGTCCTGGTGGAACACTACACCCTTCCTGTTGGCCAATTCTGGACGCTTCTGGTCGATCGCCTGCCCCAAGCGGTCCAGTTGTTCGCAGTAGATGGTAAAAGTAAGCGTCTAGCCATATGGGAGCAGCTCATAGTGGATGATTCCCTTCCAATCCCACCAAACACACAGTAAAACCTTCCTGGCCGTCAATCCGGGCTTGGCCACTGTTTGGGACGATTCACTTTCGCTTGATATTGTCGTATGTGATCCATTTTTCGTCGCCTGTCACCATCTGCTTCAAAAATGGGTCGAATTCGATCCGTTTCAGCAGCATATCGCAGGCGTTGATTCGGTCCAGTAGGTTTTTTACGTCAAATCATGCGGCACCCAAACATCAAGCTTTTTTGTGTGTCCAACGTTCTGCAGATGATTTGAAATGGTTAGGTGATAAACTCACATCTCCTGGGCGATGTCACGAGATGCCACATGCCAGTCTAACTCGATGTTTTCCATGATTTGGTCGGTAATTCGAGAGCGGTTGAATCTTTCAGTGGCGATCGTCAAAAATTAGTTAACACCCGTTAACATGGTTAACGAAAGTTTCTCTGAGGCACACCCACTCCGAACAACAAGCACTATTTTACCGAGTTTAAGGAGTCAAGTTTTCATAAATTTTGGACACGTTTTACTTACACGATAAGTAGATTCCATAATACATTGGTAGACCTCAGTCATTCCATCTACAGTAAACTCCTAAAAATACTCTGACGGTGCAACATTGCAAGCTTCACAAAAAGATAACAACTTCCTTCCTACACGGCACTCGCATCACCTAGAAATTACCAAGTCAAACAACAGCAAAACCGTTTACCTTCTAAGGTTGCAACGGTCAACATTGAAGCGCCTCACGGCCAACTGACTAAGTGACTGATTGACTCAGTGGCTATGGCGCGCGCACACTCTTGTACGAGATAGCTGGACAAAATGTATGCAAGCTTACGAGTATCACTTATCTGAGATACCTATATGAAATACAAAAACACACAAACTGTTGCAAACAAATGCAAGCATCACTCGGGCGCCACGCTTCGGCTTATAAGGCTTTGCAATCTTTTGCCGACAAATTTCATTAATATTAATTAAAATCAATATCATGCCAATGTCTGTCGCCACCGACGCCGATGCAGCGCCAACAACCAACAGCAACCACTAGCGGTGGTGGCTGATGGCTGGCTGATACTTATGCCGCTGCGGTCAATGTTGCATGCGCAATGTGCCTCGTATCTGTGTCAATATAGAAATGTACAGCAGCAATTACACGAATGTGACAGGAATTTCAAATGATGCGCGGATGATGATGAGCTGCGCGCGCTCGCTCTTCACTAGCTTGAGCGCTTGAGTGACGCAGCGTGCGCACCGCCGTTTAGCGGTGTGCTTGCAACAAACGTGTGGCAAATGCTTAAAATCGTTGCGATGCGCCGCTATTCAGGCTATTCATAGTGGCTGGCCGACCACGGTGTCCGACTGTTGGACCCCACAGGTGATGGTGGTGATGCTTGACCTGTGCGCACCAGCTGACATTGTGTTGATGTTGCACGCACGCGCACACACAAACACGCGCGCGCAACATTTGAATCAAATTAAATTGAAAGATTTACAGCAATGCGCATTTGTCATTTTTCCATAATTTGCAATTTCACAGGTGATCATTTAAACGACGATTTGTCAGCGACTTTTATTATTATTGTTGTTTTTTTGTGGTGGAACGCGCGCTGTTGCTCTGCAGCTTTCGTGTTATATCGCCTCGTTTTGACAGCGAACATTCAACGGTGAAATGCAACAACCTCTACAGCAACAACAACTACTTTGCAAAGCTGACATTGACAGCGGTCAGCAGTCAACAGTAAGCGGTGCGCGCTAACAGTAGCGCCACATGTGTCGTACTTTCTAAGCAGGTGACAGCTAGCTGCGCGTTGCACGAATATAAATGTATGATAATGCAACGCTGCGAAAGGCTTCAATGAAAAGCAAATTTACTCATACAATCAGTTGTATATTTAATTTGCAATTCGCAACTTTTCCGCTTCAAAGAACTCAATGCTTTCTAACTCGGTAGGCCGCATTGCGCTCATCTGTCGGTAGCAGTCTTTAAATGCCGCGTACATCCATTGTACACTTGTCCGATTTGTATCTGAAATAAATTTTACATGCAACAACACAGAAATCACCGCATATAATTAACATAAAAGATCGCTGAAGCGGAGCTCTCAGTATATGGCTCCACTGAAGGCGCTTACTTACTAGGAGGAGAAAGGTTTCTATATTTTGTGACATATATTTTAGTAGTGGGTAAGATGTTTCTTCTTATTAAGTTTTACATGAAAAGGTGTGGCACGCTTCGAAACTTGTTTCGAAGATTCTTGATTTTACTATGAAATAAATCAACCCATTAACCATGTTTTCCAAAAATTACATTTTGAATGACTCAACTAGATGGTGCCGCACTAGATACTTAACAACAGCTCATTTCCTAGACCTCAAGTTAGATGACCTTAATGATAATTAATTTTAATAATATAATAATATCGGTCTGCCATCAATAATTCTGAATGATTCGAACAAGCCGAAGCAGCTGATAAAAAGATGCCAGAACTTGGCAAACAAAAGATGAGTTCATCACAGTCCAAGGCGCTCTTTATTCATAGATACGATAACTCCGTAAACGTTTCAAAGATAAATGATATATTATTCTAACGTGACGTGCAGTCGCGATTTTGCCGATCGGTAGATGTGCCAGTTTTACTTGCTGTCGAGAATAAAACATGATTTATAAAAAATATTAATTTCTGATATATTCAAGCTATGAAGTTATTTTGAGAAAATCATGCGAGGGCTTGGTCAAAGCTTCCTATTCCAGGGCTATCCGATATTTTTCGGCTTTGTGTTGCTTGTCCCGAAATGACGACTGACTTTGCCCTAAATTAACAAATAAAGTAGGAATCAAACATCAATATTACATTTAATAGAACTCAAAATGCGTTTAGAAGGACATTATGCTGTTGGTTAAGTGATAAGTTCACAGCCAACTGAACGCCGGAGAAGTTTATTGTTAAGAATCTTATTTCGGTCATCGGTACCGGTTTCTCTTATGCAAACTTACCTTAATAATAAATATTTAAACATTATTGAGATAATCTGGATTCCAAATCTTTCGACTCACAAAACGGGACGACCACTCTTGTCATTGGAGATAGTTCACCAACCTAACGGTAGTAAACCAAAAACAAAATGAATTAGATTGTACATAGATATAGACAAAATCAAAATTGGTTTTGAATATGTGGCTGATATATTAATTCTTTTTATAAAAAATAAAACATTAAATATCCCTGAGGTGATTCGAGATCAAAATAAATTTTTTTATTATGACAAAAATATATGGAATGTACATATATAGTATCCCCATGGAGCTTCATTGTCAGTTTCATATGGTTTGGTCTTAAAATTATATGAAATAAGTATTAACCTTTCCCTGTCCCGCTCAGACCAAATGGTGTGATTTCCATTTCTCTTGAATTTATCAGTGTGTGACGAATCACATTATTTGATACGGTAGCAAATAGTCGAGATTGCCATTGGAGTCGTGTGAACCAATTTCTAACAATCATCACATAAGAGTTCTTGACCGAGGGCATAATGTTACTCCAGTACATTTTTATTTACTTCAGTACCCATTATCTTAAATGTTTTGGATGATTTGTTTTCATTGTCTTCGTCGCTAGTCTCTCTTAAATCGTATTGCCTATAGCCTTTTGATTCATTCGAATAATGAGACCTAAAAATAGAACTCGGCCTTAACGAACTTCACAGCTCCGGAGTCTATTCAGTTCAATGTAACTTACTGATAAGGCATGGTAAATCTTAGAAAATCCACATTATTTTAAATGAGACCAACTAACCTCTCCTTTAGGTTTTGTTAGGTTGCTAAAGATAACTCCTCCGTGTATCCCGAAAATTTCCTACTGGGCTTCGTCGGCTTGAACCCTTTCTATCACATATATAACGACTCTCTTGTGCATTTTTATTTCTTCTAGTCTCTTCTATCTCTTCTGATCTCTAAATATTTCTTAAGAGGCCACCTAGTGTGAAATTTCAAAATAATTGATGTTTGTTTTTGTTCATATTTCGGTAGATTACACCTGTAAAAATAACATATTAAAATTTCAATCCGATATCTCAAATAGTTTTTGAGTTATAGCAATTTAAATAGCAGCCGCTCGGTAACAGTGAAAACGATCATTTTATCATTAAACGCGTTTTTCTCGAAACATCAATTTCCGAATTTGCTGCAGTGATTACTCAAAAACAAATGATCCGATCACTATCGAGTTTTTTTTACATGTCCTTTATATAGTTCTCCGTACAATGACCTATCGATTTTTGATCTGATCAAAAAATCGAATTATGGCAGGCCAAAAACGACCAAAATTTTGGGTAAAAATCGATTATTTTTTTAAACGCCGCCTTATTGTCAATTTTTGATATTTTTTAACGTAGGTCATTGTACAGACAATATTGTCTAGTTTAACGAGACATTTTTTTTTTAATTTCATCCACGGAGAAGGCCGGAATCACTGCAGCAGTGAAGGACCATTTTTTCCCGCCGTTGGAGATCGACTATAACTTAAAAAATATTTAATTTTTTTCTTCAAAAATTTCACTGTATATTCTTGAAACATGTATAAATATATCCTTAAAATATTGAAATAATTGATTAAGTATTTTTTTTTAATAAAAATTCTCAAAAATCACCTTTTTTTTTGGCCATTACACTAGGTGTGCCCCTTGAGTAGAAAAAATATTTATATCCAATCAAACCTACACTTGTACCACACTTTACTAATATTTATCGAGCTGGAAGAAACTGTCCACTTGTTTGACTTGACGCATAATCAATGTATTACAACAACAACAACAGAGGTACTCTAAACAGTATCAAGCAAATATTTTTGTATGTCAAACTATTTACTATCGGTTGCAGACATTTAGCGGTCAAGTTGAAGAATTACCGATTTTATTTTATTTTATTTTACTTGTTTATTAAAGTCAAATAGTCGTAGTGTAGCTGGTGTGGATACATAAACAATTTGTTGTACAAATGTATGTAACATGTGTATGTATGTATGTATGTATAGTGAGTGCGCAAAGTAGCCACAGGGATTAGTGCGTGTATGTTGAGCGATTGCAAGTTGCTTATCAGCGAATGAGAATAATATTTACACGGCTCACCAATAAATTAACACACAAAATGTTGTTATAACTGTGTGTGTGTGTTTGTGTGTGTATTTGCATTGTGTGCGCAAAACCAAAATGAAACAGGCATTTCATTGTACTGACAGTGCCACTGGCCCACATTCTTCCTCTAGATACATGTCTGTGTGTATGTTTGCGTATGCGGTTTGACAAACTCGATATCGAAAATCCACAAAATGATTGTTGTTGACATTAATGGCAGTGAAAAATTTGCTGAAAAAATTTACTTTCTCACGATACGATTGCGCGCCTGCAAAAGGGCTATCACAACACAAACACACACACTGACATATATAAGTATGTATGTATGCAGAAATACCAATAGTTATCGATGAAATGCGCTACATTGTTGGCATTGGAGGCACGAAAGGGCCAGTGTTCGATTATTTTTTATTTTTTCAATAATTTTATTCCTTATGTTGTTGTTGTTTTTTATATTTGTTTATACATATTTACTCAGGTGTTACAAGCCTCCAAATTGCGAGCCGCCGCGTAATCGCCCACTCAAGTGTTGGTGGATAAGAAGACACTTGCGAAAAGATTTCTCAATCCATTGGGCAACTAGTGAACCGTGGGAAAATTACACCCACGGCAAATAAAGCGCGCACATGTCTACAAATGCTACACACAGACATACAAACATAAATAATAATAATACGCAAGAATGCGTATAAGGCAACCAGCAGAACGTTGATGATAATGTTAAAGGCAAACGCGGCGAGGCGCGCTTGCAAGGCGACGCTGCCGCGCGACGTGGTACGCGGTACAGTTAAGCGCGCGGATTTGTAGGCACACCTGAGATAAGCGCGCAACGATTTGAGAAGCGTAATGAAATGTGAAGGCATTTTGTAAGGAAATATGTAGGAATATTGTGCTTGTGAGCAGTGAGAGAGGCCACCGCGCCACCATTAAGCGCAGCAGCGGCGCGTACGAAAAATTGCCACAATCACCATGTGTGACGTAATAGAGAGTCATATATGCGCGCGCGCATATAAACTCATAAGCAATGTGGAGTCGTGAAAAATGACTTGCGCAACGGGCGCGTGAGCGCAGTCGTAGCAAGCCGCGGTGCGGAGCAACTCCGGTGCTTAATTCTGCACTTCAACATAGCGCGCCGTTTTGTGGGGTTGTGTGGTGGCTGCGCACAGCGTGTGAATAATTTTTCATTGACGATTGCGTGGCAAATACACAAATGAAATGGGCGAGTGGCAAATAATTGGCGAACGCACATATGAAATTCTTCATAAAAGTATGTATCCATGTTTGTTTGAGCGCTTGTGCTTTGGATGAAGTGCGTTTTCGGTAAAAACATTTACTTATTACCGCATATTGCAACAATAATGTCGGCAAAAGCATAAAACAAGAGACGGCTGTCAAAGTAACGAAATTCCTACTTTATGGAAATTCTGGTATATTTTTATATGAGTATACACTTATTACGAGGGTAGTTTGATTAGTCTATATTTACATTACTATAAGTCACTGATCTGAAGATGTCGTATAGGAGATGATGTACCCATTCAATATCCAAAAGAATTTGCTGCTTAAATGAGGTAATTGCCAGGTCGGAAATCTAGATTGAGCAAAAAACAAATTGTAAAAATACATAGCCACTTTAATTAATTGAATTAGAAAACATATTTGGGCACAAGTTCATAGATGTTTCCATCATCATCCAACATACTGAATGTACAGATCTCCTAAATATTGGGGGTACCACCGCAAAACATGTTGGAATTATTTAATCCTCAACTTAATATATCCGCTGATTTCTATAATATAAGAAATCTGTCTAAATTACTAGCAGACCGCTCCGGCTTCGCACGGGTTTAAACCAAGATTTCAAAAGTTATAAGTTTTTACACACTTGATTACGACCTCTAGTCTTTGATGTCCGATGTCTTTCTCTCTGATTATGAAGGCGTTGGGAACGACTGCCGACTGCCTAGTGCGAGATTGTATGTTTCTAATATTTTGTTCTTTAAGACGCTGCTCACGCTCCGTACTCGACTCTCAAGCGCATAATTCGAAGGTTTTGAAATTTGGTTCAAAAGCAGCTGTGAGCGCTCGTTACTCGACTCTCTGGCACGCGTTTGCGATGCGAAGAGAATGACTTGCAAGACGATTTTCAGTTTCAGATTAAGATTCTCCATCACGGAGTCTTTTTACTCTCACCTGAGAACTATTTCCCGAAAATGGAGATTCTAGTTTTCTAGTTTTTGAGTATATTCATTACGAACATACATATAAATCTTTCCACTTCATAATAGTAGTATAGATATAACTTTGTCTTCGCACCACTTTACCATATATCGAACGTAACTGTCAATTTCATATTACTTAAACCACACACACTATTCGTCTACTCTAAATAGTCTCCATAGATATTTTCTTATTTGCCACCTGTGGAATAGATTCTATGGTATGACCTCATTTATGGTATGGACGTGGACATGGTTTTCAATAAGACAAAATTTTTTCGAAGTTGGTCTTTCTGACAGTTGTTACATGATTTACACTCAATTTGGTTTACCATTTCTTAATCCGGAATAACGTTTCTTACTGACGTATGGCCCTATTTGCTTTTAGTTGTATTCACATTTAATGTAGCTTAAGGATTTATCAACAACTCCTCGTTGTGCCACATGTGTTCATAATGCCTTTTTAAACAAACTGCGTGCTTTTTATTACACATTTTCACGCATATCCAAGATACATATCTTCGCTGCAAAAATAAGCCAAACGAAAACCAGTCAGCCAATTGTGCAATAAAATTTCATGAATAATAATAATTTCGATTAATTTTGATATATCAGTAATTTTCGTATGTCTTATTTACATTGGAACCAAAATTATGTACCGGGAGAAAAGGGTCGAAGAATAAATAATATTTTTTTTTAGTTATCTTTGAGTTATTGGGATATATGGCATTCAACTGTGGGGTACGACCTGTGCAACTAATATTGATATAATACAAAGGATCCAATCGAAAATGCTTAGATCAATCACGTGCTCACCATGGTACATTCGCACTGAAAATATCCATAAAGATCTTGGTATCCCTATGGTAAAGAAATCGGTAGAGGACAGCAGATTGAAATATATATTTAAACTCCGTGATCACCCAAACATATTGGCTTATGTTTTAGTACATTCCGATCAAACAAGCCTAAAAAGAAGGCCTAAAAAGTGCCTGCGTACTAAAGAGCAACCTTTCACCAATACAGCTCAATCATTTGTTTGAGCTTGTCTTGTTTTTAAAATAGATTTAAGATTTTATAACTTATTGTTAGGCTTAAAAAAAGCAGATTCAATAAATAAAGAAATATTGAAAAAAATCTCGAAAAGTCGATTAATAAATAAAATTATGTACGAATAAGTATGAAACCAGAAAAAAAAAATTGATATAATATCCCATAACGAATTCACATGGTTTCATTAAGACATGTTACTACCGACCCGTGAATACTACAGCTAACATAGCAGATGAAAAGTCTATTTTTTCAAGATCATCGCCACATTTCATAAATATTGCTACAACGAGGTTTGGAATAAATGAATACCTCATTAGATTGGTACATACACTTGCTTTCTATCTCTCTTTGATTATACCATATTATACAATACTATTTATACCAATTGTTTGTGCGATCCACCATCCTACTAATATTGGCGAATAGATGACAGGTAAAATATAATTAGAGGTACCATTTCTGCAAGTCACTGAGATGTTTAGAAATTTTTTTTTTTATTTAAAAATGTTATTATTTAGGCTGCTTCCTAACTGACTGTTTTTAACTAGAGATGTAGTAATTTAAATTATTAGTTTTAAATAGAAAACTCTTCAATTGTTAGATAAAAACCTGAGTAGTTTATCTTCCTATTTCCCATTTTAAAACTATATTAAAGGGATATCAATGTCGTGACACTTTTTTTAACCGGGTAGTGCATCCATAGTGTACTAGAGTATATACATATACCAAGTTCCATATATATATATATATCTATTTTAACTTATTAGGGCATTTAGACGGATACCCAAAAATCTATTCGTCTCGTTACCCAGATTCTAAAACTCTCATAATTATTGTCAAATGAAAAAAACCAGTATACTCTCCAAATTTTAAGAGATATATAGATTATATAGATTATATTGCTTCATTTTCCAATTAACCTGAAATATACGAAAATAACTTGGAATTATATTGGCAATCCCGTATAATACTATGGAACTTCTTTACTCTCACATTAAAAGTGATTACGCTGATTGTCCTTGACCCGCTATTACCCCGAAATAGTGCGAAATTATTGAAAACTTCTATTTAGGCAATCAAAGAAGAATGCTTTATCTAATATTATAATTATTTTTATCTCAAAAATATATATTTTTTACCGTGTACCAACAAAATCGTATTATTATTTGCGATTCGAATGCAGGTAACCTCATTCACCTGTGCGATTAAACTTCTCCTGAATCAATTACTCACATTTGCAGGAAAAGAGTTTTATCCAAAGCCAACAACGAAGTGAATAAAAAGCTTCGAAAATGTTTAACACTCACAAACATTTAAACACATAGACACGTAAAGCATTTGCATAATATATTATATAAATAAATATATATGAGGGTATGAATAAAATTGCCGAAAATTGCTCATTATACTCAAATGCAATGCAATTTGAGCACTTTCTGTGTAAATTTATATTACACATACATACATATATACACTTGTACTATAATATGTGCATTGAAGTGTCTACTCGTAATCACATACAGCTTGCATGCGTACGAGTATAAATATCAATCGACTGCGGTAACTGATTGTTCGATTATTGATTTCACTTACTTAACGGCAATTTGTAGTTTGTAAATTATGCGTTGTTGCAACAAAAGAGCTACCAATGTACTAGATATATATGTATGCATGTGTGTGTGTGTTTAATGGTCGCCAAATGGCAATCAAGTCATTTAAAGGCACTCCACTTGGGATCACCTGGGATTGATGCAGCTTAAAGTGAAATAAACAACAACAAAAAATACTAATACAAAATGGCTCAAAAAAGCAACAAGCACAACATCAAAAAAGTTCAGTAAAAAACAACAACAACAACGCCTGCAGCGCACATCAGTCGCCATCGCATCAGCGCCATCAACCGGAGTCCTCACAGTTGCATTTGCTGCTGCATGTGGCATGTGGCATCGATTGCATGTGGCATCTTAACTTTATGGCCACTCACCGCTGCGCTGATAGATAAATGCACTTCAGTTTACTTATTAGAATCTTAACGTCAGTCGACATTGTGCGGCTCAACCGGTAGTAGTGTGCAATGTTTATGGATTAAGCTGAAAAATTATTACCAATTTGCCAAAGAAAGGCGCTGCTGGAGTGCCGCCCTCTGTCGCTCGGTGCGCTGAGTGCGCAAAAATATGTGGCTTCTATGGTAGCTGGCGCTTGAGCCCATCCGGCTGCTGGACAATGTCTTCTAAATGGGCGCACAGGCAACTGTGTTGTATCTGCAACAATTTGTGGCACAAAGCAAATAACTCTATGTAGCAGTTTTGCTTTTGTTACTTCATTTGAACATTTCGCTTTGAATTTGTTATTACTTAATTTATTTGTGACTTTTTGAGTAAAAGCTTGGTACTTGCCTAATATACCAAATGAATATTGAAGGTATTGCGTGAGTTTACAGTAAATTCTATAAAAAATATATATTTTTTTAAACAAAAATACTTAATTTGTACTTAAAATCCTCCCTATTTAAAGCAAATAATTTTACTGTGAAATCTGGAAAAAGGATAAAAACATGGGGGCAACACTTCTGGAAAAAATAAATTTGAATTTTTTTTTTTAATTTTTACTATTTCTATTTTTTCTATTTTTTTTTTAATTTTTCAGTTTATTTTACAAGATTATCTTATTAATTTAAATGATTTGAAACGTGTAACCAAATGGCAACCCTTCTAAAAAATAAGTATTTTTAAAACTCCTCCCCAAATTATTATCTCGCAACAAAGTTGCTACGAGAGTATTATAGTTTTGTCCACATAACGGTTGGTTGTAAGTCCTAAAACTAAACGAGTTAGATATAGGGTTATATATATCAAAATGATCAGGGTGACGAGAAAAGTTCAAATCCGGATGTCTGTCTGTCCGTCCGTCCGTAACTTGAGTAAAAATTGAGATATCTTGATGAAACTTGGAAGACGTATTTCTTGGCACCATAAGAAGGTTAAGTTCGAAAATGGGCGTAATCGGAACACTACCACGCCCACAAAATGGCGAAAACCGAAAACACTTAAAGTGCCATAACTAAGCTATAAATAAAGCTATGGAAGTAAAATTTGGTATGAAGGATCGCACTATGAAGGGGCATATGTGGATGCCATTTTTTTGGGGAAGTGGGAGTGGCCCCGCCCCCTACTAAGTTTTTTGTACATATCTCGCAAACTACTAAAGCTATATCAAGGAAACTTTCTAGAGTCGTTTATTTTAGGTACTACCTTATACAGTCCAAAAATGGAGGAAATCGGATTGTAAACACTACCACCTCCCATACAAAGGTTATGTTGAAAACTACTAAAAGTGGGTTAACTCACTAACGAAAAACGTCAGAAACACTAAATTTCACATAAGAAATGGCAGATGAAAGCTGAACTCATATTTTTTTTACAAAATGGAAAATGGGCGTGGCGTCGCCCACTTATGGGTCAAAACCCATATCTCAGGAACTACTCGACCGATTTCAATGAAACTTGGATAGTTTCCTTACATCCCAATGATATGTTGTGAAAATAGGCTAAATCGCTTCACAACCGCGCCTACTTACTATATACCAGAACTTTGAAGACTATCTGAATCGCTTACTTTACAATATATAAAGTAAGCACTAGTGAAAATATCGGTGCAGAGCTTTGCACAAATACTATGTTTATAGTGTGGCAGCCCCATTCTAAAAATCGCCGAAATCGGGCCGTAGGTTTTCAAGGCCCCATATATCGAACATGAGGACCTCGGTGTTTCTAACCTAATATTATGGTTTCCAACTTTTAATAGACTTTATACAATATATGTGACGAATATGTGGGTCAAATTGTGTATTATACTTTACTTGTTATTTTTTAAATCACTAAATGGGGGATGGGGTCATGTGGACAAGTTTACGTAAGTGAGGAAAGTTCCTGACTGTCATTCACTTGGGAGTGACCAGGAATGATACTTTTGCATGTGGATCAAGCCGCTCACGACTTCCGGTCTTACACCAAGTATCCTCAGGGTAGCCAACAGACATCCGTTTGGAAGCGAGCTAAATTGAGAGGGCGAATCCCGCTTATGCGGTTGTGCGTAGGGTTTGGGACCCACTAGATAAAAAAACCACCCCAATGAAAAGGAAGCGACAGCCTCGGATGAGAGACCCCAATTTTGAAGATGACCACTGCAAAGGTCAAAGGTAAAGGACTGCGAATTAAGGGCATGTACCTGGACTGTCCGGACCCTTAATTGGGAAGGTGCATCTGCCCAGCAGGTTGATGTCCTCGTAAGAGTAAAGGCTGACTTCTGCGCCATCCAAGAAATGCGATGGACGGGACAAGGACGGAAGAAGGTGCTTGCAAGAGAGGGTAACAACATTGACTTATTATAGAATGAGCTCGCCAAACGCTGGACAACAACCAGCACCAGTGCAGTGGCGAGGTCTATCTGGCCCGCGGTGAACTGAAAACGGTCCTTCCAGCTGCTGTCGCTTATAAAGGCCCATTTCGCCGCAATCATTAGAGTGCTTTCTATTTAAGAATTTTATAACACAGTCCAAGCGCTTTGTCCAATCATGAGGGTCCTGGCGGTCCGTTAGGAGTATTTGGGTGTTACAACAGACAGTCGATGCTGTCTAAGTGAAATTCTCTGTAAATGTGGAGATCTATCCCATGACCTAACCTTACCTAACAGTCATTTTAGAGCTGTGAGATACATATGATGACAAAAAATAACCCTTCATTCATGGAAAATATCAGAAGGTCTGATAAGGTCAGAGTTCGTTACAAGTATTTTATAGAACGGTTATATAATTATAGATTAGACCAGAAGTAATGTTCGATCATGTGGTTCAAGTTGAAGCGCTTTTGAAAATATGTGAAAATATTCTAAAAATTAAACAATTTTGAAAATCTTTCAAGAAAGGTTAAAAAGCTTTGAAGAGTTTAGTTCTAACCATGTCTTCCGATTCTGAAGAAATATCTCTAAATTGCTATGAAACACACTTCGAATTAAAGTCATTACTCCAGCATTTTTCTCAATGATAGCATCCATTAAACTAAGCCACCATCACTTAGCGAAGTATTCAATACCGTAATCCGGATATAGACGAAATTACGAACACAAAATGTGCACTTTGAGGCAAAGTATCACAGCGAAGCCAACAGTGCGCTTGCAACCACACCAGTGTACGAGTAGAAGCTTCTCACACAGTTTGTATGCAGGGGGACCTATAAATCAATGAGTCTAGTGTCGCGCAGCCGCAAACCCACCAGCCGACTTGCCGCATATTTTGTGGCATTGCAGCGCACACAATGAGTGGCTTTTAGGCGGACAATTGCATCCTGCCGGGCAAAACTCCTACTGAAACGCAAGCGCAACTATCACAAAATGATGCCACGTGAGACGGTGCAGCGGTGATGGCGCGCTGTGACTGAGGAGCTACCATCAAGCCTCCACAGCGCGCATGCGCAAGTGCAGTGGCATTGTGGCGCACAGGCGTTTTTCATTAGACGCAATACAACGCCTTTAGAGCGCTGCTACTAACAACAACCAACAACATCTGCAGCAGCAGCAACACACATATATTTACAATGCCTGGCATCTTCATCATCACAATCAGCTTGTGTTTGCAAATGTTGCCAATATATGCTACAATTTCCTTGGCATTGTCTGCAATTCTTCTTCGCATTCCATGCTTTGCCTCCGCACTTGCGCGCTCGTCCGCAGACTTCCATTTGTCGCCGCAAAAACTGCGAAGGTGGACTGGCTGTGGTCGCATCGATTTGAATATGAAATGTTGCACAGTCGGCGCGCCGTAAATCATGGCGCGCGTTGCAACGTTGCAAATATGAGTTAATCTCATTGGTCGCGGCTCAACGCGCCAGCCAAGTGATGTGTTTATTTTCGAGCAGACGCGGCAAGCAACCTGCACCGGCGCAACGATTGAGTTGCAAGCGTTTTGTGCGCCACTCTGGCATTAAGCGATTTTCACTTGTAATTCGCGCGCCACTTTGTTGCATACACGTCAATAATGTTGCATGCTGCGCTGTTGCTTTATATATAAATTACGCGGCGCATGATTTATGCCAGCACAACAACAACAACAACAACAATGATAAAGATGATAGCATTGTCAAGTGTCGTCTGGACGTCGTGAAAATGGTGTGGGTGCATTACCATGCGTCAGTCAAATGATATTTATTTATGAAGCGCCTTAAAAGTAATGTCTTTATATAGTTAAAGAGATGCATACATACAGGCAAACAATAAAACGCCATAATTTTAGAATCAATTAAAATCCACTTACCCCTCAATTGTCAGCTTGTAGCGCGGTGGCGCGCGTTGCAGGTTCTTTCGCTGCAGCACTTCTAGCGGTACGCTGCCCCTGGTCATACACTTCCTTTTTGGGTATTGTGCAATTTGTACTCGTGCACTCCACTCACCTGCGCCGGACTGGTAAGCGCACCAGCTTCGTCGCTCTTAGTTTTTGGCGCGCGATGGCGCATGCGCACGCGCAGGCGTTGAATTTCATACTTTGGCGTTTGCATTGTTTCGTTACGATATGAGATTTGAGTTTTTGCATAGCATTTTGGGCAAATCATAAAAGGTGATTTCGGCGCACGTGTCTCTGCATCTATTTGCACAAACAATGGAATTTAGCCGAATTTGTTGGCATTTTTTTTACATGCTTAGCAAGCTCCCACATAAGCGCCTGTGTATGTGAGTTGGTTTGGATTTTCATATTATTTATTCAATATCGTTTTTATAGATAGGTATAAAATTTTATATGGATTATTGTAGTTTAATTTAGCTAACGGTTCTTTCTAACTGCTGAAGATATCGGTTTATATATTTAAAAATTATCGGATATCGATTAGTATATACTTATATGAGAATAACCTGGTTAAATATATACCTTTAGGGGTCTAATGGATGTCAATAGAACTCAGAACTCAGCTAAGGCTCAGCTTCAATACGGATGCGGTATTCTACTAGATCCTGCGGCACTACTTAGGTCTGACAATGGCAATTGGTCTACCAGCCATCCATCGTCTGCGGTATTCGTCGTTTATGTTTAAGAGAACATAAATCTTCCGCAAAACCTTTCTCTCGAAAACTCCTAGTGCCGTCTCATCAGATGCTGATATCGTCCACGATTCACAAAACAATCGGTTGGATATTGGAGCACACCAACTTTTTTCGATAGATAGACTCAACTGTAGAAAAGAAATTCCTCCGTTTTTCGAAGTTAGCAACCAAAATCGAAATATTTACTTTAAATTTCGAAAATGGGCATATGAAGAATGGTTATTATTAATACGAGGTCTGCTATATATATTTCTGGCCTAGACGCAATCTGACATTTCCATTGGAAAGTTTGACATTTTTTAGCATAACATCACTCATAACGTTTTGTCATTTAATCGTGAATTGTTTTATTTACAGGGAATTAAAAAATTCATCTTGGTCAAAAAATGGTATTAACTCGTGAACATTTTCGTACGATCATTTTTCACAACTTTCGACGTGGATTATGGAGACAAGAGTGCATCGATGAACTAAAATCTTTGTATGGCTATGAAGCACCATCCTATAGCACTGTGAAAAACTGGTACAACGAATTCAATCGTGGCCGACGCTCGCTCAAAGACGAATTCCGTGAAGGTCGTCCAAAAACTGCCGTTGTGCCAGAAAACATCGATGCCGTACGTGAACTGATAATGCAAGACCGTCATGTAACATACCTTCAGATAGAGGCATGCCTATGCATTTCTCCCACCAGCATACATTCGATATTGCATGAACACCTGGCCGTAAAAAAAGGTTTGTTCTTGTTGGA
The DNA here is from genome assembly GCF_028554725.1 of Zeugodacus cucurbitae. NCBI lineage: Eukaryota > Metazoa > Arthropoda > Insecta > Diptera > Tephritidae > Zeugodacus > Zeugodacus cucurbitae. Next base: position 48,356,672 of record NC_071669.1, read on the forward strand.
TCCCACACAATTTGACAAACGCTCAAAAAAAGTGCTTAGAAAATTAGTTTGAGCGCATGCAAAAGTGTATAAATCTTGATGGAGAATATTTTGAAAAACAATAAAACTATTTTCGTTGATAAATATTCCTATTTTCATTATTAGGCCAGAAATATATATAGCAGCCCTCGTAACAGGATCTTATATGAAATAAAAAATATGGATACAATCTACCTTTTTTTATATTTCAATGGTCTAAAAAATTTTGATCAAGCTTATGAAGCAGATGATATGGATCTTCGAAAGAAATTAAAACTTACATGTATCTTTAAACAAATTTTTTTTAAGATACATTTTTTTAAAGACAGGACTTCACAAGAAAGACAGGACTTCACCCTCAGAATTTACTGTGAAGAAAGCAAAGACTCTCCAAGAGAAAATGTGAGAGCCCCCTTTTATGGGATAACTTACCTAGACTACATGGAGACGATCGATGGCTTTTACAATACCGAATTATTTAGTCGATTCGATTTTTATTTGCGAAACGGCTTGTCTACTATGATAAGGCGGCGATGTTATTACGTACAAATTTATTGATTCACGCTACAAACTGCTGCCCAATCCAACCTTTGCGTCAAATAAGGAGTTTATCACTTAGTTTTTATATTGTATTGAGTTAAGAGAGCCTATGCTAAGAAATCAATCAACATTTTTCAAAATTTTCGCTTTATTCTTGTAAAATAATGAATTACCGGCCAGCTTTGTATTATGCATCCGTATGAATATTTCATAATTTTAAATATAAATTTCTAAATGCATATATGTATGTACAAAATGCTTTGCTATGCTTATTTATTCCTACAAGGCACTCCGGCATGATCACTTTCAAATAATGCTGCATACTTTTAGGCGCAACGATCTCACATGATCAAGTTAAAATCAGAAATATACCAACAATAAACATTCGAGGGGGTAATTTAGTTAAGAGCAGTTCGAGAATGGGAAATTATTTGTAATATATAAGGAATAGTACATATGCATATGTATGTATGTATTAATCGAGACAGACATAAGTTTTTATAATCAGAAACATGCATACTGCATCAAGGATGTTTCGCACTAATAAAACTGATTCAAAATCCATTAAATTTGTTTTAATTGTGAGAAAATGTATTTTTATTTTTCGAAATAAATATTCTAGCAAATTTATGTGGTTATTAAATATTATAACAATCTTTATATTATTTAGTATTTTTATATAAAAATAGAATAATTATTTGAAATATTAGTTTGCATTAAAAACCAGCTTATTTTTTCGCAAATATTAGAGATGTTTGCTTCAATAACAAATTAAATCTAAAAAATTATGATTTTTTTTTATTTTTTTTATTTTTTAAATTTTATTTATTTATTTTATTTTAAATTTATTATTTTATTTAAATAATATCAAATAATAACACAAGCTCTTGGTTTTTCTTTTCTTAAACTTATTTTATTTAAAATTGTATTTGTTGCAAAATTAAAATCAAAACATAATCACGAATACAAGTAAATATTTTCTTTACAAAGATAGTTGATTTCTGTTTTTACAATAATAATGGGTATTTCTTATATAAATAAAATCGTTTGATAAAACTGTTTTTTGGGCAAGAAACAAAACAATAAATCTAAATAGGTTTGTATGTATGCAATTAATTAGCAATATAATAAATTGGCTGCAAATAATTTAGCAAATCTACGCCTATTGCTTGCATTCAATTTCCGTTAAGTGGAATTGTGTATTTGTTGACCTTTACTGCTTAAAAATATATGTATGTATGTATATATATGTATAGCACAGCTTCGCAAAATGGCGTTGTGATACAAAAAAGCATATCACACGCATTTCAAGTTTATTATTGTTATTAGTTGTTGTAAAATTTTGTCTAAAACACAGTTTGACCGTTGTACATACATATGTATGTGTTTGTGTGTGTATAATACAATCTAAGTATATATATACATATGTATATACATACAAAGCATAATAATGAGCACAAAATTGCTTGCCAATGAATTATTATTGTGCAAAATGTTTTTGTTTTTGTGATTTTTGTTTTGTTTTTTTTTTTTGATAAAATGAGTTGCGTGAAATTTTGGGTCTTTTAGTGATTTTTGATGAATTTTTTTTATGATGAATTGCTTTATGCCAAAGTTTTGCGAATGCGTGTGTGTGATTTCTGCAATATGATTACTTTAAATTACTTATTTAAACAAAAATAATAATAATAACAACACAATTGTGTTAGTGTTAGGAACATTTGCAACAAATTAGATTTGGTAGTAGTTACTTTGTTATGCTTCTTCTTCTTCTTTTTTAAATTAATTAGTGAATTTGTCATATTATCACGTATGCCAAGTCGCGCAAACATGATGTGGGCAAAATTATTAAATTCCTTTTTTGACATTTAAAGTGAATTTTTTTTAAATAAAATGTTAAAATTGCAAAAAAATATTAAGAAAAAAATTAACTAAAAAATTAAAAAAAATGAACATATAAAATTTCTGAACAAAATTCAAATAAAATAATTTTAATAGAGTTGACAAAATGTTTAATTCCTTTCTTGAAATTTAAAGCAATATTTTTAACATTAAAGTTAAAAAAAATTAAAATAAATTATTTAAAAAAAAAAATTAATTTTTTAATACAACATTTTAGTTCTGTTGCCTTTTATTTTTTTAAAATTTTGAAATTTAAAAAACTTTAATTGAACAAAATTTATTTTTCAAATTTAATAAAAAAATTAATTGAAAAAAAATTTATTTTCAAATTTAATATAAAAAAATTAATTGAAAAAAATTTATTTTTTAATTCTTCTTGTATTTTGTATTTAATGAAAAAAAAAATATTTTTTTAATTTTTTAATAAAAAAAATTATAAAAAAATTTTATTCTATATATTTTTTATATTTAAAAAAAAATATTTTAATAAAAAACATTTAATTGAAAAAAAATTAATTTTTAATACAAGAAATTTAATGAAAGAAAATTAAATTTTTAATAAAAAAAAATTTATAAAAAAAATTTAATTTTGAATAAAAAAAATTATGAAAAAATTTAATTTTTTAATAAGAAAACTAAGTAATTAAGAGCATCTTTTAAATTGTTTACTGATAAAAATTTAACAAAATTTGTCGAAATTTTAAACCAAAATATTTTTTTTTTATTTAAAATCTTTTTTATAAATATTGACATCTTTCAAAAATATTGACTTAAAAAAATTAAATTAAAAAAATTAACAAAATTTAATAAAAAAAATTTAAATTAAAAATAAAAAAAAAAAAATTCAATTTTTTTTAATACAAAAAACACAAAAAAAAAACAAAAAATTAAAAATAAAAAATAAAAATTTTAAGTTAATTAAAAAAAAATAATAAATTTAAAACTATTGTAAATCCACCGCAATGTCACAATTTGTTTACAAATATCTTGTTTACCGTTTAAAATTAAAGCATTTCATTAAATATATTTTTACTTTTTCATTAAAAGTTTGCGCAAACTATTTACTCAATAATCTGCGTCAACAGCCACGTAAACCACATAAAGTGAATACTTCATTTGCATATTTGCGTACATTAGATATTAGAAATTAGCATAAATTGCATTAAAATAAAATCTTTGAAAAAACTTCACAGACCAATTGGTGTTCGCCAGCTGGACGCGTACGGACGCAGCCGGCGAAGAAACAACAAAAATAAAACGAATACTACATTATTACTACTTTGCTTGTCGCATTTTCGCGAAAAAAAAATGAAAATTGAAATCTTTACATACATACAATTACAATGTGTTTGTTTTTGTTTTTTTTTTTGTTATCGTTTACAAACTAAATAAAAATCTTACATGACTAAATCAACTGTGTGTGTGTGTGTAGACCAACGCAATACACGCTCTCACGCTATATATATAGCAAACTTCAACGGTAATTTGTTCAGAAAAAATTTGGTGATTTGATTTAAGATTCTTGTTTTGTTTCTCAATTCTCGTTTATAAATTTTAAAATTAACGCTTTACTCTATATATGTATATATGTATAATATGTATATGTGTGTATTTGCTTACTAATTACAAGTAGTTCTACGAATTGTGTTAACTGTTCATTTGTTTTGGTTTGGTTTGGTTAAAATTAATGTACGATGTGCAAAATACGCGCACACATCGACATAAAGCTGCATTTTTTGTTGTTGTTTTTGTGTTTTTTTTTGTTTTACGCTTTCTACTAAACTACATCACTAACACTATATGCATATGTATTTATGTATATATTAGATTATTATTATCTTGCATTAATTAAATTTATATTTTTTTTGTTTTTTTTTTTTGTTTTTGTTTTTGTTATTTTGTGATACTGCAGTTCACACAATGCTTCAATTATGAAGCATTTTCACCAATATGGCTACCACTGAATTCGGCATGGAACTCGAGTATGCTTACATATAAGCCAGTTACGAAACCAACTACACCGAAGAGAATCAGTCCAATATCCTTCCATAGACGCCACTTGAAACGGCCATAGCCGGGTTCCTCATAGTACACGGCCAACTCGATAATCGATGGTATCATCATGCCGAGCGTACTCAGGCACACAGCACCGATTAGCGAGATGAAGGGACCCAAATTGGGTAACGCAACGGCAATGGCGCCGCAGAGGATCTGAAAGAAATTGCAGAAGGCATTAGTAAATATTTGGTAATATATTTAGATCCTCGAACTCGAATCAATGAACATTCAAGGTAAATAAAAAATTTTGAAAAATCATATATAATCAGGGAGTTATCCACTTCTTAACATGGTCACAACACATAGTAAACTCTCGAGTATAATTCATGATCTAGTTGACTACTTTCTCTTTCTTTCTGTCTTTCGAAGACTCTGTAGACAAATAAAACTAATGTTTGGTATTAAAACTAAATTGACGGTAGTTATTGTTCCCCCGCATCTCAGATTCGTTCCTCAGAGAGTCGGTTCTATGTAACTTGAAATTTACGTCCATAAATAGGTGCGATCGATGAGGAAGTATATCACTCACTGAGTGATCTAAGGTCTCTTAATATGAACACACAAAAAGAATCGAACGGTACGGACATCCAGGTATTTTCAATATTCTGTATCTGATCTGACGGATCGACACATAATGCAGAAACATATAACTAATTTAAGGGATCCGCAGTAACCAAAGATCCATTGATAGATCTTAAATCTGTTCCATACTCGCCTGAGCTTCTAGAGAACAGAATAATATTGATCTATCTTTTCCACATATGTATATCATATTTCTTACTAGAGCCTCAACTTAAAAATAAGTAGAGATATCCATTTGGGATTCCTTATAATAGAAATACAATTAGTTAAAGAATCATTAAAGAAGAAGACATATATTATGGGAATGACGTTTCCTTGACTTAGACCTTGAAATATTTGTGTTGGAGAGAGCTGAACTCGATAAAACTGAGTACTAAACATTTCTCTCAATTTTATTTTTTTAAAACTATCTGAGTGATTAAATGAAAATCTCGTTTCGAGATATTTATGACCCATAAAAATAAATAAAATACTCACCACCAAAGCAATGCGCAGAGAATATTCGGTAATATTTTTGCGCTCTTCGGAGATCTTGTGCGAAATGCCCTTCCAAATAATGCTCACAGGCACATAGAACTGCAGCGTAAATGTGAAGAAGATAGCGATGGCAATCATAAGCTTGACAGACTGAGCCAATCTGTGAATCAAATGAAGAACAGTTAGAACATTATGGCAATATTTATAGATACTACAACAACTTACTTGTCTTCGGTCGGTAAATTCAATGTAATGCTGCCTTGGGTTTTCGAGCCATACTTCAAGTAACCGAAGAATCCAACCAAAGTGTACAGCGAAATCACAACACCCATACCGAAGTTCAACACCGAGGGGCAACCAATGAAATGTGTAGGGTTCTTCATGTCATTCTCCAATGACATAACTACACCAATACCTTCCAATGCAAAGATGACAGTGCCGAAGAAGAGTGGCCATTGCACAACATTCGCAACGCCTTCGCGTTCCGATGGTGAGGGCAAATCATCGAATACATAAACGAATGTAATCACAATGCCGACAAACATCAAAATATTGGCGATCATCGAGAACGGTGTGAGATACTTCAGATTGCGCACCAGGCACATAACCAACAACGGACAGGTAACGATTATAATCCAAACACGTATATTCAATGGTTCATCCATATATTCATCCAACACCGCCTTGACATTTGTACCGACGAACACCAGATAAATGCAACAGCAACCAATCAAATCGATGACGAGAAAAACATTGACCATGAAACGGATGAAACGAGACCAGCGATTCAAACCGGGCGGTCCATCAAGGAAGGCTTGTTCGGCCACATCGGCAAAACCCATCATCGGTATCTTGCGACGCCGGCAAAGTATATGTGCGCACTTGACGAGTATATGCACACAATAGGTGCAAAGTGTGCCCACCGCAAAGGTGGCGATTAAACCCATCCATAGACCGGCATTCATGAAGGCCATCGGCATGGCGAGTATACCAGAGCCGAGTGAACCCTTCAGCAGATGCACGAGGGTCTCCATATCGCTGTAAATTAGAGAAAAGGAAAATATTAGTAGATGTAGAGGATTATCATACATATAAGGGAAGTATCCCGAACTTCCCTGAAACAAAGAGTATATCCCGTCTAACTAAAACTTCATTATTATTCAAAAGTATAAACTTGTTAAAACTAATCAGAGGACAATCTCTCAACTGTGGATTTAAGTTGAACAGTTTTAAAGAAGTGCACCTCTTTTTGAGATCTTTAATCAGACAACCAACTAAAAGAACTACTAGTATATAACTCTGAGGCTTAGTCATTATATACATCATGGAAAAGTCCAGAGAAAGGCAGAAAATATAACGTAAAACCTGTAAGTCCTTTGGTTTAGTTCTTTCCTCACAAATTCGAATTCTAGTAACAACTGCAGATGTAATCCACTCTTGAACAATCCCATCATTAGGAGTAAAGGTTGATGGAACTCCTAGAGGATTAAATCAAACCTCTCTACGAAAGTTAATGGGTTGATAGAGAAGAAAGTCATCTCCATAAATCTTTTAATGTCTTCCAGATATGATGGCTCAATTATCGGATGGCTAAAATCTTAGATAGAAAACGAACGACACAAAACCTATATGCATTCAATGGAACCATTTATAGAAAAGTAAAGACGGCAAAAAATATTCAGTCTGCCGACAAGTTGAGTTCAAAACACCTTTATTTCATCTAATAGCAAATAGAAATATTTCAGTAGTCATAATTTATATCTTGTATAGCTCGAAACCCAAGTTTTTCCTAAACGATTTTTCAACTATAAATTTTTATCGCATAAAACATTAAACAGAGAGGGCTGATAACAAATAATCAATGATATTATCTAATTGGAGTGTCAGAAACGTCTTGAAATCCAGGACAGGTTTCGTATTCTTCGACGATAAAAACGGAAATATTCAATAGAGATTTGAACTTATTTGCATTATGTTCGAAAATGTTTTAACTTTCGTATTTCTCGAACGGTTACAATGTTAGGGAACAATCAGATCATTCATAACCGCATGATCGCGAAGTCTATATTTTTACTCGCAATATACTAAATAACAAAAACTCTGACCCCTATTTTAGGTTAATCATACTTGAAACAAATATCAAAGTTTGCCAAAAAATTGCAAAAGGGCGTCAACAAAACAAATTAATCACAGATAATTGACAAAAATAAGTGCAGTAGGCACACAAAATAATGCTTCAGAGTGCCGTTTTTCTTAAATAAATTACAAAAATAAATTCTATTTTAAAACTCGTCGATAAAAACAGTCGACTTTAAGTGATAAATTCAAAGGGAATGTGGGCGAAAACATTAAGTAGTGTGAATAGTTGAAATTGTAAACTAAACATAGCTCGCGATCACTGCTTCCTCTCTAAATCTCACACGAACCACTCGTGATGGAAAATTACAAATCGATTTAATTGACAATTTCACATAATAAATCGTCGGTAATTTTCAAAGCGTCTCGCTAAAATGTATATAACAGCCAGAGGGGGCAAAGTGCAAGAAACGAGGAGTCAGTGATCTACACGGCAGTGAGAGTGTGAGTGTTGAGTGATCGTTTAGTCGGGCTTGGCGCCAACTCATATACTTACATGTAAATACAGAGGAAAATCATATTTTCTACAAAATCACTTGGCGTCTACAACTCGTACCCTCATAGATAAATTACACACATGAAAAAATCTTTATTTTCAGCGTTGCAATCGTATTTATCTAAATGCATTTGACGCTTTATCTTCGTTTTATTTTTATTATTTTTACTCTCTTCGCATCAATTTATTTTTGGCTCGTACATTTTTGCAACATTTTTTTCATTACCAAGGACACCTCTAGATGGTCGGTGCCAAGTTTCGGCGACGCCATGTAAAAATTTCCGCTGACGTCGTTGTGTCGCGATCTATGGCATACCTTAGTAGATGCAACAGTGGCAATGTTTCTCGTGTTTTGTGTGGGTTTTCGGTACAAAGTTTGTTCGAGTGGAAAATTACCGGCAGCCACGAAATTTGTTTGCTGATCTCAATGGACGTTTGTTGCGAAAATTTGCAAAACATTTCAATCGGTTTTTTGCCGAGGTTTTTTGCGCGTTTTCACTGTTTCGATGGCAATGGCCGTTATCGAAGTTCAAGATCATAGAATATCATTGACCAGCCAATTTGGGAAGTGTTGACTTTTTTGGTACACCATTTTGTTGTTATTGATGCTTGAGGGCAAGATTTTGCTTTCAATATCAGCAGGGTTATTTCCTAATCCGGTTCTTTTCATTTTCATGTACATTATTTCGTGATTTATATCATTTACATTTCGGTAGCATTTTGAATAAATGTTACTTTTGCCTATGAAGCCTCATCTCAAAACTATTCAAATTATATAAATCCAAAATAACTTACGATATCCACCATTAATACTTCAAAAGCGATTTTTGTTATCATGTTTGAAGATCACTTCAGTACAGCGTGATCCTGACGACTAACAGAACCATATTTAATATATATGTGACCTGGTCTACGAAAAGGGAGCTAACGTGCGAAAACTAGTTTTCTGGGAAACAGCTCTTATAAATAAACAACTCGTTTCAAAAAAGCATCTCATCTTCCATCCGAAGCAACTAAAAAGTGAAAATTGATTTTTTGACACCTAAGCCCCCTTTCCGTAGACCAGGTCACATATATTATATAATTTAAGATATTAAAGATCATTGGGACTGCGATCTATTCCAAAAACAGTAATATTCAACCTACTTCGAGTCCAATATTTTTGAGATTGAATAAGAGGATGGTCATTACAATATCTAAGCGGTCCAAACTAATAGAGGTGTTCCAAGAAATGTCCCATTCATTCATCATCAGGAAGAACGAAGAAAAAAGGAAACTTGTGATGGATCTAACCTATATCTAAAATGAAAAATATTCTTTTATCAATTCCTTAGAGATGTAAATTATCGTTTGCCCGATAACTTTTAAAATTATTATTAGTGTTGTTCTTGAAACTGTGGAACATGGGATCTTTATGTGTTTTAAGCATTATTTCTGAATTTATAAATTTTAATAATAATGCTATGGTACTCCTACCCTTATTTTTGAATTATATGTGATAAAAATTTCCTCCAATATTTACTTATTCAATCAAACAACAATAACTACTAAAGTAAACAACCACAAATCGAATAAATTAGACATATCTAAGGTAAAATAAATATATCCGAAATATATTTAGTCTCAATGCAACCGTCAATCGATCGTAAATATGAGAAATAGCATACACACACTGGGAGAAATGTGAATATTTATTTTTGCTTGAATAAAAATAATAATATTTTCGCTAGCAAGCACAAGGTAGGAGTAATGAGGCATCAGCCCGTGACCTTGACACTTTTTGCGCTTTTAATGATGCATAAGAAATTAAAACTCAATTAAAAGTGTTGCGATGTGATCACCGAACGTAACGGAAAGTTTCGGTGATCTTTATGAAGGGAAATATTGCAATAATACTAATTGTTAATTTCGCAATTTTTTGTCTAATTTAATATGCATTAAAATTATATTCGATACACTTCCATTGAAAAGTATAATATTTATAGATGCACGAGAAAAATATCACAAGATTTGCATTAGTTATGCCAGATTTGTAAACCTATTTTCATAGATTAATTTTATTGTGTCACAGTTGAGTGGAAACAATAATTTTTAATCGAAAATTTACTTTTAATTTAATTTACCTTTCTCCATTACTAAAAGGTGACTCCCATTTTAATAATTTTTTTTCTTAAATTTTTTTTCTATTTTTTTGGTGTACATTCTTTAAATAAATTATTGTACAATTCTAAATTATAAAAAATATTAGTACCTTCCTCCCACTTTTCAGAACATTTTACACAGGAACCATAACTACCCTATCAACATACCCAAGCCCGTTCTTCGATCCATTATTTTTCTGCTCACTAGCTCACTACTTCGAAGCTCCCTACTCCTGTTAAAGCAATTGCATAAAAGCAACTATCCAGTTGAATTCTATACTAAAGAGTCTTACTATATGTCTTTAAGCCTATAACCGCTTGTTATTCTATGTCTACTAAATTATACCAGTTTAAGTGTTTTATACCAGTTGCATGTTCGTTTGACCATTCTTCAAAATTTGACAAATCTATGTCACCTCCCACAGAAAAGATATAAAATTCATATAATAAATGATGCAATACTCACGAGGTCGGGTGATCGACTTTCCGGTGCTCGAACGGATTATAATTGACATCCTCCTCATCGCCTTTCTTTCGTGTCAACACCAATGGCAACGTAGATCCGGCGGCCTGTTGTGCCGGCACATCAACCATATCCGGACGTATGAATCTATCCGAAGAAGTGTACATTTCAAACATTGTTGTTGATGAGTTATTGTCAATGTTTTTATACATTGTTCTTTATAATAATAAATAAACTATTGCACTGTACGAGCGTTTAAATAAACTTAGAAATAACCAGCACCAAAAACTACACAACTACGATTACGTGACAAGGCAAATAATAACGGTTTTAATATGTTTATGTCTTTTACAATTTTTTTTTTTTCAATATATTGATTGCCTTTTTTTGGCAATAGTCAACTAAATAATTTAATAAATATTCAATATAATAGAACACGATTTAATAAAACATACTTTGGTTGACTCGAATTGATCGCGCTACTCCTCGAACCGGTATGCGTCTCGTTGTCATAGCTCGCCGATACTGTCGGGATTTTCTGCAAAGATATTTGAATAGCATAAAGCAAGCGTTAATTTGAGCCAAATGTAAAAATTTTCGTTCTTATTTTTAATTACATGCCACACACACACGCACACCAGCACACAAGTCTATATTATATATAATGCATGTACTTGTTGCAAATATCGGTGAAATTTCTTTTTTATCTTCGAAATTCGGCACATCGTTTTCGTTCGTTTTGCGCGTGTGTGGGTCAAGTGTCTCGTTTTTGTTTATCTGTTAATTGAGTTTATGTATTTTGTAGTATGTGCATTTATACTATTTTTTGGTTATGTGCATGTTGCATATGCCATATATTTTGTTGCATAAAATATTTACGGGAGTTGAAAACAAAAACAGAATATAAAAATAATATTTTCAGAAAATATTGGCTTGATTTGTTTTTTGTATTGATGTTCCCAGCATTTATAGAAATCTCTTGTATTTGAAAACTAGTTATAATATTTTAACTTCACCTTAAAATTGTGGGAAATAAAATTATAGACCTAAAACCTCTTTTTAGTACTTAAATTTTCAAAATGGATGATTTTTTCAATATATTCCTTAAAGCTCATAGATTTTTTTTATTTAATATAAGATATATATATATATGTATTGTGCTAAAATTATAATTATTTTTCAATGATACATTTTTTCATTTATTTTTTTTTTTTAATATTTATTTTTTCCCGTCTCATTTCAAGTTTTATAAATATTTTAGTAAATATAAAGTGTTCGAAAAAAAATGTCTTTTTCTTGTCTCTTTTTTAGTTTACAAAAAAAAATATTTTAAATAAATAATTTTTTGCATAAATATTTGCTTTTTAATTTACAATTTTTTATATTAAAACTGTTAATTTTGAAGAAATTTGTATTGAAATTTTTAATTTTTTTTTTAACTTTTGTTTATCGGCACGATTTTTATATTTATTTTTTTTATTATATTTTTATTAATTTATTTTTTTATGTTGCTTGAAACTTTTATGTTTTTTACTCTTAATTATTTCTATAAAATGTAATAATTATTAATTTAAAAATTTTATTTTACTTTAATTTATTTTTAATTTTGTTATTGAATTTTAATTTTTATTTTTTTATTAAATTTTAATTTTAATTTACATATTTTAAAAATATTTGATTTTTTATCTGATATTATTTAATTATGAATTAATAATAAATAGAAATACTTGAATTACTGTTTAATGAATAATTTAAATAGCAAAATTTTTAACATATAAATTTTATTTTTTTACTCTTAAAATTTTTACAATATTTTAAGAAACTAAATCTAAATAATATCTAAAACAATTTATTTTTAATTAAAAATGGTTATATTATAATTTTAATTATTTTTTTATTACAACTATTTTTTTGAGCCAATATATTGCGAAAATTTTATCAAAACAGTGAGTTTATTGGTGCAAAGTTTGTCAAAAATTCAAATTTTAATATTTATTTTTTTCTTTCTTCCAATAACGAGATCCATGTAATATCGAAAAAATCTTGCTTTATTGATTATAGATGAATAATGAGTTATGATGTCCATGGCAAGAGCATTTTTTTTAGATGTCAAGGAAGATGAGTTACCAATGTAAAACAGAGTTTTCAGAATTTTTAAATAAAAATTTCACAAAATAATGTTTAAATATGTATATTTGATATGCTTAATTGTTGAAATGAAGTATGAAATATAAATATAAGATTGTATATATTAAGAAAAAAAATTAAAAAAACTTTTATTTTCAACCACTGAAACCCACCTAACCACTTAAATGCATTTCGTTCGCCACCGCTGTAGTTCACACTATTCACAGAAAAATTCTCAATACGTTTCGAATCACTCACTAGAATTACGCACACACACTTTGCTTCTAACTGAAAAAATCACTCATTCGCATATGCATCCACTATCAAAAAATCACTGCAGGCTTACAGTGCGTATACGTATCGCAGCGACCTTGAGTGCTTGGCTGCAATAAATGTATGTAATAACACAAGTAGCTAAACGTATGTACCTGTTAAAAGCTGTTGAAAGATCAAAATATTTGATGTTTATTCTATATTTTGTACATTTGCATATGCATGTGTGGATGCGTTTGTTTGCAAAAGAAAAATATTTCGGAGAAAAATCTTTTAAACAGATGGGTGAAAATCGAAAATGGAAATTTTACAGCGGTCAACCACATGGGGGAGACACAGCAACATACAAACACCCACATGTGACTGGCTGTGTATATGCATATATGCAAATATATATTTACTTGCATATAAAAAATTTAAATACATACGAAAAATTTTGATTCAAGCAATCGAAAAATGAAAATATGTTCAAAAACAAGTGAATTCAGTCAATGAATGCGAATAAACGTGCCGTCAACAAACCCTTCACTATTTGCATACCAACAAACAATAATTGTTAAATCTATTATATATGTACATCAGCATATGATAATCGCTAGCAAAATTAGTGAATAATAGATCAACGAGCTCACAACTGTGGCGTCACACAATCACGTGGAAGTTTGTGAAAAGCAGTGTATAAAATAAAAAATACACAAAAGATAATGAAAATAATAAAAATTGCAAAAATGAATTCTTTCAATTCCAAAAATAATTTTTGCTGCATTTCTCTATTATATATATTATTCTAGCTATTATAAATAAGTCGTCAATAGAAGCTAGACGGTCTTTTTCATTAATTTGGTTGAATTTTAGACATTTTCACTCTACATATATGTACTATTGTTGTATATAGATATAAACATATACAGTTAAATATATAGATAAATGAATGAGTAAATTGAATGGAGCAGCTGCGCTCATCTATTTGCCTTAAATGTCTCGACATTAATAACAATGTATAACCAATGCTGAAATTAAGCGCTGCAATATTGTATACACAAACAGAAATTAATAAAAAAAATATAAAAAAATATAAAAATTAATAACAAAAATTTGGCAGACGAATACAACATAGTTTTTTATTGTTTTTGCTATTTTCTCTATTTTCCTTTTTTTATTTTTTTATAATTTTTGCAAAAATTTTTTTTGCGTCAAGTTCATTCACTACACAATATTACGCTTTTCATCATAGAAACATACATAAGTACATATGTACATACATCTATGCATCTATACATATATATATAAGCAGAGAAGTAGAATTATACATATGTATGTATATAATCGCTCAAATCAACACAAATATCTGTGTATGTATATATAGGTAAGTAGCACGCTTTGGCAGCGCTTGCAAAGAATTAGAAAATAAAAACAAAACCAAAAAAAAAACAATCAAATAACAACACAAATTTTTCTGTCTAATTGTGATTTGCAGGCAACGAAAATAGAATTCACGAGCGTATCGCGGAAATCGAAAATCAAAATAGTAAAATGAAATAAATTCATTTCACGAGACTCAAACGGTGCACGCTTCAGTGGGATTTGATGGTTTAACTGATTTCTGTGGAATTAAGTAAAGGATTAGGAAATCATTTTTATGTGTTAATAAACAGTTTTTATATTGATATATATTTTTTCATTAATAGAAAATTGTTTAAAAAATTTTAATTATGGAAAAAAAATAATAAAAAAAAGATATGAGAAGGAAATTATACAGAAATATAATATATTGTGTTTATTTTAATTTAGTACTACTATAGACCACTTTAACTGCCACCAATGTCATTAATATTCCGCTAGTTTTCAGCTAGTTTTCCTATGTTTTCAATTTTTTATTTAATATCGCTTAAAAAAAAGGTTTATTTCACAAATTATTATATAATGCGCCAAAAGGTATGCTATAACAGCACGTAAATTATAAAAATATATCCAAAATTGTATATAATACGCCAAAAAGTATGCTTTATATAGAGCAATAATAGCAAGGTTTCTTTACAAAACTTCAGCGACGAAAAAAAGTGATGCAAAGAGTAAATGAAAGAGATATCTATGCTTCACCGCTGACCTTAGCACTATTTGCTCAACTAGCTCAAACATTATTTGGCTAACTTCCTCAATATTGCGTAAAGCATTATAAGCGGGTTGATTAAAAAAATATCACGTAATAAAATACCATTATATTGAAAAATAAATATAAAGTTAACCTCAAAATTTGGAAATCGAAATAAGATTACCTTATGAATTAGTAAACACTACTGACAAAAGAGACTAAAAAATATATGTGGAAATGTTGCCTACATTTTGGCGCGCATATCACAACGAGCATTTATTGAAAGATTGTCTTAAAATCTTAATTGTTTTACAGAAATTGTCAATCTATGCATCTTTGTATGAAATTGTAAAACACAAATGAGAAATGGGTGCAATGAAAGGTCATCACCTCATAGGTTATAACAACAACCACTCACTAAACTTGATGGATAAGAAGCGAAGCAATTTCCAAAATATATGGCACTGATTTTTATAAACCTTCACTATGATAAGGGAAGCGATGGTTTTAAAAAATATAAGAGATATGATTTTAGGATCTCTTAATACAGATCTTTGAGGCTTCGAAATATGCTCAATAAATATAATCTAAGATACTCTACTCCACTTTATTCCCCATACTTTCCTCAAACACACCACACTCATCCGTTCAACGCTTACTCAACTCACACGCAGCATATTGGCTGTGCCCATGCCTGAGGAAGGAGCCGGTGGCGGCCCCGAACCAGTACTGCTCTTGCGAACAACACCACCGCCCACACCATTACGCATGGCCATCTTCAGTTCGCGTCTGCTCAGCGCTGCCGGCGATAGACGCGTCTCGCGTATTCTGGCCTTTGCCGCGCCGCCGTCCCGCACACCACTCGCGCCAATAGAAGAACGCGTGCTGCTCTGCCTGCGCAACGCATACGTCGTGGCATTGTCGTAACCGCTACCGCCAGCAACGCCGCCAGCGTCATCGCCGTCGCCACCGCCGCCTGCTATGGTGAACGTTTGCAGCTCGTGTTGCGCGCGCGGCGTTTGGGGGAGCTTTGACGAGCTCAGTTTGAATGTTTACGTTGGTCACCGACGCTGAGCGCGAAAAACTGTGCGACATAAACGCGCGGACGCGGACAAACGAACGAGTGAAAACACGAAAATTAGGCGAAAATATGAAATCTAAACAAACACGGTGCGATGCGGTGCGTCCAGTGTCTTCAAGTGACTGAACAAGAATTGGCATACGAACAACAAACACCAGTGTCGCCAAATTTATTATTGCAACAAATGTATGTAGCAATTTTATTTTGTTTTCGAAAAATTTTCAAGTGCAATTTTGCGACGCTGACAGAGATTTTACAAATTGCATTTATGCATTGATTCAATTAGAGCGATGCGAGTTCGCACGGCGCTCGCAGGAGAATTCTATTTGTTTTCTTTTTGTTTTTGTTGTTTTCTTTCGCCTACGTTTTGTGGTGCGCGCGTCCACCAATGCTAGTACCGTCTTTCCGGAAAATCTGTCCTCGACTGTTTCAGCGCCAGTGGAATAGCGCTGTTCTATGAGCGCGGCGCAGCATTTTCGTAGACAAAAATTTTCATTTGCATTTGCACATTTGACTGAGCATCCAAGCGTCGAGTGACGCACCCACTGACAGTCAAATTGTCGCGGCGACAACAACAACGGCCACCCATGGCTGGTTTCGTCAAGCGCGCGGGCGTACGAAATGCGATTGCGATCACAGCGCGATCAAAACACGAAAGAACAACAATGTGTCGCCGCCACTTGACATGCATACTCACATAGAACGCTCAATTGTCATACTAAATACTTGTAGACAAAGTCCCGAACGTGCCGAGTGTACACCAAAATGGTGATTACCATTAAATGGGTAAACAACAATGTTGGTTCAGCGCGGAGGATGTGGCGAACGTGCGCGGCTATCTTGGCATTTCACTAGGTAACGTAATGTGATCATCAAATTGGTGATCGCAATAAAAAAAACTTTCAGATTTTTAATGACGCTAATGATGTACATTAACCTAAGCGACTTAATAAGACATTTAGAATAAGATCTAGAGTGTAAATGAAGCTTTTTGCCATCAACTGCACGTTTAATAAGATGTTTTAAGCTCAGCCCAAAAGCCTCTTCTTCACTAAACTGACCCTCGAAAAATCAAATTTGGTCTGTATAGATCGACGGTTTTCAGTCTTCGAAGGTTCCACGGTCCCGGATATATATACAGCTGGTGCTACAACCGACATCTCATAATTTTTCGCAAAATCTCAACTATTAAAAGCTCTTTTTAGAAAGCTTTTTGCCGGAAATTTATATTCTACTTCGAATGCAGTTATATCTTGTAAAAGCTCGAGGTCGATATTACTAATTAGTAACGAGTTAGAGCAAAAGTTACCGACTTGAAGATTGAGAGGAGCTTTTGGATTCAAAAAAAACTTTGAAGAATGACTTTAGTAATCGTTCCCAATAATAGATGTTACTTTTGAATCAGTTCATGTTCGATGAAAAAGCTCAATTTTTGAAAGCTTCAATGAAAGCTTTTGGATTTAAAAAATAAAATTAAAATATAACTTTATTAATCGTCCAAAAAATAGACCTTTATTTAATATTAGTTCAGGATTCAAGAAAATGTTCAACTTTTGAAAGCGAGAAGCTTTTTTTGTTTAAAACAAATATAAAAAATAACTTTATTAAACGTCCTCAATAATAAATGTTTATTTTAGATCAGTTCATGTTTCACGAAAAAGCTCAACTTTTGAAAGCTTTGAGGGAAGCTTTTTTATTTAAAACAAATATAAAAAATAACTTTATTAAACGTCCTCAATAATAAATGTTTATTTTAGATCAGTTCATGTTTCACGAAAAAGCTCAACTTTTGAAAGCTTCCGAGGAGATTTTTGATTAAAAAAAAATTAAAAAAAAACTTTGTTAATCGTCTTTAATAATAGACCTTTCTTTAAGAGCAGTTCATGATTCACGAAAAAGCTTAACTTTTGAAAGCTTCTTTTTAGAAAGCTCAGTCTCTTAAGCTTTTTCCTAAAAGCTCTTTTTTTTTACTTTTGATGCTTAAACGTAATAGTTAATTATAATTCTATAGTTAATGGAACCAAACTGAATATATTTATTACTTTTAATCCCACACATTACAAACCGTTGCTTCAAAGAACCCAACAGCTACAACAATTTCCCTTCAAATACTATTTCCTATAGCTTACAGCATCGACCACTACTCGCCCAACACCTTACTTTGGTATGCAGCAAGCCACATAATAAAAATGTCAATTAACATGCCATATAAAATGCATAAAATACAACAACAACATACAAGTGGGAACAAGTCCCCCACGCCTTGGCGAAATGAGCCAAACATTCACATTTTATTGACAGTGAAAAAAACAACATAAAGCTTGTCAGGCATACTCAGCAGATTAGCTAAGAGAATAAGAATGCAAAATGTTACATAAAAAGAATGGAAAAACGAATGAAATCGCAGATAAAATGCATTGAGTAGTGAGCGAGTGGTGATCATTGAATGTTTAGCTACAATGTTGCGGCACACCGCTGCATGTACAGCGCATGCAACACTTGTGGTACGAAGAAATCGCGATTGCGAGATTAGTGCGCCAAGTGTCTTTAAACTTGATTTTCATGCAAATCACTTCAATTAATTTGCATAATTTATTGTTACGGTAAATTTGCATACTTATACTTGTATACATCAAGAGACAAGTCAACTACTCACTTGAGCATAGGTTTGAGGTTTAACCATTTGATAGAAACTAAATGACGCCAACGAGGTAGTCAGCGGGTTGCCACTTTTGGCATTATAATGCGGATGAAACGCAATAGATAAACTCGGGCAGTGACGTTGGCGTTTAGCTCAAGTGAACAACAGCAGCAACAAAAGCGAACAAATGCGTCAGAGCGCATGCCGCCAAGCGTCAAGGGGTTGAGTGTATTTTTCGGATTTGATGAAAGAAATTCATCTGAATAGCAAAGCGGCGAAAAAATTTAAATTTTCAAAAATATATTTTAAAAAATTTAAAAATAAACATCAAGCGCCAATTTAATTTATCAAATGTTGTAATGGCCAAGTCGCAAAGGCATTACTCAATACCATTTGATGCTCTTGCCACTCTTCTCGTGTCGTTAATTCTCCTTAATAACGCATACAACACAATATTCGTTGTTTTCATATATTTATTTACATTATATTCTTTCAATTCAAATGCGCAAGCCAAAGAATTGCGAATGTTACGAGCAAAATAAACGAACAAACGAATGAACGAAGCGTCAAGCGCGCCCAACGAGGCGTATGAGCAACCGTGACCATGACATTCACATGCCGATAGATAGCACAGTCGGCTGATCACAATGCAACAAGAGGGCCAGTAGGAAATGTTAGAATTATTTAACTGTAATTGTTATAATTTTTGAAATTTAATTTAATTGGAGATAACAGTAGAAATATTATTAATGGATAGGGAAAACGGAAATATGTATTCTAAACATCATAAATGAATATACTTTTTAAAAGAAAAATATATGTAAGCGGATTTATATGAATTTATTGATAAAATTCGACGCATTTTTTAAATGTTTTGAAAATGATGATACAAAACCGCAAAAAAAATTAAACATATTTTTACCAACTCTTTGGCCCTGTATAGATACCCACATAGATGATAATAGATAATAATAGACGAAATTTTATATTTATATACAGTGTACTCTCGAAAAGTAAATCGATTGGTATTTTGGGTAATTTACTTTTTCGAATAATTTACTTTTCCAAATATATACATAAATTATCTGTTTTTATAATATTAAATGCATTTTTAAACTTAAAAAATTCATTCATTTATTTGCTTCAATAAAACATATGGATTTACATTAAAAACATATTTACATTTACATACATACATATGTATTTACTATAAAGAGAAAAAATCTTGAATATTCTTTTGTTTTTTTATCTTTTGCAATATATTTTCTGACCATTTCTGTACGACAATTCAAAAAGTCTGACACCTGATTTGCATCGTTTTCATTTTTAAACCAGTGGATCAAGTAGGAGAGTTTATTTACTAAAAAGACGCGATAAACAAGAGAGTTAGTGTTTTTGCAACAACGTAAAAAACGCTGCTTGCTTCGTTTCGAATTTTTTATCACACTCTCTGAAAAGTAAATTAAAAAATTTATTTTTTTGAGGTGCTTGTGTAATCTTAAAGGTGATTAACTTTTCCGCGATTACACAAGTTTACAAATTCAGGTCAACCTTTGGGTCTGAGCAGATAAGAACGATTCTTAACTATATTTTATATTCTGAATTCGAATATGCATTTAGTTTCTTAAGATTGATTCTAGTTTGCAAAACAAAGCTGTATAAGTGGTCATTGAGAGAACGTGAGTACTTTTCCTTTTCAATGCCAGCGCTCTCGAGAGAACCTAAAAACCATGTAGATGATTGCTACTTTTGTTTGATGAAAATTAAGGGCATCTTTTCAAAATATCGCTCACCACTTTCTTGGTAATCACAAATCCCCTAATTTTAAGGAAATTATTGGCGATATGTTGCAAAATTATCGAAAGATTAGAGCTAGAATGTCTCTAAAGATCCATTTTCTGCATTCCCATCTCGATTTTTTTCCCGAAAACTTGGGTGATACAAGCGACGAACAAGGAGAACGGCAACACCAAGATCTAGCCAACATTGAAAGAAGATACCAAGGATTTTGGGATAAGGGCATGATGGGCGACTACTGTTGGACTCTAATACGTGAAACAGATACTAAACAATACAAAAGGCAAAGTTCCACCAATCTTCATTTCTGATATGTTACTTTTAAGTTAATAAAATGAATATTATTTGACAAAAATCATAAAAAATTAAATTCTTGATTATTTCAAAAACTAGAATCAATCTTAAAAAACGAAATGAAGATTCGGATTCAGTGTCATCAATTGTCATAGAAACCACTTTTGGTTGCCCAGATCGAAAACCGTGTATACTTGTGTTATTTACTTTCTGAGAATTTACTTTTCGAGAGTATACTGTATTTCAAGAATTTTCAAAGATTTCGTTATACAACGATTTCATACGAATCTTGAGATCGTAAAGTTTTTTTTTCAATTTATCAAAATTTTTGAAAAAAAAAGATTTTTTTTGTTAATTATTTGTAAAAAAAAGTGCTTAACAATTTTTTTGTTGCAAATATTTTTGAAATTCTTGTTTTAAATATTTAAAATAAATTTGATTTAAATTATATTTAGATTTTGAATTTATTAAAAAGAAAAATAAAAAATATATAGATAGGAATATTAAATATATGAAAAAAATAATATAGAAAATTTAATTTAAAAAATTTTAAATTTTAACCCGGTACTGCCCAGAAGTTTTTATGTTTCAAATTTGTCTGAAATGAAATACACCTGTATATTTTGACCGCCTGAACACGAAAGCGAAGTCTGTTTTACGATTCATTATATTCAATATATAACCTTTCCGTAAAATGCGAAAAATCAGCGTAGTTTGTTGTTTTATAATGTAATTTTCAAGTTATTTATGAAAATATAGGGACACATTTTGCGTTACCATATGGTAATCGTGGGTTGATTCGGGTTAAATCGATAATTAATATGAGTTTGATAAGTCATATTAAAGCAAATATTTTTTTAGTTTTAGCATTTGATTCAAATAATTTCTCAGCTGTTTCTTTATAAATATAATTTTTTAACCACAGTCAATGCTTAGAAGTGCAGAAAATCTGTCTAACTTTTTTTTGTACTTATTTTTTCAATGAACAAACTTCTTTAAATTAATTTATCATTCTCAAAAATCAGAAAAAATATGTTTTCCCATTGCATTTCCTACTGGTCCACGCTCTCCTCATGCACACTCACAAATCTAGCGTTGACGTAGGTTGTGATTTTTTTTCAAAATCTTGTGAATGCAATTTGTATTATTTTTATAGCTTCTTATTTTGGCATACAGTAAATAACAACAAAGAATGAGCGTTTTTCATATATTTTACATGCTGAAATTAAACAATAGACGCTGTTTCACAAGATAATACGGTATTATATATATTTAGTAGCATGAACGTAACAGTTTAGTCGCATTATGACAGGTTTACATTGAAAAAAATATTTCTAGTGAATTTGTATACTTTTATTATTACTAGGGGGACTACTATGAGACATTTGAATGAATTTTGAGAAGAAAATTATCAGAAAATTTTAATTCAAATTATATTTGATGAATTCTCTAAATTTAATTTAAATATATATAATTATATATAATAAATACATATAAAATAAGGGAGAGGCTGGATATAATTAGTCCTATTAAGTACTATATATATGTATACATAATTTCCTTGAACGCCTGTTGGAGCGTAGAGCCAAAGTAAGATATATGTAAAACATCCTAATATAAATCATTGTATTCCACAGCTAGGTGTCGCTAATAGCAGAGTATTGATAATTCAGCAGAAATTTAGCAAAAAAGCCTGTAAAAGTGAGTATCTCTATGAAGAAAGTATTTTGAACCTACTGAAACTCTAGGAAGAATTGGACCCTTAACCTGTACCTACATAAGAGTTGGCAACTGTTATGTCTTTTAGGAAATTATTAGGTCTGCATCTTTGCTTCCGCCGTTTTCCAATAGATGTCTCTACGGTCAAGCACTGCTCGATTAAATCGATTCTTTTTAACCCAACTTATTCTCAACTGATAATGTCACTTTTTGAGCCGAATTCTCGACATTTGCGGGAAATTTTGCTTTTCTTTTTTAATTCCAAGAAAAGTGCGGCTGAGGCTCATTGACATTTGTAACCATTTTTATACAAAAAAAAAAAAACTTCAAAATACAAAAAAAACTGCGGAAGCAGAGTTGTAGACCTAATATCGAGTTTATCTCAATTAGTACCTCCCAAATGCCTTTACTTTGCCAACAACAAATTCTTATTTAACTATGGTTTGACTTTTATGCATTTTTCAAGAAAAATTTCCACAAAATGCATATGAAACTCATTGAGATCACTTTATGTAAAAATACTGCTATTAAAAGCAATTTTAATAGCATTTTAATGAACTACTAATCGTATATCTTGCCAAACATGCTGAGGTAACAAAAAATCTATAAAAGTCTACGAAAATTCACTAGAGTACTCAGGAACACACTTATGTAAAATAGGTAATGAAAAGAGTAATTGCAATGCCGTAACTACGTCGCAACTAAACATTATCACGAGCTACTCATTTTACAGCAAAAACAAAAAAATGCAAAAAATAAAAAAAATAGAAAATACAGACAAAATTCGCATTAAAATGCAAAACTTAAGAAACTAATTAACTGCTTTTCAGCTAAATAAACAAAAGTTCCAACCGACCAGCTCTGCTATATGAAATGCAACGACACTTTATATACATATGAAGATATGTATGCGAAAAGCTAAAAAAAAGTTGTGAAAACAGCGCCTGGAATAGAAAACGTATTGTGCATTTGTTGACTCAAAGAACACTATACGAATTAATTAGATTTGAAGCCCCTTAGTTGGAGCGATAGAAAATTACAGTGAGAGAGTGTGTAAAATGAAGATAGCGAGGGGCATACCGGAAGGAATTTACATATGGATGGTGTAGTCATATGATGACGCACCTGGTTGTAACAGGTTTTGACTAGATGATAGATTCGTTTTAATTTAACTATTATCACAATTGCCACAACAAATGCGAATAACAATAAAAATCATGAATGTAATTTAAACTCATTCATTATTGCTCAATTGCTTTCTGCGTAATGCAGTTTGGAAACAGTTTATTAGCTACACTTGTTCGAAATTGCACAGAGTATTGTGTGAGTACTATTATATATAGAGCTCTTGTGTTCTCAACGAAATTTCAGTAAATAATATGCGCCAATCACCTACATTAAATTCTTACATATCGCAAAATGATTAGAGAGTATCGGTTTAAATCAAACAGACTGGTATAATCTAGTAGGGATAACATGAGAAGCGGTTTATCCATTTGAATTGGATCCCCACATACTATTTTTTCTCCGTAGTCTACTGGAATGCTTGCTTTCGCATGCAAATCTTTTGACTTGAGAACAGGTCTTAAACTGATCTGAGAAGTGGCAAATCCAAGACGGCTTATGCTATACATTTCTATTAGGTCTACAACTTTGCTTCCGCCGTTTTTTGTAAATTTAAGTTTTTTTTGTTGTATAAAAACGGTTACAAATGTCGATGAGCCTCAGCCGCACTTTTCTTGGAATTAAAAAAGAAAACCAAATTTTCCCGCAAATGTCGAGAATTCGGCTCAAAAAGTGACATTATCAGTTGAGAATAAGTTTGGGATGCAAACAGATCTCTACAAATATTTTGTTGGGTTAATGTTGACACAAATGTCCAAGATCGATATAAAACGATTTAATCGATTTCGTCGACCAGTGCTTGACCCTAGAGACATCTATTGGAAAACGACGGAAGCAAAGTTGTAGACCTAATTTATATAATTCATTTCAGAAGCCTTTCTGTTGTAGATTAAGTTAATTGAGAAAATGTAATTATCTTCCTATTCCGATTCTCATAATTATTCGCAATGAACTGTGAAATCTCCACTCAATCTAAGGTCGAATTTTATTTATTGTATTATATAAACATGCCTTTTTCTCCTATTCTCCCCCAAGTAAATTAGAAAATCGATTAATACATTCTTTATATTAGCAAAAATCAGAATCAGTTTATATTTCTAGTAATTTTGCTAGGTATTTCCGTAAATGAAATCGCGTTGTTATTGTATTTGTTAATTTTGTTGATTCTGCTTCAAGTAAGAATCATTAAATTAAATATTGGTTCTCATGAGTCAATTATTTGTGTGGAAATCACATTTGTCTGAAATTCATTCATTGTCTGGTGCTAAGTTATGTAAGTATAATTACTGTATACATATGTATGTATATTTAAAAAACAGTTTGAACAGCGAACCAATTTTCGGGATACCAAAATTTCAGGATTTCAAAAAGACAATCCCGAACTTAATCGTGATTAGATTTTTGTATTTTTTCTATAATATAATACAATCTGGATAGATCTTCAGATGGCAAAAGTCTTTTTTTAGTCTAATTTCACTTTAAAAATTAATTAATCGGATGGCTCATCCCGAAAAATTTCATAATACCGGGATTGTTCACTCAAAATATATTTCATATATATGTATTTCGAAAACCCGAAATTTAGGCACTTCGAAAAGGCAATCCCGAAATAAATTGGTATTCAAAATTTATATTTTCCCTTTTTAGGTTCAATTGAATTTTAAAAATTTAATTATTCAGCGGACTCATCCTGAAAAAGATCATAAAACCGGTATTGTCAGCTCAAATGACTTAATACACTGCTAATAAAAATATTTATGAGAAACTGAAATTGCAAAAAATCTTTAATATAACTTTAACGGGATAATGTTGCGAAAATGTGTTTAAGTACCGGTTGTGTAATAACACTTAAAAATATGATGAAATTTCGATTACATAAGTTAAAACTACAAGCAATACATGACTAGTAATCAGCTGCACATTTATACAAACATACATATACATATATGTATGACACCGCAAATTGATAGGCAGTTCGTCGTATAGACAGACATACGAGCCTGAACCTCGTGCCACATGCAAACGGAAGCGAAATCTGCGCCAATCCAATTTCGATGCCTTTTTATTATAAATTATAACTGGTACTCATCACAAGGCGGGCATACTTATATACTTAGTACATATACATATGTATATAGATCGCTTATATACAAGAATGTGTGTCAGTGCGTGGGCGAATGTAGGTTACAACGCGATATTGCACTGATTGCACTGCCATGCGATGTGACGCCGGTAGATAACGAGCTGCAATTGCCAATGTACATAACGGTGCATCGTCGGTGCAATTGTCGTACAGTGGTGCAAAATGCTATTTAAGTGCAAAAAAAAGTTAAAAAAATACAAACAAGGAATAGGCAAACAGATTTATATATACAAGTATATATATATATGTATTAAGTATATACATATATATTTGTTTACTTTCGTACCATAGTACTTAAAATCCATATGTTTTTACTGACTTGCTTACTTTTGTGCTTATATGTATGTTTTCATAGTCATTTGAGTTTAAGTGCACTAGAAAAGAGACTCGCTTGTCACGTGAAAGTTCGTATATACAAACATATGTACAAATATATGTACACATTTACATGTCGGGAAATGAAAAATCACAACAAATCGATGGTTACTAGGTATATAAAAAATTTTAAGTACTTTACATAAATAGAAAACTTGAGGATCTTAAATAACTGTGAAGTATTTACTTTAAAACGGTGTTGCCACTATGAAAGAACTACTAAAAAATATTTAATTATTAAGTTCATTAAATAACAATATTATAACAAACGTTTAGTAAGAAAAAATAATTTAAAAAAAAATTAAAAAAAAAAAAATTAATTTTTATTTAAATTAAATTTAAATAGAAAAAAAATATTTTTATTTAATAAAAAAATAAGACTATTTACTACACTCTGTGCCAAATGAAATTCCATAAATTCCATTACAATACCGTCACTGAGAAAAATGTCTATATTACTTGTTCCTACCCGAATATCTAATTCTTATACATACTTATTTTTAAGGGATTAACGTCCATATGACGCAATTTGTAGCAATAAATTGGTTAGCAAACACTTTGCAACGATTAAAGTATCTAGACAAACTTGTTAAGTACCTTGTTTACAAGGCACTACTTTCTATTGACTAAAATTGCTACCGTATAAAAACATGATTATAGTCTACTTGAAATAAGAATTTTTCCAAAGGACTACACTAAAATTTGAAAGGTTTGAAAAGTTATGTGTTATAAGTACTCGTCTGGCTTAGTAAAGTACGCTATTTATAGTCATTAATGAACGATTTGATAGCTCAAAATATCGGTCAGAAAAAGCTAACAAAACAAGATATAAAAAATAATTTCTTTAATTACTGCATATTTTGGACAATTTCTTTTCGAATATTGTAGTTCAAAATACACTGAAAATACAAAATACAAATACAAAATATACCTCTCAATTGTCAGTAGGAAAATTTTTTGATTCGTTTGTGATTTTTTTTTTTTTTTTTTTTTTGGCATGTGGCAACTCGAATTCGAGTATTTGAAGCGACTAAAACTCTATTTGACAGATTTTGACAGGTTTTTGACATTTCTTTACTGTGCATACTTCTTCTCTGCACCTTTTTTATTACAATAAAAACAATAACAACACCCGTAATTTTATAATTATAAATTTATAAGTTCTAAATTACATATTTACATACAAATAATCATGTCTCAATTTACATATTGTATACTCTTCAATGTCTATGCTGTCAGTTATCTATGATTTATAGGTGAAATGAGTACAAATATCAGTGCTGAAAATTGAGAACCTTCACTTTTAGCAACGCTGACAATTTAAATATGTTATTGATAGCCGCGCCTACAAATATATTTACATATTTATTTATTTATAGGTGATTCGCATAAATTGGAGCATGTTATCAACGGAATTATTGTAAAATAATACTGAAATACATTTAATACATTAAATGCATAAATATGTATCTATGTTTGTATATGTTGAATATTTTATTAAGACACGTGACATTAATAATTAATTATATAACGCATTTATAGCAAAATGTCTACTTTGCAATCAACAGTGAACCGAAGAAATGATTTTATAGAGTGAAAATAATTATCTTATATATATTTTTTTATTTTGAAAATATATATTTTTTTTTATTTTAAATTAATAATTTAAATATTAAACTAGTTGAAAAAACTCAAGAAATTTATAATAAAGTAATAGTTCAATATAAACATAACAAATGAAGCCTGACTCATGTTCAATTCCATACAAAATGAATTATCACATAGGGTCTGTGACTTTTCCCATTAATTTAATTATTTACTTATCATTAATTCTCAATAATAAATAATACTAGTTCTAGTTCTATTCATAATTCCATAAAATTGTTAAAGCAATTTTATAGGAAATGTGAAATCTGGTAATTCCTTGAATTTCGTATAATCCATAACAGACTAGTATGTTATAAAAAATTTAATATTTTTTACTTTAACAGATAAAATATTGTTAGAAATATAGAAATATCGTAAGAAATTAATTAAAAAAACAAAAAAAAAATAATTAAAAAATAAATTTAAAAAAATTAAAATAAAAAATATTTTTTTACATATATGAAAATTATCTAAAAATATAACATAGAAATTTGTTATATTAAATTTGTTTGTTCACTTGTTACAATTGCTATTATTATAATAATTATTATTATTATTATAATTATTATTTAAATTTTTTAATTGTTAAAAAAAAATTATTAAAAAAAAAATAATTAAAAAAATATTTAGAAAAATATGTTTTATATATGAAAATTATCTAAAAAAGTGACATAAAATTAACAGAACATACAAATATCGATAGAAATTATTTACAAAAAAAAATTATAAAAAAAGTAATAATGTAATTTTATATAATATATGAAAATTTAATTAAAAAAGTAACATAAAAGTTTGGTATATTAAAATTTTTTGTTCACTTGTTACGATTATTATTGGTAATTTTTGATTATTAATTAATTTTTTTAATTTATAATTTATTTTTTTTTATTTTCATTATATTTTTTTATACTTTTTGTATTTTTTAATATTAATTAATATTTATTTAAATTTTATTTTATATTTTTTTGCAAAATAAATAATTATTATATATTATATATTTGCCTCCAGACATAAATTTGCACATTTGTACATAAATGTGTCTGTTCATTTGTAAGTACATACATATGCATATGTTCCCGAACTGCCGTTACTTTAAAATATTACTTAATATTATCTTTACCGATAACCGATTTGTTTACCGCATATACTATGTAAAGTATGCAAACAGTACTTTTCCAGGAAAAACGATGCGTGGAATACCCATACATACATTCCTATTAACATACATATATATGTACATATATATTATATATTTATTTATGCATATCATCAACTAATTCGCAGTTTGCATAGCACAATGTTTACATTAACTTTTGAGCATACGCAAACTGCATATGTACATACAAGTAGAAAATGTGCAAATTTACATATCGCAAGTTCAGAGAAAATTGTTCTTACAATCGCACTTACTATATTTCTGTATACATACATACATAACAACAACAATAGCAAATATGTATAAATATTTCGAAAATTATCGCTTAAAATGCTTTCATAGCTTCATAAAAGTCGAGTTAATGATTTTCCACATTTGCATTTGCAATACACATGTCCATATTCTTACTTTGTAATGTAGAGAGTTGAATAGTTTTTGAGTTATTAGCAATTTTGAGTTGAATTGCATCACACATAGTTTTTACGGAGAACATTTGAAGAGGTAGTTATAGTTTTAAGGGTATATTTTGGTATCTTTTTATAAAGAGAAGATATATATTGAGATCAGAATACTATGTTTACATATAACGAGATTATCTCCATTTACGAGCTTAACTCGATAACCTGTAATTAAGAAACGATATTTCCCATACAAAATTCCTCTCTTGATAATCCGAGATTAGAAAATTATCTCGTTTTATACAACTAGATTTTCGGTGTTATTGCTAGGTTTATCGATATATTTGCGAAGAAGAGGAGAAATGTCAAATGAAAATGTAAACAAAAATTGCCGACAACAAGAGAAATATGTGTAATACAACAACAAATGCAACATATTTGACAATTGATAATCTCATTTGGCTATACGTAAACGGTTAGATTATTGAACGAGCTTTGAACGAGATTATTTTCATATGTAAACAAACATACTATTACCAACTATCATCAAATTGTTCAATATTTTATAAAGGAACTGCTAGACTAAGACAAAATCTTATATATAAAAGCTTAATTTTTTCAATTTTTCAAAATAGTATATATTTTAAATTAGAGTTGCCAACTAACCCAAAATAAATTTATTTTTGTAATGTCATTTTCGTTTCTAAATAAATAATTATTTGTTGTTAAAAAATCATTAAATGAATATCTATATCGTTAAAAAGATTTAAATACGTTTTTACACTCAGGGTTGCCATACACGATATCAATAAATATTAATTTATTTTTAAAATTTTGTTAAAGAATTTCAACAGTTTAGACAAAAGCTTCTATGCAGCAGTTTAATTAAAAAAAAAAAAGTTTAACAGGGTTGCCAACTAACAAAAAAATTTGCATACTTTTATATAATGGAAATTTTTTTCTGATACTATCTCGGTTACCAAATTATTATATTTTGAATATTTAATAATATTTATTAACACAAGGGTGCCTTAATTAACTAAAAAAAAATAATGAACTATTTTTTCTATAAAAAATTTAGTATAATAATAAATAATTAAAAACAT
This sequence comes from Zeugodacus cucurbitae, assembly GCF_028554725.1. Taxonomy (NCBI): domain Eukaryota; kingdom Metazoa; phylum Arthropoda; class Insecta; order Diptera; family Tephritidae; genus Zeugodacus; species Zeugodacus cucurbitae. The sequence goes on from NC_071669.1 coordinate 48,387,459, forward strand.
TTTTTTTAACTGAATATTTATTTTTAATAAATTTTACTGTACTGTATTTATAACATACATGTGTTGATATTATTATTTTGAGTTTCGTTTCTATATTTTTTTTCAATTTGAAAATTACTATGGAATAAATTTCTCTAATAAATTATTAAATTGTAGTAATATTTTTATTTAATTTTATTTATTTTAATAGCATGTTTATTAATTAAAAAAATAAATTCAATGTATATTTTAAATTTTACAAAAAAATTTATAAGTTGGCAACCCCAATCAGGATATATTATGGTTTAAGTGAAAATTTAGCACTCTGAATTTCCTAAATTCATAGACACAGTGCATATTTATGTGCAAAAACTAGTATATTAAAAACAAAAAATCCAGTACTGGTCCGATTGTAACTAGTTTGCGAACCACTTTCCGTGAAACAATTTTTTCAAAATGTTACATTATTTGCATGCCAGCGCATAGCGGAAATAATTACAAATATATTATTATATCCATATTATAAAATGCAACACGCTACAAACTGAGCAAAACGCCCATTTTCAGCATGTGCGTATAAGGCGAAACAAAAATTGCAAGCGCTACCATATTTAGCGGCAAATACACATACAAACATATATGTAAATATGTATGCATATGAAGAGAGCACAATGAAAAGGTGAAATAATTTCGACTAATTCGTGCAATTTTTTTTTACGAGTACGTACTACAGTAAACGAAAAGAATGCGCTGCCGCCAATATGCAAATACGCAAACACACACAAACAAATACACATTAGTGTAAGTGTGTTTGTATGTATGTAATGCAAAATGTATTGAAAATGCAAAAAAACCGAAACACAAAAGAAATTTGTTGTGAGTAAATGAGCAAACAA